>NW_022196898.1:94231964-94248309 GCF_008632895.1 Mastomys coucha
GGAGACTCCAGGTCAAAGCGGTCCCTGGAGGCAGACCCGCCTCGTGCAAGGGAGGGGCAGCTAAGGTCCGTTTGATAACTTATTAAAGATGTAAGCAAATGTGCATGCTAAAGAGGTGGATGGTGGTTTTTACATGAGGAATTAAATCCTGGCTTAGGAGTTGATCCCGCAGAGAATAGATCATCTTGGATATTTTCAGAGTTGATAAATATTTTACTTTAGGAATCACTAGTGTTGAGAATGGAGTTTCCATAAATACCTTACTACATATTTGGAGCATGGCAGAAATATGTTTAGGGAAATTTCAGAAATATTTGGATATTCTGTCCTATACCCCAGGTCAAAATTCATTTAACTTTTTTTTTTTATGGAACTCAAGCCAACAACTTAAACAGCAATTTTTAAAAACTAGCACTTCATAATCCTAACATACACTAATTTGATATTTACTTGCTGGGATATAGTGGTAGAAAAGACCATCTTTGTTTCCTAAAACGTAGCCTCCATGTTTCTGTAACAGCAGAAAAGTTCACCATGTAGTAAACTTACAATAATTCATAACATAGAATGGTCTTCAATCCATGCTATTTCAGACAGGGCCCGTTGGTGTTGTGTGGTACTGAGGCTGTGCTGTGCAAAGTGAGACTATTGTGTGTTCAGAGCCAAGGCCAGCGTGAAGCTGCATCATGCCACAAAGGTCTGATGCACTACCAGTAACACCTTACATTTATTATGGTTTTGGATTAATTTTTGTTGTTAGCAATTTCACAAACTTTATTGTTGCCAAGTTTCATCCCCTACCTCCATTCAGCCTCTGCATGAGGACTCAGACTCTGCACGAGGTCATGACCAGAGTTTCAGGAGTTGGGGAAAACAACTTAGTAGCGCCTAGAAGAGGGCGTATGTTATCAGGCAAACCATCCAAAGTACAAAGTTAAAGCTAGGGGGAAGTTTCAGTGGGTAAGAACCCTCGCTGCTCTTGCAGAGGACCTGAATTTCTTTCGTTCCCATCGTTCACACGGTGGCTCCCAACTCTGTAATCCCAGTCCTTGAGTCTGGATGATCCTGGCATCTGTAGGAGGCACATAGTATAACGTGCCCGTGTGCAGTAAAACCACTCAAACATAAAAATGAAAACAAAACAGATATTTAAATAAAGCACAGACCCGAGAGTCTATCTAGCTCTCTAGCTCACAGAAATAGTAGAACCTGATAAACAGAGAGAGAAGAGACATGTGGGCGAGTAGAGCAGATGCAGGGCTGAAATGCTGCAGACAGTCAGACAGATGGCGCTCTGACTAGGTCTAGTTGCTTTATAGCCTCAGGGCTGAAGTGCTGCAGGCAGGCTGACAGACAGGCAGACAGACAGACCGCGTGTGGGTGTGCTCGTGCTCGGACTAGGTCTAGCTGCTGCAACACTGCTTTATACTTCTAGTCCATCAACGCTCTTCCCCTCACATCCTAAATTCCTAGAATAGGGTAAATTTCTGTTCCTACAACCAAATACCTAACAAAGCAAGTTAAAGGAAGGAAAGAAGGGAGGGAGGGAGGGAGGGAGGGAGGGAGGGGGGAAGGAGGGAGGGAGGGTTTATTCTGGCTCTCAATTTAAGGGCACAGTGCATCACGGCAGGGGAGTCATGGTGGCTCATGGGAACATGTCGACTGATCGGTTTGCAACCACAGGCAGGAGGCAGAGAGGGATGAGGGCTCAGCTTGCTTTCTCCTTTTTCTTTGATAGAGGGTCCTAACCTGAAGAATGGGTCTGTGAGAATGGCCCCATAGGTTCCTATTTTTGAAAGCTTAATCCCTAGTAGGCGAGACAGTTGTGGGAAAGATTAGCAGCACAGCCTTATTGGAGGATGTGCGTCACTAGGCTTTGTGATTTCAAAAGTCCACGTCAGGCCCAGCCTCTCCGTGTAAGCTCTATACTACCAATTCCGCTTCATGCCCACCTCTCTGCTGCCGTGTTCCATACCATGATGGTCATGGACTCACCCTCTGAAACTATAAGCAAGGCCCCAAATTAAGAACTTTCTTTTAGAAGTACTTTGATCATGGTGTGTTGTCATAATATCTAAGGCTGTTTACAGTTTAGCTGGGCCTTTTCAATTCAGATACCCTTATCTAGGTAATTTCTTACAGGAATGCCCAGAGGCCCATCTTCTAAGTGAGTATAGACACCAGCTAATATGCCAATAAATTAGCTAACACAATTAGTATGTAACTTATGGAATCGCTACAAAGTTAAAATGTCTCAATCATACAAAGTACCAAGTGTTACATATGTGGCAAGGCAAAATAGATAGTAAGTACAGTTCGCTTATTGCCAGCAATGTTCTCATAGCTTCCTTCAAACCGGCTTCAACCAGAGGCTAAGCAGACCCACAGTACATAAAGTAAGGATCTTCACACCAGGGTTACACCTCCCTTAACTGGAAGCTGGCCGAGAATTTCACATCGAACTGAATAGCCTTGCATTTGGTACCCGAGCTGCCAGTGGTAGAATGCTGGCTGACAGCTGGGGGCAGATGAAGTAGAGTCTCCTAGGGCAGTTAGAACGTTCTGCTGAAGAGACCTGGATGTCACTACCATCCTAGTGACATGCCCATCAACACATTTACCTTGGAAATTGGGGGCATAGGCACCCTCAAAGACAGATGGTAAACAGCGCAGAATACAGGCTGTCACATTAGTACCTCAGAAGAATGACATAAAGAATTTAATAATTGAAAAGTCAACGTCTCTCTATTTAAAAAAAAAATCCCTGAAAGAGGAAACAGGGAAACTGCAGAAGCAGCTATTAGGAAAACACTTGAAAAGAGACCAGAATTAGTTTACTGAATTAGCAATTACGAAATGATTTCCGACTGGTGGAACTTTTAACAATTTGTGCGCATCTAATGTTACAGCTTTGCAGGCTAGGTAACACCCACACTATGAAGGAAAGCTCAGTTTCATCATAATGTAATGGCTTATGGTTGGACATCAGTTTTTACCCAGGCCATCACCGTAGAAGTCTATCTCCATCCTTTATAGCACTTATGCCCCTAAACGTTTCTTGAGATAGAGTATTTGTTGACATTTTCCATACACCAGCATGGCAATATCTTAGTCTAATCAGCGTAATGCTATCAGTTCGGGAGTGCAGAACCTTGAGGAAGCGAAAGGCTATCTGGATTCCTGCAAAACATGTTATCCACTGGGCTAGTGAGTTATCATCTCCCATGTTATCCACTGGGCTAGTGAGTTATCATCTCCCATGTTATCCACTGGGCTAGTGAGTTAATATCTCCCAAGGCCACTCACTGATGCCATACGCTACCCTCACTGTCTTCAAGCAAAGTGCTTTCACTGAGTATTATTAGCAGCAATGGAGTAAAGGGAGCTTTCTAGATCAATAGTTGCTTCTCAGGTAACACGAAGGTGTGTTAACTTGGGCAAGCTATGCAACTACATTGGGTAGCAGTGAATCAGCTTATAGTTCTGCTTGTGAGGCTTAACCACCCGTCTCCAAATTCCGCATGTTCCTGCAGTATCCAACGGACAGTGGAATGGCTGGTGTGGTAGACTTCCTTCATCCTTTAAATTCTGCGGCAGGCGTGAAGTGGAAACTTCAGGGCTCTTTGGAGAGTCAGTCGTGTTGGAAGGTGTTTTGCTGGGGCAAACACATGAAGGAGTGTTTAGCTGAAATGGACACAGGTGAGAGGCTAAGGCAGGCTCATGAAGGAAGGTTTCATTGAAAGGATGTTCTGCTAAAGCAAACACGTGGAGAGACATATGATGAGGGATTCCTTGCTAACAACACACATGTATTAGTCCACCTTACATTGTGTATTTGAGCTGCATTCATCAGGACTCCATAGAGAAAAGCACACCAAAAGCTTGTGGTGGTGTGCGGCAGTTTCTTGCGGCTTCCTTGGACTCAGGCTGATTGGCGGAGTGATGTCGGCTGAGAAAGACACACATGCTGAGGCAAGACCTGGGAGGACACGTGATGTTTGGAGAGAGTATAAAAAGGACTTGATGGATGGTGATAGAGGCTGAGCTGGGCTTGCTTACAGAGCTAGCTGTGCAACACTTCTCTAGTCTCTGCTGATCTTCACTTTGCTAAGAGAGGCACAGGCAAGAAGGTCTCCTAGCGTTTCTCCCCAGTCTCTCCTGCTGACTCCTGATGACTCCGAGGCCTGGCTGGCTGCTGATTCCTATTTGCTATCCAACTCTACCGACCTGGACTACGCATAGATCCATGGTTTGAGAGTGGATCGAGCTGCCACCGCTGACTCCTGTGACCTGAACTGCTGATCTCCAGACAACACAGACAGGAGTTGCTCCAAAGAACCATTTCTAAACAGGTCCATTTCCCCCATATCCTTTCTTTTCCAGTACCTCAGCTAGGTGGTGGGCTAAAAGGGAGGATAAAACATTTAAGAGCCATCATTAAAAGTAGACTTTGAAAAAATTAAAGTTACGCTGCAATAATCTTTCCCACCTTCCCCAGGGATGAGACACTGCTTACTATTCAACGCGGTGTTCCTGTATAACATTCCAAGTGTCTTCTATGTTAAGGTAGGACTCTAAATATGATTGAGAGAACTGGAGAATTATTGAAGGCTTTTTGCATGACAGAGACAGAATCTGATGAATGTTACTAAAACAAGATGACTTGGACAATGATGTGGTAGAAAGATTTGAGGTAAATTAGGTATTCATTAGAAATAAGAGTAACATTGGGGCTTCAGAGATGGCTCAGCAGGTTAAGAGTTTGCTGGGTAAATATGAGAGCAGGAGTTCACAGCTCCAGAATCCACATAGAAGGCTGAGTGGGTATAGTGATCCTTCTATAATCCTACAGCTCATAAGGAAGAGTCAAGGCATCACTGGGGAAAACTGTATAGCCAGACTAGCTGAGTCCACAAACTCCCAGCTCAGCAAAGACAATCTACCTTACTATGAAAAGTGGTGTATGATCAAGGATGTCACTGGATGCTGACCTCTGATCTCCACATTTATACACACACAAATATATATACATATACATATATACATATATACACAACAAACACATATATATGTATATATATACGTGTGTGTGTGTGTGTGTGTGTGTGTGTGTGTGTGTAGTCAACCTCTGGCCTCCACTTTCATGCACACACATGCACCTGTGCACATCTGTATTCACACATATAACCACACACACCTATGCATGGAAATAGAAAAGAAGAAATTTGAGTAATATTGGCAGGTAGTATGAGAATTTTGAACTGGGCCAGGAACCTAGTGCTAGAGAGGGAAAAGGAAGCCCCCGTAGAGATCAACAGGCTGAGGCTTAGCTGGCTGACTGAAAGGGCCGAATGGGCAGAAGCACTCAGGTGATCACTGTCCTCCGGACTTAGATCAGAGAAGAGAGCCTAATTGAACGTTGTTTGAAATGCACACTGAAGTTATCCCTGGTTGCTGATCCTTATCTGTCCTGGTTATGACCATGGACACTCTGATTTTCTCTGTCAAGCCTTGATTTCTCGTCTGTAAAACTGAGCTGATCATAGCACAGCAATCACCGAAGAGTTTCAAGGGTCATACACTGTCACCAGAGACAGGCTGCAGACACCACCAGAAGCACCTTAGGGAGCTAGGGAATACATTAGAGACGGACCAACGTGCAGTTTTACTGATACTGTGTTCCTGGAATAGCAAGCCAGATGGAGAAAAGAGTGTAGGTGTCTCCAGTGTTTCTACAAAAGGAATATTCTGGAGAGTGTGTGTACAAGAAAAATAAAGCCCTTCCTCCCGGTGTACTGACTAGTATTATGTCCACTCGACACAGCCTTTGTCACCTAAGAAGAAGGAACATCAATTGAGAAAATATAAGATCAAGCTGTCAGGCATTTTCTTAATTAGTGATTGATGTGGGAGGGCCCAGCCCAAACTGGTGGGGCCACCCCTGGGCCTGTGGTCCTGGGTTCTGTAAGAAAGCAGGCTGAGTAAGCCATGGGGAGCAAGCCAGTAAGCCACACCTCTTCATACCCTCCCAATCAACTCCTGTCTCTAGGTTCCTACCCTGGTTGAGTTCCTGTCCTGACTTCCTTCCATGATGAACAATAATGTAGAAGCATAAGCCTAATAAACTTTTTGCTTCCTGAGTTGTTTTTGATTATGGTGTTTCATCACGGCAATGGAAACCCAAGTTCTGTTTTGCTTCGCACATTTATCCTTCCTGACTCTTTCACTCTCTTTAATTTCATTTTAAGGTAATCTCATTTTATTTTACTGTGTGTTTGTTTGGTGGTAGTATATGTGTGTGTACACATTTGTGAGTATCCAGTAGAGAGGCCAGACTCTTTAGCATCTTTCTCCATCATTTCCTGCTCTAGCTTTTGAGATAGCATCTCCTACTGAACCTGGACCTGGCTGGATTGGCTAGGTTGACTGGCTAATGGACTCTGGGCATCTTCCTGTCTCTTCTGAGAGTACAGATGTGCTGCACTGCCTGGATTTTCTATGGATTCTAAGGATTCAACTCAGGTTATCATGCTGGTACCAAAGTCTGCCTAGCAATTCTTTACTTTTTAATAGAAATTAACTATCCTTAATTTTTAGAATGTTATACATGCATGTGGTGTGGTGTGTGTGTGTTTGTGTGTGTGTGTGTGCATGTTCACTCACATGGGCACATGTGTGAGAATAGGTATGAATGCTCATGTGCTCATGTGTGAGTGGAGGCCCAAAGTTGATATAGGATATTTTACTTGATCATTCTCCATTTTATGTATTGGTTCTCTCCTTGAACCCAAAGCTTGCCGATTCTGGTCAGTCTAGATAGCCAGCTTGCTGGGGTAGTCAGGTTTGCACTGCAAAGCAAGTAGCTGTGAATTGTCAATTTGCTCTGAGCTCCTGGTGAGTTCAAGTCTGTCTCTGCACCTGCCCAAGAGCTCTGGATTCATGAATGAAAACACACACACACACACATACACACACACACACACACACACACACACACACTCACGCACAGTTTATATTTTGATATGCCTTGGCTAGTTCAATGGTTGGGCACTACCTGAACCTCCCTGCAGCTAGCACACTCTCTCCCCTGGTATTCCTGAGTTAACACTTTCTAAATCTGTGTTTTATCTTTGCTGCCCCAGACCCAAGTGGGGGAGTGGTCCCTGAGGCTGCTTCCCTGACTCTCACATGCCTATAGGCTCTCAATTCTGATCTCTCTGCTTCCCCACCATGGCATGGTCTGTCCTATGCCCCTTTCATGGTGGAATCCCCTCTTTTCTTGCTGTTTCTTTTCTTGGGGTCTTAAAAATCCTAAAAGTCCCACCTCTTTCACCCTGCCCAACAATTGACCATTGGTTCTTTTTTGATCAATCAAAAACCAATTGGGGACAAGGACCCTCAGCGTCTGGACATGTAGATTCCCATGTGATCTTGGGAGCTGAATTAAGGCAAAGTACTAGAATCAGTTCCCAACAAGGCAAGTGTTTAACTCACTCAGCCATTTCTACAGCAAGAAGGTTTAATTCTGTATTTTTAATGGTAGATGTAAAAAAAAACTCTATGCAACCACACAAACATATACAATTTCTCTATAAATCATCAATCTGTGCTCCTTAAATTTCAAAATTAATTTTCTAAATTAGAATACAAAGCAATAAGCTGTGTTATGTTGTATTCATATGCATATGCCATGCTAGACATTTGATTTTAACCCTTCATTCCTCACTGTATTCCTGCATAACAACATTCCCTCTGCTTTTCTGACACATGCTCTCCAGTCACATGCACTCCATCATGCTCTCTCCTTTCCTGTCCTTCCTTCCCTCAGGAATTGTCCTCTCTTCTCTGGGTTTCCACTGAATTTCATGCTTGGCACTTGTACATATATATAAAGATAAGTCAGTCTAGAGTCCATGCAAGTGGCTGCATTGTCTCAAAGAAAGGGTAGATGGTGTCTTGAGGACCATTAGTCAATGTTGTTCTCTGGCTTACACACACACACCACACACATGCACACACAAACACACACACCACACATACCACACACACACACACACCACACACACAAACACACACACACACACAAAACACACACACACACCACACACACACATATACACACACACATAAAACACATACACACACACACACCACACACACATACACACACAAACACACACAAACACACCACACACACAAACACACACACACCACACACACACACTTCAATGAAAGATGGACTAAGCCACAACCAGATGCAAAGAAAAGGGGAGAGGGGACTTGTTGGCTTGTTTAGTATAACAGAATACTTGAGCCTGACTACATTCAAAGGCAAGAAAAGGAGTTGGTTTTGTTTGGGTTGTTGTTTAGCTCACACTTCTGGGGTCGCGGGGCATGGTGGTGGAATCACAGTAGCGTGTGTGGAACAGAACAAGCCCATGGCCAGACAGGAAACCAGAGAGTGACTCAGAGTCAAGATGATTCTTAGAATAACTTGACCTTATGAGAACAAAGTTAAGATCTCATAGGAACTAACTCTTTCCAACCACAGTACCTCCACTAATGTGATGACTGGCAACTGCATCCTATCTTTTATGAGAGGTCCCCACCATTTCCCATCACTCCCACACCAAAAATTATAATTCCAGAATTTGAGCCCTAGGGTGACAGTTTCAATGCCTTCCCTGTCAACAGCTCATCAGTCTCTAGCTGCTTCCATGGCCCTGGGCAGGCTCACTCCAGTGTGCAAGGCATTGAGCTCTCTGCAGCTTTCCTCCCTCCCTTCTGCAAGGCACGCTTGTGCCTCCGTCAGCGCATGCTTTCTTGCTCTCCTCCAGCCCCATTGATCTAAAATGTTATATTTGAGCCTGTCACATATCAAAATACAACATGATATCATGCATGACACTACATAGCACACACAGTCTGACCAACTGTGGGAAGAAATCTGATCCACTCATAATTGGTGCTATAATATCTGGTCTAGTGTGATCAGGTGGTCCTAAATACCACGGTGCCAAATCCAGGATTTCAGGTGATTAGAAATTGGTAACAATCATGGCTATTTCTATATATCAGTGTCTTCATCAGGAATAGAAATGGGAAAGTGCCATCTCCAAAGCCTTTACAATTTTAGCTATTTTGTTAACCTTTTGGTTGTTCTGGGCATTTAGTTTTTTGAGATAGTTCTTGTGGCTGCCCTTGAACTCTTATGTGGAATAGGCTGGTTTCAAACTCACAGAGATCCACCTGCCTCTGCTTCCCAAGAGCTGGAATCAAAGGTATGCATCAGCACCTCTGGTGTGTTGATCTACATATATCATCCTTTACCACACTCTTCTAAAGGTTAAGTGTTTATGGGCTTTGTCTCAAAAGATCGAGGGTATTAACTGAAGCTACAGATAAGCTAGATAAATAGAAACAGGTTCATAAAAATGTAAAGATCTGGATAGTGAGAACCACTTAAGTGTCTTATCAACTTTTCCTGAAAGAAGTGGACTCCAGGGGAGAGATTTCTGACTGGCCATCTTTCCCCCCATGCCTACCTGGCCATTTTAGGAAGCCTGCACAGCTGGACACCGTGGAGCAAACGTAATAACTCTGGGTGATGCATCTGTGGAGGGAGGAGGGGTGGACCTGCATTCTGCCATCAGAAGCCCCTGCGTTGTCTGCGGATGTGACTGACATTGATTTCAGTCCATTGTAGCCTCCTGCTCTCATTCACTCAGAAATGTTTGTTTATTTGGTGTTTGTTAGATGAGAAGCCCCATCAGTTTTGAATTACAGGCAAATAGGGTCAATATAAAGACTGCATATACTTGCTTTGCTTTATGTTTCATTCCTCAGTTTTATGCTGGGATATTTAGGTGATGATAATATAGAATGCTAATCTACTCAGCTTTGGCAGTGAACCATGAAAGGGTGTAGAAGACCGCACTAGGGAACTCAGATGAACTCACAACTTAGGGTGTGGATAGCAAACTTAGGGTGTGTATCCTAACTGATACTTTAAGAAAGTGAGATTCTGTTGCCTTTGGGGGAGAACAACTTTGTAGAGCTTGAAACAGTTTCTCCTCTTGGTATAAACAGATGACCTGCAGTGATCACTGTGTCCTGAGAATACTGTGGCATCTTTGGTCTTGGTCATAACTTAAGGCCAAAGGGTAAGGTCAAAGGCTGTGCAGAATTAAATCTCATATGATTATTTATCACGAGCTAGCTTTCTTTCCCTGTGTTTCTAAGAAAACTACCAATTTTGGAGTCTTGAGAGCGAGCCGAGAGGTCACCAGGGTCAGTGTGCTGTTTTCTTGGCAATGGGTTATTTCCTTAAGAATCTGCCCTTTTGGAAAAATGCTTGCCTGGGACACTTGGGTCCTTGACTACAGTAGACCACCCTTGCTTCACTTCTGCAATCAGGCAAGAGACTCCGGGAGTAAGGGGGAGAGGTGTGTGGACACCAGAGAGAGCTGATCAAAGATAAACTTGATTTCTAGGTTTGTATCCTGGGTGAAGTTATTTAATATTTTTAAAATATTAGTTTTCCTACTTTTGTTTAGACCCAAAGAGTAATGCTGTCCTCAGCCTTGCTTAGAGAAGCCTCTTCCTTCCTTCCTTCCTTCCTTCCTTCCTTCCTTCCTTCCTTCCTTCCTTCCTTCCTTCTTCCCTTCCTTCCTTCCTCTCTTTCTTTCTTCCTTTCTTTCTTTCTTATGAATTTATTTATTTATTTTGCCACAGGAGGTAGTTAATACAGAAATTCAAACTGGATCAAAGTGTTGAGAGCCACTGACTGCTGAGTGTTCAACCCTCCATGGGGACATCTGTACCACTCCCTCTGAGGCTCAGGGAGCATCCGTAAGATGGATCACCCCGCAAGCGGAACCCACTCCCTCTGAGGGTCAGGGAGCATCCGTAAGATGGATCACCCCGCAAGCGGAACCCACTCCCTCTGAGGGTCAGGGAGCATCCATAAGATGGATCACCCCGCAAGCGGAACGGATATAAACACGGAAGACGAGAAGTGTGGGGGCAAAGCAGCTGCTGGACACGGCATGACACTGAGCTCAGGAGCTCACAGCAGCTGGTGCTAGCTGCACAGGATGGGGCTTTGAGCTTTTCAACAAGAGCGGGGCTCACGGGGGCCCACTCTTCCTGGAGGAACTACAGGCAGTTAGTTAGTGGATACCAAGAGCTTGTGTTGTCTTCTTCAGTGGTCTAGTCATTGATAAATCCCATAGGCCCCTATAAATAACACAATAAAAAAGATATGAAAACAGGAAGGAAATTTGTTTGAAAAAAGAAAAAAAATTCAGCAAGAGGAGAATTGAGTTAGGCCAACAAGGGTGAGAATGACCAAAATTATTATATACACATTTGACATTGTCAAATAGTGTTCTTAAAGTATCAGTTTTCCTATCTACTAGATGGATACACATGGAAATGCTTTATGCATGTCATGTGCTTGCTTAGCCTTTTAACATTCAGTTTTGTAAAAGTTATTATTAGCTTGTAAAAATGCTGCAATAATCTATCTAATTTGTAGCTCCTCTGAAGGATTTTGGTTGAATTTCTTTCAATAACAAACAGAGGTGAATCTGATACACTGAGTTGTTGATATTAAGACATTGCCTCACTATAATTATCATCTGGAAATTTCAGTCTTATTCATAATTAGACTTGCAAATTACAATTAGCAGAGGAAGGTGCCAGTCATCAGGAATGACAACCAGAAAGCCTTAAACTGTGTTCCTCACTGCGTGAAGAATGAGAGTCTGGCTGAACAACAGTGGCTAAGCTCCCTCCTCAAATCACACCTCTCTGGTTTGGAAGCTATGCCAAACACCACACTTTGCACAAGAGGCTAATATGACTGGAGCCTGCAAACTCCACCATAAACCTAAGTTTGAAATCAGTAGAGCCAATATTTGAGTGTGTGTGTGTGTGTGTGTGTATGTGTGTGTATGTGTGTATGTGTGTGTGTGTGTGTGTATGTGTGTATGTGTGTGTATGTGTGTGTGTATGTGTGTGTATGTGTGTATGTGTGTATGTGTGTGTGTATGTGTGTATGTGTGTGTGTATGTGTGTGTATGTGTGTGTATGTGTGTATGTGTGTGTGTGTATGTGTGTGTGTATGTGTGTATGTGTGTGTATGTGTGTGTGTATGTGTGTGTATGTGTGTGTGTGTGTGCCCGCGCATGTGCAGGTCAGGGTTTACTTTTGGTGTTGCTCCTCAGGTGTTCCCTAGCAAGCATGTCTCAGAGGTCCACCTTTTTCTTCTTCCCCAGCTTGGGGCTTATGAACGCTTTCTACTGTGCCTGGCTTTTTAAACATGGGTTCCGGAGATGAAACTAAGTCTCTGTGTTTGTAAAACAAGCACATCAGCAACTGAACCATTCTTCCGTCTCCCCTTTATTTATTTCAGCTTGCTTTGCTGTGGTTTAGTTTGAATGACTCCAACCCTCTGTGAAAAAGAGATGACTTTGTGGATCCTGAGCTAGATAAACCAGTTAATTCTTGCACCAGTCATCATTTCTTATGGAGTTCTGGACAATAGCCATGTGTAACATAATTAAAATAGTTTTCCCTCACAGTTCAAAGGCTGTATTTAAAAATGGAGACACAGAGACCATGCCTGGTCATATTTGCTTCTGCGGCTCCTGGAGTTCACTCAGCCTGTACTTGGCTTGTTTCAGGGAGGGGTCTAGGATGAGGGGGGAAGGAGAGGGGAAGACTCCATCGGCTCAGATGCTTGCTAAGGGCATTGTATTCTTCTCTGCTCTAGAGTTCAGGAATGCAGTCTCCTGCCAGTCAGGCGATGCTGGCACTGCTGACTCTGATGATAAAATCCCAACCTTAATGTGGGTCCAGCTGAACCCAGAACAATGAATGAGCAGAGGGAACTCCCAAGTTAAACAACATGACTTGCTCATTTTTGTCATGGGAGTCCCAAATGTTAGCTCTTTGTTTCTTACTGAATTTCCTGTACAACAACCCTTTACTAACCTCAGCTTCCTAGGATTTGAACCTAGGACCTGGACCTAAGTGTTAGCAGGAGATACCAAGCTAGGGCTGGGGAATGGCTTAGTAGTAGATTACTGAGCTTCAGCCTAAGCATAGAAAATAGTAACATAAATAATACAATGATCTACTCAAATGAAATGTCTTTGGAGAACGGCATAGTTACTGAATCAAACTGTGCCTAACTTTTTCATTCTCACAATGGGCTATTTTTGGACAAGAGACCCTTCAGATGTTCATTCAGATATATTCTTGGCCAGTTTTGGTCGTCTAGGTAGGTCCTAACTCATCATCGAAGCCTGTGCAGCCTGGACCGACAGGCACCCCAGCTTGCTTTCATGAAACCCTTTTTATAACATGAACCTATGTGTTGGGACATGCAGTGACAGTTACCGCAGACAGCCCGGCTCTATGCAGGCACCAAGTGGGTGAATGACTCAGATCTGATGTCTGCTTTTCCAACACCAGCATTTTAGCATCAGGTTAGACCTCTAGAGCCATAACCCAGTTCTCAGGAAAACGTGGGGAGATGTTTACTGAGATGATCTCATTGCCTGACAAAGGGAGAGATGCAAATGAAAGTTAATTTACTTTATAGAAAACAATTTGGCTTAGGGGAGAACGAATATATGTTGATATGTTGATACAAACAGAGCTCCTGCTTCCTGCATCTTTGGCACTTTGAATCTGGTGACCCATTGCCTGTCTGGGTGGCTGGGTGAAAGTGAGTCTCCAGCTCTGTTGGTCTTGAAGGAGGAGGGAAACCAGCCGAGCCTTACACCCAAGGCTCAGGCAAAGAGCAAGCATCATTACCGAATTAGCTAGAACTGAAAGCACTGGTCGCTGGGACTGTCGGGTGGTTGGAAGTCTATGCAGGAAGCTAATCTTCCTGTTTCCAAGGATGTGAGAGTACATGGAGATCCGTGAGCAGGGGAGTTTCCTTCAGGGTCTACAGAGGGACGTGGAGGCCACTGCTTGGAGCCAGCGGCCTCTGCTCTTGTAGTGAGTGTCCTCTTCCACTCTCTGTGGGACTCCAGTGATTCCGGATGGGCACTGCCGTGCTGCTTCGGTTTCCTTGCTTGTTTCTTTCTTTCTCTGTTTCTTTTTCTTTTGTTCTTTTGCTTTGCTTTGTCAACTTGATACAAACTAGAGTCATCTGAAAGGACAAAACACCAGCTGAGGAAATGCCTCCACAAGAGCTGCCTGGAGGCAAACCTGTGGGGCTGTTTTTTGATAAATGATTGGTATGGGAGGGTATAGCCCATGGTGGGTAGTGCCATCCCCCTAGGCAGGGGATTCAGGATTGTATGAGAAAGCAGGTTAGGTAAGACAAGAGGAGCAAGCCAGTAATCAGAATTCCTTCACAGGCTTTGCTTCAGTGCCTGCCTCCAGATTTCTGCTTTGATTTCCTGCCTCAGATTCCTCCCGTGACACTGGAATGTCAGAGTACCTGAAATAAACCCTTTCCTCCTCAAGTAGAAACCCTAAGACACCCCGTGAGCTGATGTACATAAATGGTTGTCTATCAGCTCAGAGAGCAGCCATTAAAACCAGCCATTAGCACCACTATAGTGCTGCTGAGGGAGACAGAGAGTATAAATAATTAAGAACACCATCAGTACATCTTTCTGGAAATGGAGCCATAGCTTCCCGTGTCCAATTTTAGGAAAATAATTACGGGAGAAAGTCTACACTGAAGTGTGTTCATGTGGTCCAAGATCCATGTCTAGTAAATAAGCATGCGGCCAAACACACAGCTAGTGAGACAAAATCCTACCGGCTGTCCTGGAGTCCCTCAGTAGATCAGGCAGCTTTTGGGGGACTCTGTTCGGGGCACTGTTCCCAGTAATGAAAACCCTGCTTAACTCTCAACACTGTAACACCAAAGCATTGGGAGTTAGATTTTGACATATGAATTTAGAGGGTGATATATGTTCACAGTATAGAACATTTTTGTAAAGAACACTTCATTTCTTCCATAGGGCATGTAACTATATAGATAAACACATTTCTTATATCAATAAAATATTTATACAAATTATGCACATAATCAAGAGAAACTCTTAATAAATTACAAGTTATATAAGTTACAGTCCCATCCTATTCCAATTGAAAATGAAGAAACGCACAATGAAGTAAAATTTTTAAAAATTTTAAAAAAGACATAATCCAAAGATCTTGGGAAATTGAATACCTCTAAAACAATGGAATGCAAATAAAAATGATAGAGCAGAGATTTTTTTTATGAAAAATTTACAATACCACAACAGTCACATAAGAATTAAAAACAAGAAATAAACAATAGCAGCCCTGAAGTAGATCCAGAGAAGAAACTGTCTGCCGTTGAGAAGCCTGCAGTCAGATGAATTTGGTGTTGAACTTCCAACTTACTAAAGGAGATAATTCTAATCTTATTTAAATTGTTCTAGGGGTTAGAAATAGGAGTGCTCCTTGGGTAGCTTTTTGAAGTCAGCATAGCCATGCCACGGCCTGCAAAAGCAACAACAGCTACTGAAAAGAGAGATCTGCTTTCTTCCCAGTATAGATGCCAAACGTGAAAAACATGTCAAAGGTTATAACAGAGGAAGAGTGTCCACTCCGAAGCGGGCTTTAACAAAGGAAGGAAGTGTGGTTCAGTTCAAGAAGTCGGCTTACATATAGATTGCCAGCCATTATCAATAGGTTGTGAGGGGAATTTGACAGGATAAGTCATTGGAGTAAAAGGAAATGCTAAGGAAAATAGGAAGCAAATGCATACGGTTAAGGAAGGCACACGGATAATGGTTTGCGTACAAAACATTAAACCTTTGCTCATCATTGGGAATCACACAAGCACCTCCATAATTACTTACATTGGCATCTCTAGCCACTAATGAGACAAAGGGATTCCTAACAGAAAAGAGATGAAGTCCCCCTTCCTGTACATATGCCTCCCCATTTCTTAGAAAGTTCTCTTGAGGTCTCCATGATCAAACATGGTATTTGGGTACACTGGATAGACACAGGACAAACTGCAGGGAACACTGACCCCTGTCTATCCAGGAAATAGCGCTTAGAGATATGGGCAGAGCATTCGATTGGGAAGATGGATGTTGTATGTGACATTAGGAGGTGAGTTTGGTAAGAAAGGTACAGGGCACCGAGCATGAAAACTAGAAATGAGACCTATCACATCTAGGTTAGAGATGATAGTGTTACAAACATGTCAGTTCTCCAGGTTAGAGATGATAGTGGTACAAACATGTCAATTCTCCAGGTTAGAGATGATAGTATTACAAACATGTCAGTTCTCCAGGTTAGAGATGATAGTATTACAAACATGTCAATTCTC
>NW_022196898.1:94249733-94255290 GCF_008632895.1 Mastomys coucha
TTACAAACATGTCAGTTCTCCAGGTTAGAGATGATAGTATTACAAACATGTCAATTCTCCAGGTTAGAAATGATAGTGTTACAAACATGTCAGTTCTCCAAAAATTATGCACAAATATAATTCAGTATGAGTAAAGGTGTTCAGTGGGTAAGGCACTTGCTATGAAGCCTGCTGACCTAAGTTCGATACCCAGGACCACATGCTGGAAGGAGAAAGTCACTCCTTTATTTAACTTGTCCCCTGACCTCCATATGGACGCTGTGTCATGCATGTATAAATAAGTGCAATAAAAATTTTTGAATACTGAAAGCTGTCCTATGCCAAACAGGTACATTTCTAGACAATGACTGGGGGATTTTATATATAGTAAGTTTTAAATAACTATTTCTCATTCCCTGCTCAGTTAATGGTTGGGGTAAGTCCAGAAGACTGGAGAGAGGGGCTGAAGAGGGACACAGAGACAATGGAGGGAAGACAGAGGGGGTGTAAGAAAGAGGGGAGAGAAGGAGATGGAGGAAGGTAGAGGGGTTCTCTACTTTTCTTGTTTTGCATAGTTTGCTCAAGCTGTTTGTGGACTAGGATCAACTATGGAGCGTCATAAAATAGAGGTTCCAGATTTTGCCCCGAGTTCCTGAGACAAATTGCACAACGTATTGGAATCACTGGCTAGATGCCTTCTCAGTCGTCACTCATTTCAGATTCTGAGAGCATAAACAGTGTTTCCCATGAGAGCGTTAGCATCTCATCCTCATATGTGAGAAGTGACTCATCTCTCTCAGAAACTAGCAGTGCAAATAGATGTTGAACTAAGTATGGCTGGGCACACTGGTGTAAACCTCTATCCCCACACACTTGGTAGGCTGTCGGGATTCACAGCGAGACTGTGTCAAGAAACCAAAAAAATAAATACAGAAGTATGAAATAGATTTCCTACTGCAGACAGGCATGAAACTCGTGGCTTGCTTTCTGAGTGGCAGACTAAGGCAATGGTGTGTGAAGGTGATGCCTGGTGTGTGAAGGTGATGCCTGGCGTGTGAAGGT
The DNA here is from genome assembly GCF_008632895.1 of Mastomys coucha. Lineage (NCBI taxonomy): Eukaryota > Metazoa > Chordata > Mammalia > Rodentia > Muridae > Mastomys > Mastomys coucha. The sequence continues at coordinate 94,250,775 of NW_022196898.1, forward strand.
GATGCCTGGTGTGTGAAGGTGATGCCTGGCACTGGCTCAAGCCTGAAAGCGGCTTTTTGTCTAGCGTTACCATTTTAACTGATGGGTTCTTTGTCTCTAGGATGGAAGGGGTTGTAATATTTACTCCAGATACACTAACTGTTTACTAAATACTAGATCAAGGGAAACCAGGAAAACCTACACAATTTACATCTTCAACCGAGTTTTTGGGATGGTGCAAACGTTGGCCTGATCTGCCATGTATCAGAAACCGAGTGAATATGCTCTGATGAGCCCTCTGAATTGAGCAGCTTACCACGACTTAATTTTGTCCAAGGCACCAAGCTCCATTTTTTTTTTTTTACCTTTCTTAGTATTGTTTCAAGGCAATAGTCTTTAAGATTCCTAGGTCATGCTTGTTTGTGAACACAAATGAGTTTGCCTCACTAACCGGCACGTAAGTAAAGTTTAAAGCAACCTTGGATAATAACTCTCCTTCCTGTAAATCAAGCTTCTTTCAGCACAGGAAGTCCGTTCTCTCCCACCTCCGGCTTGTCTTTTGCCATGAGGATTAGAGACGTAGTTCATAGATCCAAACCCTCATATACTCATCTTAGAAAAGAATTTTTTTTTCTAAGGCCCCTTAGGTTTTCAGGACATTGAAAGAGAGCAGAGGGCACAGGATCTGTGATACCCCCTTCACTTTGATAACTTCCCCAAGTTGTCATAAAACATTCCCTTTCTTCATTCAGAAACATCAACATGATATGCTCACATCAACTTTCAAATAGGTGGCTGCAGATGGCACAAGACCATTAAGTCCCTAGGTTTTCATAGGCCATATCCCTTCTTTCTATACCCATTTGTATCTTTAGCCATCTCTCGAATTCTTTTGCTGCTACCTTTCATAGGGGGAACAGTTGAGTGTGGAAAGAGCTGCGTATGTCTGAGGCTATGTGCCCTATGTTGAAGATGCTGGCTTCTCTGGGGAGCTAGCTCTCTGGGCTTCCCAGCAACGAGGGGCTCTAGGGATATCTGTTAACCTTGTGCTGATGTGTGAACATCAACATCAGTTTACCTAATCCCAATAGCACAGCATACAGAAAAGCAAAACTTTCTGTTCCTGAGTCCTCTAAACACTGTCTTGAGCTTTGAAGTTGGTAGTGACTCTTCCTCTTGCTCGAGATGGGAAGAATGGTGGCCCGAAATTTATGTGTGGTGTGAGGTGTAGGCACAGAGTGGTGATAGTATAAGACTGACAGCATAATCCTCTCGCCCTCTCGGAATGCTCCATTGAGCTTCTGACTTGATGTTCCAACTCTTATAGGAAAAGTCTATTCACCCCTTTTTAGTCCCTTTTGCTACATTAGGGTATGTCCATCATAAAACCCAGTTTCACAAAAGTCAAACTCACACCCAGGTCCCAGTGATAGCTACGTTAAGGCTTACAGTGTATTCCTCCCCCACCCCCAATATTAAGTCCGGATGTCAGCGTCTGTTCTCCATCACTTAAAACCCCATCTAAAAACCAGGAACATTTCCACTGATCTCAATAGGAATAAAGTAGCAAGTGAAGGCTAGAATTGAAAATATTTCCACTGTAATGTTCATGTAAATGCTCAATTTATGTTGGCTTATTCAAAGAGCCACTTTATTCAAGAAACAGTAACTTTTAGTTGTGAAATTTCATTTTATCTGGGGTACACTAAATAGCACACCCTAGTCACATTTTATAGGTCACTGCCAATTTCCTTCTAGATGGAGCGATATACAGTTGGTTGTTAACCACTGTTCTAGAAACAGGTGTGAGTCTGGCTGGGACAGGGGCAGGAACGATAGAAGTCAAAGAAATTTCATGCTTATGCACTTTTCCCAGTCCTGTGAGGTTCATTTCATGTAAGATCACGATTATTTCCGAGTTACTAAGAAGACAGTAATCACTGAACTCATGAACAAGAAACCACAACTATTCTTGAATTTCTTCTGGACTTTTTCATAACTCTATCCAAAGAGTACACCCCTTCAATCTACATTTTCCAACTTCTGTGTTGAAATTTTGTCAGCGGGCTCTAAGCTCCTCAGGCATCCTGATGGGAGGGCGCTCACTTAATCTTACTATCTAACTTTCAGGTTGACTTTTGATACCCTCTTATTATTAGCTAAATATAGCTAATAAAAGACCAGAAGAGCCCCTTTGCGAGATCTTAGGCACCTGTCTGTGATAAGCTGATGCATGGACTTGGGACCTAGTGGTCTAGGTCACAAGATGAAGAAGGAGGTGGCCCAGATAGTTGTCAAGCCAGCTCCCTTAGCATCCCCTTAGGAGGGGATGGCACCCTGGAGCTAGCGTTGCTAGGTCCTCTGTTAAAGGCGTTCTGAACGCTCCCTGAGCGGGACCAAGAATAAGGCGGGGCGAGGGGTGCTCTGGAAAGCCCAGCTCATTCTTCTGCAAACCTAGACGAGAAGCCACGGGTCCAGGAGGTCCCTATCTCTCAGGACGAGCTGCGGGCAGAGGTCCCTCCTTTTCCATGGTTTCTCCTGCCCGTCTCCAGAGCTCCTGAGGTTCTGGTGTTTGTGCCGCCGTGCACGATGCGCACCCCTGGGCGCATTGGGCAAATGGTCTGGCCCATCGGTAGCTACCACCCCCTTGGGCACGACAGCTGCTCCAGCTGCTCCTGGTCGGGTCGAGCTTCTGAGCTCCGAACCGCGGCTGCCCCGGGCAGTGGGCGAGCTGAGGTGATACCAGGACGACCCGCGGGGTGGGCCGACCAGGGAGCCGCCAGGCCGCTGGTGGGGAGTGTGGGTCACCGAGGGACCGGCCACTGGATCCAGCCAGAGAGGTGCCTCAGCCGTGAGTACCTGCCCTTGCCTCCGCCCCTCTGTTCCACACCCCAGGTCGCTGCACCCGTTCCCTCCAGTCCCTGTCCTGGAGACGTGCCAGGGTGGAAGCTGTGAGGAGGGCGGCCGCTGCCAGGCTCATGATTCAGCATCATTGGTGCTCAGTGGTTTGGGCAGAAGGAGGAGGGGACTGGACTGGATTATTTGTGGGGTCCCACTTCAGTTTCTAGACTTGCTCTGGCAGCGTGAAGAGGGCAGAGCTTTCCAGTACCCTACTGGGTTGATCTGTCACGATATTCTGTCCCCAGCCAACCTCCTTGAGCAGAACATGTGTGTGTATTCTTGAAAGTGTGTCAGTGAGATTTCTTTTCCCACACATCCCCTTTTCTCCGCTTCTCATCCCACTAGACATCCACGTTATCTGATATCAAAACATCCCCCAGACTGAATTATTTCTTTCGTAGAATGTCTTATATTTAGCATTGGTTTGACGACTGATTCAAAAAAAAAAAAAAAAAAAAAAAGAAAAGAAAAGATGTATAGGCATTATGAATGCTATCATATATTAGGCATGTGTGTATGTGTGTGTGTGTGTGTGTGTGTGTGTGTGTGTGTGCAATCGAGTTACATTATCACATTAACTCAGAGCCAGTTCTGGAAAGTGAGAGACAGAGATCTTAAATTACAATCTCAAGGTCATAGAACAAGAATTTGAATCTGGGTCTCCCTCACTCTAACATCCATGGACCATCTACTGTATCAGTAAGTATTTGGTCCACTTATACACTATTAGATATTAAGTATAATATTAATTTTCAAAGGAGGAATCTCAAACACTAGCTGCAGCAACCTGTAAACTTTCTACACATTGCCCTGCACACATGAGAGCGATCCTGTGAGAAAATGTTCACTTCCTTAGCATCTAGCAGAAAATGTATATTTGGACAACGTTCTATCGGAGGGCTGGGCCCGAGGCAGAGATACCCAACTTGCTTTTGGGTGGAGGAGATACAGGCTGAATGCTTGAGTCTTGGGAGAATCAATTAGCATCACAGTAAACAATCTGGAAATCGCTATTTAGTCTTTGGGTAACATTCAAAGGAAGAAAAGTGGTCTAGTTTATGGGGTGCGAGACTGAATCATGCACAGCGGGGTGATAAATAAGCGGAGACTACAGTGATGCTATTTGGCTTGTCGCTGTTGCTTTGGGACTTGGCATAGCAGGCGACGGTTTATAGGTTAAGAGCTAAGCTAGAGAGAAGGCTTGAGGTCATCCAGTAAGTGCTTAGCACAGGAACAGGCACTCTCAAGGGCTTGCTTCACTTCTTAAATAAAACATGTCTGCGTTACAGGAAGAAGGAGTCGTGAGCAGTGGGAAGCGGGTTTGTTAATTGATGCCCTGCCCATCGGAGTCAGCAATCATACTGACTTTGTATGCTCCTTCTGCAAAAATAGTGGGCACCATAGTGGGCACCAGGTCCTTCCTTCTCCTCTGGCAGGTCCCTTGGCCTGCTTTCATTTATGATTTATGGATTATCTCTTAAGATATGCGACTCTTGTTGATGTCTCCGGTGTCAGGTTGCTAATGTACAGATGGTGTTTATTTCCAAGTCCTGGCAGAGTATTTGATGGCCCACGAGAACACAGCCATTTAGTCCATCGCTTCTGAAGCACTGGACCAATTGATCTGGAGAGCCCT
>NW_022196898.1:94255300-94264072 GCF_008632895.1 Mastomys coucha
GCATATGGAGACAAAGATTTATATTTGTTGTTCAGACAGAACCTGTAAGAGAAGTGGGACCCTGTGTGTGGTCTTGTGATTTCTAGAAGGTCATTTCATTTGTTATTTATATTCTGCACCTGGTGAGGCATATTGCAATCCAATCTGTTTGATCCCGAGAGGAACCTCAGAATTGATATGAATGAACAAGCAGAAATAGACTATTAATGCTTCAAAAGTAGAAAATGGAAAGTGCATGTCCTACTAGTGATGTCATAGGCAGGGTTTTAAAACAGCCGGCTTCATTTAGATAATACCACTGAGAGCAAGAATATGATGCCAGCCTGGCTGTCGATTTCTGCTTCCACTCTGCCTCCGTATGTGACCAGTAACTACCGAAAAGCATCTAAATTTGTGACTTCAAGAGACCTCAGGTCCAGCTGAGAGGTATTGACTTACTCAGAAATAAGAACTGAATGACAGAAGGGGCTCAGTGTCCGCAGGTGATGTAATGTTAGGAGCTAGAGCAGTACCTGAAGAGAAGAGAGAGCTCACCGAAGCACGCTGGTTGGCCAGACAGCCAGGGATGTCTTTATGCACAGAAGTGAATTAAGTAACTGTTTGGAACTTGGACTGATTTGCATAGGTAGAGACACGGTCAGCTGAGATGCGCTAGGCTGGACTGTGGAGAACTTTCAATGTCAGGCATGAGATCTGTCTCTGATGCGGTAGCCACAGAACTCATGGAGATATTTTTAATCAGAGTGAGTTTTTCTTGCTCATGCTTATCATTTCCTTTGCCTAAGTACCCTTGCAGAAGAATGGAATCCTTTTGGATACTAAAAGAATTATCAACTAGATACAGAAAAAAATTCTGTGAAAAGAAAATATTTCTCTTCTAATGAAAGTCACTCTTTAAAAATTTATCCATTGTACCATGATGAATAAATTGGAAAGTATAAAAATATAAATAGATAGCGTACTTTTACTAAGACAAGCATTAACAGCACTATTTGTGTTTGGTTTTAACTGTGATAAGTTAATTATTATTTTACTTTTTTAAAATTTTTTACTCTCTAACACTAGTTTTCACCAAATTATAAGTGAGCACTAAACATTTTAAATGCCTGCATAACTTTCCATGAGGTAGACATACTAAAACTTCCTAATCACTCCCCCTTGTAAGTATGTTATTGATCATAATCATGACATCGTGGTGAACATTTTGATGCATAAGCTTCTTTATCTAGAAGATTAATTCTGTAGGCTAACATCTCTGGAGAAAGGGTATGGACTCTTCAAATTAGACAATTTCAACAAGTTTTGAATCTCTTCTAAAGTTTACATATTCAATTTAGGTTCAATTGGGTATACAATGTATGTATATTTTTAAAAATGCAAGTCATGTCTGGTTTCTCAGATCGCCCTGTTTCAGGCAGCTCAACTTTTCATTAGAACAAGTAACTAGATCCTAAGAACCTAGGGAAAGTTGGGCATGTAGAACTAAAGAAAGAAGACGTAATTAAAGCCAGAGAACAGGTTTGATGAGAGAAAGAGGGAGTGTCTGTCCAGAGCAGAGACACCTGTGGGAGAGGACTTTCAGCTCCTGGGGATGCGTTTGTGGGCCCAACCCCACACCTTTCCCCCTAGCAGAAACCATATCCTGAAACGGTCTCCTTCAGACTTTTTAACTTCTGTTCTCCTATGTCAGATTCCCAGGTCTTTAGCTTTGGTACCCCAGTAATGCTGGGCACGGATTGAAGCTGTCTCAGTCCATGACTTAGAGAACCTGTGACCGGTGCCACACAACAACTCTTAGCAGAAGTTCCCACTATAAAGTCCATGGGTACATAAGAGGCACATTTGGTGGACCCCTGGTGTACATTTGTCAGAGTTGACCTTTGAGCACAGTGGCGGCCGGGAAACGCATAAACTGCCTAGTGTCTCCACCCAACACTTAGATTCTTACCTCATTTCTCACTAGAGAAATAAATTCCTCTGTGGAGGAGTCCATGCCTCAGTTTTCCTTATGTGCCGAAAAGCCACATAACATTCACTCCTTATTAAGAGTAAGACAGGAGCCCGTGTTGAGAGAAGGTGCTTTATCTGGGTTCTTGATTTATTCCCCGAAGTTGTTTGTTGGACTTCCCTTGGGATCTACTTCTGTCCTTCTTGTTTGGGTCATGAGCCTGGGGCTCCACTGAGGCAGCTGGCTGTAAATTGTCTCTGTTCCTAGTGGAAGGGGAGTCAAGGGACATGACTGTCCTTGAGCTTCAGATCATTCTGAGACGAGCCAGTCTTGAAGCAGTGAAAGCTAGAGCCTTGCACTGCAAACCACAGTGAAACTTGACCTTCCACAAACTTAGGCTCCAAGAGATGATTCCTGATGGAGGCTAGGCCCTCAAGGACTTGAGGATTTTAAGCTGAATTTGCTTTATGGTTAGTTGGAGCCTATTATCAAAAAGTTGGCTTAAGTTCTTAGGAGCTTGCAAGTTCCTTTCCATTTTATCTCAGGCATTATTCGTCAAACAGTGGGCTTAGCAGTCTGGAAAGTTTAACTAGGTTTAACTATTCATTCCTTGTTCACCTTTATTTGCCATTGGACATTTAGCTCTGACCACATGACCCCATTAGTGTATACCATTAGTGACAAAGCCAAGGCAATGGGCTCATTTAGACTCTAGGGTGTGGGTGGGTGATGTGTTAATTCCCCTACTTTCTTTCTCACATCTTTTATTTGAAATCACCTGGTTGGCTGGCTGATTTTTTTTCTCTTCTTTGGGTATTAGAATTCAGTGGTCAAAAATTCACTCGAGTCTTTTCTCAGGGTTCCCCAAAGGTCTCTGGGATTGCTTACCATGTGTCCCGCCCCCAATAACGGTATTGTCGATAAGCAAAGCTGCCATGTTGGCTGCCGATTCTAAATTGTTGGGACACCTAAGCTTCCAAACCTGTGTTATTTTTTTTTTGTCCCTCTGCCTAGCCATGTGAAATGAAACATTCCATTTGACAAAGGGCTATTTTTGAACAATTCTAGCTCTCTCACCCACTGCTTTGTGAAGTGTGAACTGGTACCACAGCCGATTTGACAAGATGAAAATAGCCTGGTTTCTTTTTTAGACTTTATTTTTATGTTGAAAGTTCCTCCCTCCTCCGTCAGAGTTTGGGCAGCGAAGCTGTCTTTTAAAGCAAGCAGGTCATCTGTAGATTTAGATAGTGAGGGAACAGTGATCCAGGCAGCATCTTCAAGATTGATCCTGGTTGTAGGTCGTTCCTTGGCTGGCTTGTGCACATCCTTAGACAGTCTCATTAAAGGTAATTCCATCTCTCTTTTCTAAATATTCCTACTTGAGTTGCATAGAGATCTTAATCGGCATAGCCCTACTATATTTAAATGTGGGATATTGGTAAGAAAAGCAACTGTAGGTTTGAGTTACTGCATTTTCTGGAAACATCTTAATGTGTAATTTTGTTGTAATTGCAAGTCTACTCTTCAAAGGACCCATTAGACAAAGCATATGACCACATGTAACGTCTGGAGTGATAACTGGAGCAGCAGAATCGTTAGCTTGGTTCTTAGTCTCCCTGGCACAGTCTGCCCATAACTAATGGCCCTGGGAGGGGTAAGATAGAAAGGGACCCCTGTTCTGTAGTCGGTTGGTTTAACATTCATGAGCCATCTGTGAGTATATTTACTTAGGATCACATCCACGAAGTAATCATGAGTGACATAATCTACAACCCTATGATTGGCAGGTATCATTTTGTCAATTTTAACAATGTGAAAAATAGGCTGGGCGGTGGTGGCGCACGCCTTTAATCCCAGCACTTGGGAGGCAGAGGCAGGGGGATTTCTGAGTTCGAGGCTAGTCTGGTCTACAGAGTGAGTTCCAGGACAGCCAGGGCTAACTAGAGAAACCCTGTCTCGAAAAACAAAAAACAAAAACCAAAACAATGTGAAAAATAGAACTAAAGAGACACAAAGCAAGTGAACACTAGAGTACAGAGAGCTAGCACCTGGCTGTCCCTTCAGATCCATGTCTCCATGCCCGCTGCTAGCACTCTCTATGGAATGAAGACAATGATCTTGGCTGGTTTTTATTGATAGTCTTTCTAGTTTTACTTCCTTTAGGGCAGTTGGGAAAAACTTCACTTATTGAATTCCTATGTGGTCAATAGTTCACATTTAAACCCATTAGTTTTGGAAAGTATAAAATATCATTTCTAGAACTCCACAGAGATAAGTTGAAAGAAAACAGATATATTAAGTACTAAGGGAGGCTGTAATGGAAGGCCCAGTGCTTCTCAGAGTCAATGAGCTTGGGCCAGAGAGATGGCTCATCAGGTAAAGTGCTTGCTTCACAAGCCTCGAGAGCCAATTTTGAACTCTCGACCCATCAGGTAAAGTGCTTGCTTCATAACGGTCCATCTCATTCTCCCATTTGTGTCATGTACATGTTTGACCTTCCTATAACAGTGTGCACATGTCCATACAACAATATATAAACTGTTTTAAAAATTAAAAAATATATATTATATTTTATATTTGAGCAAAAGCCTTTTCGCTTGTCTAAAACTGATGCCAAACAAACATTTGGTGTAATGAAGTGGTTGCTATTACATATGTTTTGGGTTGTCATTTTGGAAGAAGAGGCATTTTATTTTTAAAGTGTTTATTTGGGAGTGTGTGCCTCAAGAGCTATCTTTATCCTCGACTTTGTATTAAGTATAACATGTGTTCCTCGTTGGTTAAGCAGAGCATGTGTGCTTCTGTTTGGTACTTAATCATTTGTGAATGTTGTTTCTAGAGTATGCAAAGGATAATAACAACAATATAGATACATAAGATGCATGAAAGTTAAAAAGCAGTTTCTACTGGGAATAACTTTAACAAAATGCACATGGGGGAGGAGAAATGGCTCAGTGCTTAAGTCATTGTGTTCTCTTCCAGAGAACCCAAATTTGTTCCCAGCCCCCTTTTGAGGCAGTTTACAATTGCCTATAACGTCAACTACAAGGGATCTAACATGTGCTTCTGCCTTCTGTGGTCACCTGCTCTCATGGACACAAACCTACACATGCACACACAAAAACACACACACAATTAAAAATAAAATAACATCTCAAAAAACCTCATAAAACCCAAAAAGAGTACTCAGTATTATTGAATGTAGAGATTTGGATCACCAAGTAAAATTAGCTGATGATACAGAAATGAATTGTTTTTTTTTGTTACCTAACTGTACATCTAGTGTCTATATGAAAGTGACGGTAGTATTTTCTAAAATAATAATAATAATAATAATAATAATAATAATAATAATAATAATAATAATAATACAATAGTCACTGCTTGTCTATAATGCCATCTTTCATGGTTTCCTTTACAAATGGCCAACCCTGGTCTACAAGTCCTTGAAATAATAGCTCACAGTTCTGAGTAGTGGAGCTCCATCGACTGTAGGCAGTGTTGCTGGTGACTTAGATATGGCAAAAAGAAGTAACAAAATCCTCTTCTCAAGGGACAAGGCAAAAACTCCCAATGAGCAAGAAAACAATCGTGGGCAGAGGTTCCCATGGTAGAATGTAGATCAAGCACATCTGTGTACCGTTTACAGATTGAATTGTTGGGTTGTCAGTCTCGGGCAGAGGTTCCCATGGTGGAATGTAGATCAAGCACATCTGTGTACCTTTTACAGACTGAATTGTTGGTTTGTCAGTTGTGGGCAGAAGTTCGCATGACCTGTAGTAGAATGAGATATGAACAAGCACACCAGTGTACCTTTTACTGATTGTATTTTAATGGTAGTTGTCATTGTTGATTTCTTACTGTACCTAGTTTATAAACCCAACTATGCTACACAAAACACATAGATGGAAGACCATAGTCTATAAGTTAGTTCTAGCCAAGATTTCAGCCTTTGCTATAACCAGGAGAGAGCGTTGTTCCTCCTCGATCCTAGCCACATGTCGCCAACATCCTGCTTTCTGTGTCTATGACTTTAAATATGTTACACGCTGATCTAATGAGATAGGATCTCATGTGGATAGAGTCAGATGTTTGCCTTCTGTATCTTTTTATCTCATCATGGTGCCCTCCGGGTTCACCCTGCTGTAGTACATGTCAAGTTTTTCTTCCATTTGAAGGCTGAGTAACAAGGCGCTGTGAGGGTAGACCTCACTGTTGTTTCTCTGTTGGCTCCTTCATGACATTTGTGTAGTTTCCACGTCATGGTGAATAGTGAATAGTGCTGCTGTGGATGTGGGAATCACATGTCTCTTCAAGGCTCTGTCTCTACTGTTCTTGCATTGTATTCACAAGCAGGATGCCTGGATCATAGGGTGGTTCTATTTTGCACGCTTTGAGGGATCCCCATGGTATTCTACATAGAAGTTTCAGTATTTTGCCACCATCAGTACACATATGTTCTAATTACCACACTCGTGCCGACACCTCCTTCTTTGGGCTGTTTTGTGAAGTGATTTCTCACTGTGGTTTGGGGTGTATTTCTCAGATGATTAGTGGTTCTGTGCATCTACCTTTTCACGTGCTCAGTATATATCATCTTTGGAGACATCTATTAAAGTCATCCATTTCAAAATAGCATTAGTTATCTGATTATTTCAAAAAAGCATTTTTGGGTTTTTTTTTTGTTGTTAAATTGTAGTTTTTATGGATTCTAGCTGTTAGTCATTATTCAGGAGATGCTTTACGGAGATGGCTCCCCAGTCTGTAGATCACTTTTTTCCTCTGTTATGGCCTTTTTTATTTTATGCAGTCAGTTTCTCTATTTTTGCTTTTCTTGCATACATATATAATTATTTATTTTAGTAATCTAAAAATTTACTGTTGGGTTGTTTCAGAACTTATGTTCTTTAATTCTTTTTTCTACTTCTAAACATCTACAAGATTGTTTTTGTAAATTTGTAATCATGACATGTACCGTACCATTTTTTATAAATTAAACTTAGTGTTTGTTTTGATTGTCTGTGGAAGAATTTAAAGTTAGTTGATATCTTCACAATACCAGTTCTTCCAAATCATGAGCATGGCAGGTTCTCAGAGGCTGTCTTTCCTGATGGCGTCCATCAATATTAGTAAGTTTGATCACACAGATTTTACACATACTTTTTAAGTACTTTATCTTTACCCGGAACAAACATAAATAATATTCAGTTTCTAATTTCTCTTTCTATTTTCTTGTCAGTGAGTAAACATGCAATTGGTTTTGTGTCTCACTTTTGTTAGCCTGTAACCTTACTGGATTTGTTTCTTGGTGATAGAATTTTCAGATATTTACTTTTCATACTAAACGTGATATACCATCTGCAAAACCGTTTGCTCTCTTTCCAACCTATGCACCCTTGTTGTTCTCAGTACAATGGCTGGAACTTGTAGTATTATGCTAAATAAGAGTGATGCATTCACATTGTTGCCCTGCTCCCACGGGTAAGCAGACACTGTTCAGTTCTTTTTTAGTACAATGCTAGTTGTAGTGCGTGCGTGCGTATGTGTGTGTGTGTGTGTGTCTGTCTGCGTGCCTGTGTGTGGGTCTGTCTATGTGTGTCTGTGTGTGTGTCTGTGTGTATGTCTGTGTCCCTGTGTGTGGGTCTGACTATGTGTGTCTGTGCGTGTGTCTGTGTGTGTCTCTGTGTCTCTCTGTGTGTCTGTGTGTATACTCTCTCTATGTGTTTCTGTGAGTGTGTTACCATTGTTGTTGTTGTTATCCCATTGTTTCTGTCAACCCTTTCATAAGTTGAAGATGTTTAAAAAAATTGCTTCTGTGCTGAACATATATTTACATTTTCTTTTCCTTATCACTCCCAGAAAATATAGAGTAACTGTTTGCATAGCGTTTGTGTTGTATTGTTAGTGATGCAGAGAGCTTCAGGAATGCATAGGACGACATGCACCCATTAAATGGGAATACACACTGCTTTAGGTAAGGAATTGAACATGGATCGATGATGTTATCTTTTGGGAGCTTTGGAACTCCTGCACCTGCTGTTTATGGAGATCCACAACAGTCCTCTGCTCCCAATACAGTGAGACTTACTGTGAATGGAAGTTACGACCATAAGTGGTAGAACATGTCTGATCGCAGCACTTGGGAAGTAGAGGCATGGTTAGGAGTTCAAGGTTATCCTTGGCGATATAATGACTTTGAAGCTAGTAAGGGTTACATAGGATCCTAGCTCAAAATACAAAAAGAAGAGTAATTATTATTTCATATGAGTGTATCATTTTCCTTCTCCATGCAATCTATACGGGACATCACATTGATCTTTGAATAGTGATTCGACCTTACAGGCATGAAATCAGTATTGATTAGTCACGAGTGTATGTGAACACATTATTTGCATTCATACATACGTATGTGCATGTATTTGCTGGATTTTAAGAGTATTTGCATCTAAATTTATGAACTGCAGTAGTCTGTGGCTCCTTTTATCCAAGTGCTTTCTTTGTCTGATTTGGTTCCGTGTACTAGACCGTGACTTGGGAACCATTTCCTCTTCCATATTCTGACGGAACCATCTGGGACACGGCTGTTTCCTTGTCAGAAATTTTTAAGTTAAAAAACCAACTCTAACAGTTGAATAACTGCTCAACTCAAGCCTTTTCTCTAGGAACAAGATTTGGCAGTTTGTCGTTTTTAAGGGAAATACCTTAGGTTATTGGGTTTATGCATAGATTTGTCCTTGGTTTCCCCCCACTTTCTCCTTTTTCCTTTCTTTCTTTCTTCCTTCCTTCCTTCCTTCCTTCCTTCCTTCCTTCCTTCCTTCCTTCCT
>NW_022196898.1:94264921-94265272 GCF_008632895.1 Mastomys coucha
AGGCTGTATTTCAATGACCCTCACATCACCAAAGGATTTTATCTCCATCGTAGCTAAGCTGAGAGTTGCACCAAGAGTTCTGCTGCACCAAGAAATGAATTGTAGGCTGGATTTTTGGATACAGACTTCCTGCTATGGTCAAAGCTATTTGACTTGAGTGAGTGACTTCATTCCCAGCCCACAGAGAACAGGTTACATTCATTTAAGAAATGGTGTAGGTATTAAGATGGTCTATCCATAAAGTCATTTGCCAACTGTTTCAATAAACAATGGTTCTGCTTACAGGGTGGAACAGACATTAGGTGAGGGTAAGAATTTGGTTCATTAGCTGTGATAATTTGGAAAAGCATT
>NW_022196898.1:94267347-94301774 GCF_008632895.1 Mastomys coucha
GCAGAGCTTGTGCCCAAGGTCTGCTCTGGACCCCAGCCCAGACAGACTGGAAGGAACCTGAGTCACTGCCCTGTTGGAGTTCCTGTGTGCCTGGTCCCACTTGTTCCAGTTACTCCCAGTGTTGGGACAGATGTTGGTTCCTGCTCACCTCTGATCCTGGGTGTGTCAGAGTGCCTGGGAGTGGAGCTTCCTCTGGGTGTTGTGCGACTGGCTGCAGAGCTTTTGCCCAAGGTCTGCTCTGGACCCCAGCCCAGACAGACTGGAAACTCTCTACTTTTCAAAGTTCTTAAACAAACTGAGGGTGTGGACTTCCTATGGCTTCTCTCATCTCATGTCAGCATTTATGTTCAACTCAATTCCTCTCGACCCAGCTTTGCATCTGTCTTACAGAGTGTGACGTCATGTTTTATTTACAGTTCATTCTAGATCAGTGTTGAAGGAAACATTTCTTTTAGGACTTCTAATCTGACCCGTGGGCTACTGACGAACCTTTTTCCCACCTGTGTGTGTTTTGAAAGATTTTATTTTATTTACGTGTGTCCTTGTGTACCTGCATGCATGCCTACGTGTGTGGTGCAGAGGAAGGCATTTCTTAGAGCTGGAATTACAGCAGTGGGAGTGGGTGGGTTAGTGAGCAGGGAGAGGGGGGATGGGATAGGGGGATTTTTGGAGGGGATAAAATTTGCAATGTAAATAAAGAAAGCATCTAATAAAAAAAGTTGAGTAGTATCCCACACTATAACTATGTGGTATATGTAATACATATTAAACTTACTTGTCTGTCTGTTGACCAACACTGGGGCTGGAGTCACCCCTCTGCTCCATTTGAGGACTCCCAAAGGATACACTGGGTCCTCCTTGTCCAAACTAACCCCATTGAGAGGTTCTTGTCATAAGATCTGAGACACTAGCAACTTCTGACATGCTGAACTTCTTTGTGAACCAGAGTCAGGTTTATGTCTTACCTCCCATAACTGTTCTGAAGTGAAAACAATCACTCTGATAACAGTTAAAAAATATTTCATGTAAGAAATCTTCGTTTTGACCATCTCTTGATTAGAGCTTTTGAATTTTAAGCAAATGTGGTATATGCTGCTCTATGACTCCTGTGTGTCCATCTCCTCTTTCCCCTCCCCCGACACTTTCCAGTTTTCCACTCACAGCTTGTGTGGCATCAACTCTGCCCTATTCTATAGGTGGCTACAACTCATGTGCACCCGTCTTTTGTTCCTGACTTTTTGCACCTAACACAGTGCCCTCCAGCTCCACCCACGTCTTCACTGGTGTCTTATCATTGAATCATATACCATATGGAGTGTACTGCACTTCTGTTGTCTGAGCATCCATGGATGGATACCATTTCTGTGAGTTAGCTGTTGTGAATTGTGCTGCAGTAGATGTGAGAGCAGAGATGGCCTTCGTGTATACGGATTGAGTTTCCCTTGCCATGGACTGGGTAATGGCATGGCTTGAGTGCCTGATCGCTCTCTCTTAAGTCTCAGTGGACTTCCAGACTGTTTTCTGTAGCAGCTCTGCTAATATAGACCCCCACCAGCAGTGTGAAGAATCCCTGTGTTTTTCACGTGCTTACCAGCCCTTGTTTTTCTTAGTCTTCTTTATTTGCCATTTGTAACTGATACAGTGATGGAGAGACCTTTCTGACTAAGTGCATTTTCCCTCTGTGGTAAGCAGAGTCTCTGGTGTGCCATTCCAGCAGATGGTTGTGAAGGCCACTCCTTCCTCTTTCTATGAAATGATTCTAATCTACCCATCTCATTTGCGTTTCGGATTTAGTTCTCTAGAGGGACCTTCCCAAGAGACTTTGTCCTCCATATGTGACTTCTCATGTATTTGTGAGGAACTAGACATGTCTTGGGAAGATGAGAAAGAAGGGCTTCATGGAGTCATAAAATCTCCTGGGCCAGTTAGTAACTGGATCTCCCTTTGTGATGTGCTGGTCTATTGAACAGCTGCCTCAGATTCCATACAGATTAAACAGGACTACTCTACCTCTGTGGTGATTGGTTCTGTCCTTGGCAGGTGAGGTAGATGTTCAGGAGGACCAACTTCATAGATTAAAAGGAGGGGAATGGAAAACACTGGTTTCAGGGCTGCTGAAAGGCATGGTACCCAAAGTATAACCTATATATGCAGGTGAAATTGTCACACGACCCCAGGGAGAGCATGAGGGAAACACTGCTGTGCTCAGAAAAATAAACAAGAAGCAGATGATCTTTCCTGGGGTCACAGTATAGCTGTGTGTGTGTGTGTGTGTGTGCACCTGTGTGTGTGTGAGCTTGTGTGTGTGTATGCGCACCTGTGTGTGTGTGAGCTTGTGTGTGTGTGTGAGCCTGTGTGTATGTGTGCGCGCACCTGTGTATGTGTGTGAGCTTGTGTGTGTGTGTGTGT
Organism: Mastomys coucha; assembly: GCF_008632895.1. NCBI lineage: Eukaryota > Metazoa > Chordata > Mammalia > Rodentia > Muridae > Mastomys > Mastomys coucha. The sequence continues at coordinate 94,269,757 of NW_022196898.1, forward strand.
TTATAGCCACACTCTCTCACTTTCACCACATTTTCTGGCCCCAAGGAACCAGATTTGACCTGAAATTCAAGTAGCAGCCAGCTACGCCTTTCACCCTGTCCCAGGCCTGTGTGCAGGAGGAAAAGGTTGGCTTGTCACTAGGTCTTTTCCTTCTTTGGACATTGTCAGAATCGAGGATGCTGAAGACTGTCGTGCCTGAGTGAGTCAGTGACACTCTGACATCATTTAGTGAGTGTGTGTGTGTGTGTGTGTGTGTGTGTGTGTGCATCATACACTCAGACATCAGGCTGGTGTCTGACACCAATGGCCAAGCCTGTGTGACAAAGTGAAGCTGCATGAAGTAGGTCAGGAAATCTTTTGATTTGAGCCAAACATCGAAACAGCAGAGTGCTGTGTGATTTTCCCGACATCTGATGATGTTGTGGTGAAGTTGTCGCTAGAACTTCTGAAGTCTATTCTTCTGGAAAGCTCCCTCCACCCAGAAAGCTCGCCAGAGTGCTTTGGAGTCCTAAAATAGATTATTGCCGAGCAATATTTAGGTTCCCTGGGTTATGCTAAATTTAAGTCTCATTTCCATCCTCTTATAATCTTAAAATCCTCTAATGATAAATTTTAATTCTAGTTTTTAAAATTCTGAAGTTTTTATATTTGGTAGTTGAGATTATACATGCAGCCAATGCCATATATTAAATCTCTTAAAATTCAGATCACTATGCTATGAAGCAGTTTATAGTGATTGAAAATATAAGGTATTAAAGCCACAATACATACATTTGTACAATACATATATAATATGTATTGTAGAAGCAGACTTCATTTTGAATTATCAAAAGTTGCAACATTTAAATAACATTGGCAAATGGGAAAAAAACATGATAAAATGGCTTTATAGAGGTGAGCACAGATTAGAAATTTTTTTTGATGGAGTTTAAAATCAAGATCAAGAGAAGACCAGCGGGTTCCATTTTATTGTGTTTTTAGAAACTTCCCCCCTTGATAGTTTATAAGATAGGAAGAAGCCGTAACTTATTTAGTATATCTTGTTAACTGTTCAGCAAATGCTGCTGAATTAAAAGCAGGCAGGAAAAGATGACTTTGAAAAGTCATTGAAATTGATGAGTGAGTTCCCAGGACTTCCACTGGGCAGCTTACAACCTCCAATCCCATCCAGCTCTAGGGAACCAACCCAGCATCCTCTTCTGGACGCCGCAGGTACTGCACCTGCATGCATATGCCTTCACTGGCAAACAAACGCACATGCTTATAAGGAAGTTCCTCTTCCTGTGTTCGGTGTGATCTTTGGCAGAGCAGCTGGTCACTGGGAAAGCCTGTGGCTTATCCAGGTATTAAAGTAATGGTAGAAGAAATTTGTAATCATTCAGAAAGATGGATGACGTGTTCAGTCTTAGTAATTTATTTCATATCATCAAAGTGTTATGGGTAAGGTGCTTGACCTATTATTATTAATTTATTTTCTTTTGTTTTTTTGAGCAGGGTCTCTCTGTGTAGCCCTTGTTGTCCTGGAACTCACTCTGTAGACCAGGCTGGCCTTGAGATCACAGAGATCTGCCTGTCTCTACCTCTCAAGTTCTGGGATTAAGAGCGTGACCTTCGCTGCCCAGCCAATCCTATTTTTTTTTTTTTGAGATAATTTCTATATATTAGAAAGTTTTTTCCACACTCTACCCTTTTCCAAAGCAGTATTTAAGCACTTACCTACCACGAACATAACTCTGATCGTCGCCACTGCATAAAGTGTGTGGCAGTGCAGGCTGTAACCCTAGAGCATGGGAGGTGGAAGCAGGAGAGAGTAGCTCAGAGCCATCCTTGGGTACAGCCAGAGTGCGAAGATGGCCAGGTCTACACGTGCCAACACGAGGTAATGTGGGGTAGTGTGACAGTGCCTGGGAGACAGCAAGGGGAGAGGTGACAACGAACTGGGCTGAATGGGCTCAGGAGAAGGAAGACACGCGGGATTAGAGAAAACCACAGTGGAGTGTGAATTAAAGAGGGAAGGACGCTTTCGAGGATGCCTATGTGTAGCTCGAATATCCTTCAAACTTTGTCTGCAATTGTGATAAGTAGAATTTTCTTCTTGACATTGTCTATACCTGTACTCACAAAGAGAGAAAATTCAAGAAAATACTCAGTACCTTCCTTACTTCACAAGGTCTGAAGGGGATATATATATATATAAATATAAATATATATGTAAATAATAGTATATAATATATACAATATATAATATATAATATATAACAATATATATAAATATATATAAAATTTTCCTTTTAAAAAGTTTCTAATTCAAATAGAATTACATAGCTCTTTCGTCTCCCCAGCCCCACCAAGCTACCTTTATCTTTAATGTTCCCTTACGTTGATATCCTCATTTTCTTTATTATTATTATACACACATATATACATATGCATGTATACATGCATGTTTATGAACAAGTGTCTCTAAATGGAGCTTGCTGAGTTAGTAATTGTTTGTGTGCATGTGTTCTCAAGGCAGAGCACTCTGCACTGGATAACCGATAAGGGGGCTCATCCCTCAAAGAGGCTAACTCCCCCTTTCCCAGCAGGGCACTAATTGCCTGTATTTCTTTGTTTTGGGGCAGTTCATGTTAACATGTCCATTGAGTTGTCGCCATTCTGATCTTGTGTATGCAGACATTTCTCAGAGAGATGGCTTCGCAGTAGACTTCCTTGTGTTCTGAATCTTAGTCCTTCTGCCTCCATGATGTTCCGTGAACCATTGATGGAGGAGCTGTGAGGTAGAGAACCCATTGGTGCTAGACTCTGCATGATCGCTTCATCTTTGCATTGTGTCCAGTGGCGGCTTTCTGTAGTGGTCTCCATTTGCTGTAAAGAGAGGCTTCTTTGATGCCCCCCGCTACGATAGCTATGGCCATCTGTGGGTAGAAGATAAGATTTAGAATGCAGCAAGGAGTCATGCCGGTCTGACACAGTGGTATCAGTAGATTCTTTTCTGAGTCCATGAGCTCACTGGTCCTGAGAGAAGCTGGTTAGACTTCCAGTATCAGACATGATTTTCCTGTTGCTGTGTGGGCTGTATGCTCAAATAGACATCTGGGATGCTACCCGGATGTGAGTCCCACTTATCGCACCTTTATGGATAGCTTGCCGTGCTGGTGATCGCGGTGGTTCATACGTGTGGCAGCTGGGTAGGTCTGTGTAACTGCAGCCTTCCCTTGGCAGCTTGCATGGAACCATGGAAGCTGGACCTGGGGAAAGCTTCAGGTCAGATCCAGCTTGAGTCCTCTGAGTCCTGTGTCCTAAATGTGCAGTTTCTTTTTAGCAACTGAGGTCTACCCTAAACTCCCGAGAGGCGACCAAAGGCTACATCAATAGTATATATTATTTTTGGAGTCACTTGGACTACCCCGATCAACCGCTCAAAAGGTAGGTTTTTTTTTTGTTTGTTTGTTTTTGTTTTTGTTTTTGTTTTTTTTCTTTTTTGGCCTGGTCCTGGGATAACTAAAGTCCATTGTAGTGCTTCGTTGCCTTCCTGTTCTTCCAGGGTTCATGGTTTGCCATGATCGCCATACGTAGGGAGCCCCTATCATCCACCGCAGACATGCAAAGAGACCACTTGGCTTTCTCAATGAGTCTACAGGGTGGTAGGAAACAATGAAGGCAGCTTTGTGGCCGCCGAGAAGCAGCAAGGTGGAAGGCAAAGGCTCGATTGTCTAGTGGAGCTGCCCGAGTGTCTCTGAGTCTCAGTTTTTCCCGTTTAAAATGGATCAGTAGAGCAACTCATGAGGATGAAGTGGCTTTCTGCCTTTGCTGTGTGTTTGAATCACAAAGAGAGCTTGAGGAAACCTTGGCCCAGGCTGAGTTCTAGACCCATTCCATTAGAACATTCGCGTCTGGGACTGAGGCCGAGGCTTCAGGTTGTTTTTGTTTGTTTTTTGTTTTGTTTTTGATTTTTGTTTTGTTGTTGTTTTGTTTCTTCACATGGTTCATAAGGCGTGGTTGTCACGCCGAGAGTGCGGTGCCGTGTGGGGTGGGTATCTGACGCATGTCTAACTACCTTAGAGGAGCCACAGCAGCACACGTAGCTCCGTTTCTTAGGCTGCTCACTAGCGAAGAACATATGCTTGCTCTGTGTCTGTCGTTCCGTCACATAACAGATTACTATATGGCAGCCATTGAACATCATTGCTTAGTGGTGTGGACAATGCTGACTTGAACAGTTAGAAGATAAGGTAGAAATGGCACTGCTTGAAGATGGAACTGGCTTATGCTAATGTTTCTAGACTTTGCATAAGACTTAAATATTTTCGATTAGAATTTAAACCCTCAATACTACCTTGTAGAACAGGGACAGTACCAATTTGGCATAGGCCAATTTCTCAAACAGATAATGATCTTCATATTGGCAGGAATGTATTGATATTATGTAGTGGAGCATGTGTGATGTCTGTATGGAGCAGTCGGGTTGACTCGCAGAAGTTGTGAGAGGTATTGAAGCCATAACTGAATATGACGGCGATTGTTGTAATATTGGTGTGAATACCTGCTGTCCGATTGCACATTGCGGACACCAGTATTGTTAGGTCGTTTCTCCTGACACTGTGGGCCTGTGACCGAGGAACTGTAAGTCTAGAGAAATGCTTGCTCCTTGACATTTCTAGCTTTGTTCGGACGCAGTTAAGTTCACTTCACAGCAGTAGAAATTCATTCTCTTCGCAGAGAATAGGGACCATATTCTGAATCTAATCTTTCAATAAAGCTCTCCAAGGTGATAAGCCCAAGCTAGAAATAATTCATGCACATTGAATTCCACAGTTTGGAGAGAAACATTCATACCCGAGTTGTATCTTCTAGAGATGTGCATTGCCAGTGTGATTCTCTAGTCTTGGGTACCCCTCCATATTTCCCAGTGAGCTCCCTTGACACTGCTGGACCAGATGGGTCTCTTGCGTTAAAAGTCGAAATCTAGCATGTATTGCATGTAGGCTTTTGAGCAGCATTGTCAGAGTGATTTAACTAGGATTAATAACAAAACGTCTCATAAATGGTAATAAAACCATACATTCCAGTGTGACTGATTAAACAAGCTTGAATTTGCCCACAATCTCTTCCATCAACTTTCTCATTTTTCTGTGAAATGCTGACCACACACTTTTGAAGAGCTTTCACACATAGATAATATATGATATAGGCCTTTTATTATTTGTTATTTTCTATTAAAGAGTTTGAGCATTTTAGATGAAGGCCTGGAAACGAAAGGAAAAGAAAGCCGTGGGGTTCTTGGTCATGAGAACACAACTGTGTTGTTGTTGTTGTCCTGAAGCTGTCGAATCTTCCACACAACTTTCCTGGTATCTGGGGGTGGGCAGGGGCGGTGAAGACGGTACAGGTTAGGAGGGCAGGGGCGGTGAAGATGGTACACGTTAGGAGTTCAATGCTGTGGTAGGTCCACCATGGTTGGGACTGTGAACTTGGAATGTAATAGGGATGCATCTGGCGTGCAGCCGAAGGAGTGTGTCCATCTTCCTTTTAAGCAGAGAACTGGTGCTGGAACTGGGTCCTATAAAACCCAGGGTGGCTTTACAGAACATACTTAATAATTCTCATTTTCATCTCGTGTAAGTGGGGGAAAGTCTCTGCCGGATAAGCTTTCCGTGTTGTAGAGGACAGAGGGCGTGAGACTGTGAAAGTCAGAGTAAATTGTTGACTCGGAAGCAGCAAAGTGCCAGTCCCACTGCCTGCGGCAACGTGTTGTCATGTTCATCTGCAGAACCGGGTGTAACAGTGCCAGACTCAGAGGGATTCAGAATTTATTACACAACCTGTATAAACACTTGTATTTTTTTTTTTTGGTTTTTCGAGACAGGGTTTCTCTGTATAGACCTGGCAGTCCTGGAACTCACTCTGTAGACCAGGCTGACCTTGAACTAAGAAATCCGCCTGCCTCTGCCTCCCAAGTGCTGGGATTAAAGGTGTGCGCCACCACCGCCCAGCTAAACACTTGTATTTATCCCTCCATTTATTCAACCAATACTTGTCTGGTACCCAGCATGTTCCAGGTGCTTTCTGGATACTTGGGATAAGTGAGTGAAGCGAACAGTATCCTCTTTGTAAGCTTGCTGTCCACAGAGACAGATGAGTGAGAGTAGAAAGGGACCAGAGGCTACGAGAGTGACGTCAGAATGGGAACTCTACCCAAACACAAGCCAGGGACAGGAAGGCTTGCCTTCTCGATGGGAAGAATGGATGTGCACAGTCTGTGTGAGCGGGAAGCGACAAGCGATTGGAGCACAGAGCACAGGGAAAGGGAATGTGCCTTAGGGTCTCGGTGGAAAGAAGGGCTGGCGGGAAGCAGCCAGGCGGGCTTATCTGATGGGCGTCCCATCAGGGAGAGGGCCTTTGGAAAAGGCATGCTGTAAGAATTCGTAGTGAAGTATTCGTTATAGCAATTATAAGGAAGACATTGAGCTCTTGTATCTCTGCATCATGTGGTGAATCAATAGATTGTCAATCAAATTAAAGACCGGGACATGACTTGGAAAGCATGCTCCATGCCACCCTAACAGCAGTCAGTGTGGCTGACCTCCACGAGCCACATCTATGCCTGGACGAGTCAGGTTTGGAGAGGCTGAAGGAGAAGGCTCTGGAGAAGGCAGGGAAACTTCATGTTCATTGCTGCCCTGTGTCATCGAGGACAGAAGCAGAGCAGTGGCTGCATGGTGCATCCTTCTTACCCAGGGCATAATGGCAATCTTAAACATGTATGCTGATTCATTCTGTCAGCGTCACTAACCTGAAGTCAGGCAAGGACTGGGCTTCTAAGAGATATTAGCTTCGTAGCTCATTCCATGAAATAACGTTTTTAGTTAGATTTTGAGTGTTTTCATGTTAGTGTTGTAAAGCTACCAAACCTGTGCAAGCCATCTAGAGTGGTGGTATCTAAAGTGGGGTGTCTTAGTTAGGGTTTTACTGCTATGAACAGACAACATGACCAAGGCAACTCTTAAAAGAACAACATTTAATTGGATCTGGCTTACAGGTTCAGAGGTTCAATTTAATATCTTCAAGGTGGGAATATGGCAGCATCCAGGCAGGCATGATGTAGGAGGAGCTGAGAGTTCTATCTACATCTGCATCTAAAGGCTGCTGGCAGAATACTGGCTTCCAGGCAGCTAGGATGAGGGTCTTAAAGCCCACACCCACAGTGACACACCTACTCAAACAGCACTACACCTACCCCAACAGGCCCACACCTTCTAATAGTGTCACTCCCTGGGCCAAGCATATACAAACCATCACATGGGGGAAGGATGGGAGGGTAATAGTAGATTTACATTCTGGAGTCCTGTGTTCTGGTGAAAAAAACAGATCAGAAGCTTTGAGCAGATAGACGTGCTTATGTTAGGAACTCAGTTAATGATCTGAGTGAGCAATGGTGCCAGCAAGGATGAGAGGCAGAAACAAGTAAGGGTGAGTTCTGGTTGTAAGCCAGAGCTGGCTGATGCGATTCTTAAGTGCTGGGGCAGAGGAAAGTGTCAAGCTCACGTGGACTGGTTCTGGACATTGAGTTCGCAGTGGCATTGAGAATATACAGATGGAAATGTCTGGTGGGGACGTTGTATGGATAGCAGTCATTGCTATAGGAGCAGAAGTATCACTTGGAGAGAAATATTAGTTACCTATGAGCCCATCACTGACTGACTTAGGCTGTGGGGCCTCAGGCTCACTTCTGTCTTATTCGCGGGTACCCGATACTCTGCTGCTTCCCCAGCACTGAAGAGAACTCTCTTTTCACATCCCTGCTCCACTCTTTAAATCTTCCCATACTCAGATGCTGCTGTGAATTCCATGTCCTACTAGCTCCCACGATGTGGTCCACGACATCTCTGTGTCAGGATCAGCAAGCTTTATTAGCACAGTCAGCCTCAGCGATTCCTCTTTGCTGGTTAAGGGTCTGAGCGTCTGGAGACAATACACAAACAAGGGAGGACGCTGTGCTCAGGAAGTATGGGTTTTCAAAACAGAGTAAGGTAGCTTTGCCCTGCAACCCTGTTACCTAGTCCATTGTGTGCTTTGTATCTTTTAGTTTTTGTTGTCTTCAATCTTCTGCCCCAAAACAAAACCAGATTTTTGAAATTGTCTCCCTCTGCCCTTGCTTTGTCCAAATGTTTATTATAATTTTTTCTTCTTTTTTTTCCTCACTTCCTGAAGGTCTTCTTTCTTGTATAGTTAAATCTTTTTTTTTTTTTTTTTTTTTTTTTTGATGTTATGGCTAAGTTTACTTGATAGGAGTATTGCAGAAGGCAGATAATGCGAACAGTTACTTAGCAATTGATTTTTTCACATAGCTGTTTCAAAAATAATCAGCATTACTTTTCTAAGTAGAATGACTTCCTCCTTTCATTCTCTTTCTCCCTCTCTTTCTCTATCCCTCCTTTCGCCTCTCTTCCTTCCTTCTTTTCTTTCTGTAGATCTCAAATGTCTGTTTACATTACTCTTGGAAATGCAAGGAACTGGTCCTCAGTATACAGTCTTAGCAACAGGGTGAGCATACTGTGTTCTTATTCTCTTGATGTCTCTGACCATGGGGTCTCTACATTCTTCTCCTACCTCTGATGACTGCCTGTCACAGCAGGTAAAAACTTTTCGTCCAGAATACACAAAGAATTCATTAGTCTCAGGTGTCTTTTACACCCAACTCTCTTGAAATACACCACTAGTCTATTAACCTATTAACTGCATGAATTATTCATCCATTTATGAAGGCAGAGGTTTAATCTTCAAAAGATCTTCTTTTGAGTATGATGAATGCGGGTTATGGGTAGGGCCAGTGTTGAGCGATACCCTCAGTGTCCTGCCTCGTGTCCCTAGGCTGCTCTTGCTTCGGTGGACCATTGTGCCTTTCTCTGCCCGAGGATGTTTAAGGCACTCCTGAAAGCCTGTCATCCTTTATGCATCCTCTTTTCTGTGCTGTCCAAAGGGAGGAGATGATGTGAATGAATCCCTCCACTGCTCCCCACAGTAACGGTTAATTTATGACACTGGGCACACTCTGAAATTGTGACCTTTATGCCGACCTTCGGTTCCCTAGGGGCCTAAGCTCTGGCTGCGTCCTGGCACATCCTTCATGGCTACCTTTCTTTCTGTGTCTTGCTCCTCTGTTCCACTTAGCAGGATTTCCTGAAACTTGCCCATGCTGCTGGTATGTGAACCCTTGCTTGACAGGGGCGTTTCCTCCTTCCCTTCCTCTACTCCTTTTCCTCCTCTTCCTCCTTCTTTACCTCTTCCTCCTCCTTCCTTTCTCTTCCTCTGTGTTCTAAGTATGTGTCCCAGGGCCTTGTGCCCATTAGGGAATCTCTCTACTGCCAAGTTCTATCCCAAGTCATATCTTGGGTTTTAAAGTTTGCAAATGTCTTAATTTTCACCTACTTCCTGGTGACTTCTCAGGCCTGACATGGGAAAGAAAATTCAAATCAGGACCTAAAACACAATTTACATCCACATTGATGAGGAAGGTTTGGTTTCTAGGATTTCAGCAGTGCGCTTTCTTTCTCTTCATCTCTAATGAGGGAAAGAATCTTCTCGGTGGGTTCAGTGTGCTTGCATGCGCCTCCTTCGCTCTGGCTGCAGTGTGGACAGCGCTCGGATGATAGGGCTTGCGCTGTAACTCCACTGTTAGTTATTTTTAAATGATGACCTCAGACTTGGCTTGAGAATCTGGAATCCAGGTTCAGCTAGTTTACATTTTGATTTGCCCTGGAAGCGTTAGTCGCAGAGGTGGCTTAGCAAACACTTCAAGGACTAAAATAAACGCAGAATGCTGTGACTCACAATCATAATCCTTCCTTGCATACCACTTAGAGATCAGTCTTCTGGAAGGAGCCAAATTTGTTCACTATAAAAGCAGGTCTTTATTGATACAGTTGATGGAAATTCATCCTGGCGTATGATTCATGGCTATTTCATATTATTGTAACATAGTTGGATAAAAATGGCATATTTACTCAGAATTAGTAAACCAAAGCAAATATTAAGCTTCACAATTCATTCATCCATTCATGGAAAGATAAATATTATTTCATTTCATATGAATCATTCACAGCCTTGCTCAAAGTACTGTATCTTCTCAAACTAGTGAAAATTTTTCACAGTTCATTTTAATAACCATCATAATCCATTTTGACTGTATTGAGTATATTTAGATTGTTTTCAGCTGCTATTTTCCTTTCTAATTTTATTATTTTAATTTTATATGTATGAATGTTTAGCCCGTATATATGTATATATACACACATATATGTATGTGTGTGTGTGTGTGTGTATTTCATGTGAGCAGTGCCTATGGAGGCCAGAAGAGGGTGTCAAATTCCTGGAGTTACAGGTGCTTTGAGCTGTCGTGTGGGTACTGGGGACCGAACCTGGGTCCTCTGCAAGAGCTACCATTGTTCTTAACTACTGAGCCAATTCTTCAGCTCCAAGTTTGGTACTTTAAAGAGTAGCTTGGCATATTCTAACACTGTAGATGATTTTCCCAGGTCTGGCTTCTGAATGTAGAATCCTTGAACCTAAGGCATACACTTGTTACATATCTGAGACGTTTTCAGTGGTTTGTGATTGACTTTCAGAATGGTTGTTGCTGATGGTCTAGAGACTAGAGATTTCAGGCAGGTGAACTAACAACTCAAATCGCTTTGAGTTTATTTCAACAATGTTATATGCTCAGTTTTTTCTAATTTAACAGCAATAAAGTCAGTTATTCATAAGGTGGTGATTTAAATATACAGAGACAACAATTTATTGTTCTGTTATAAAGCATGTTATTCATAAGTGACACTTCAAGCATTAGCATTATCACACCGAGTCAGTATAATTTAAGAAGTAAACTATGAAAACTTAACAGTGCCCATCATACCTAGTTTGAGAGTGCATGCTTCTCTTCTGGGAATGTAAACATTTCATTTATCAAGTAATTCTATTACCTGTGTGTGTGTGTGTGTATACATACATCAAGGAACTGCTGACATTGAATATTGTCAAGTGGTGTTTCTGTCCCATTTAGGACTGTGTTCAAGTTGAGAAAACAATAAAATTAAATAGAGGAATTTTACAACTGTTATTTGAGATGATTAGTTTTAAAAAGGATTTATGGAAGGTGGAATGTTAATTCATCAGTTAAGAGCACTTGATCTTCTGTATTCAGGTTTGATTCTGAGCAACCATGTGGCAGCTCAAAATCATATGTAACTACAGTTCAAGGGGATCCAACACCCTTTCTGGCCTTCACAGGCAGCAAGCATACATGTGGTAGACAGACATCCATGCGAGCAGCATACCCAAATATAAAATAAAAATAAAACAAAGAGTGCAACATTGTGCAGATGTTTTTCATTGTCAAGGAAAATTCCTCTTTAATAATTTGTTATTCAAGCTGGGCAGTGGTGGCGCACGCCTTTAATCCTGGCCCTTGGGAGGCAGAGGCAGGTGGATTTCTGAGTTCAAGGCCAGTCTCGTCTACAGAGTGAGTTCCAGGACAGACAGGGTTACACAGAGAAACCCTGTCTCGAAAAACCAAAAAAATAATAATAATTTGTTATTCATATTTTATATTATGATAAGCACAACTGATCTTCTGAGAATAAAAGGTTGGTCCTGAAATAAGTGTGCTCAGTCCTTATTAGGATCTTTAAGAAGAGTAAGATGTGTAGATTTTAAGTAAAATGTACCAAATAAGAGAGGGCAGGAGCTGGGTATGGTAGCTTATGCCTGTAATCCAGGACCTAGGAGGCTGAGGCAGGAGGATTGCTGCTGAGCTGCGGGTCAGCCTGGCCTGCAAAGCAGGGCTGTTTGAAGAAACAAAATGCAAGCGACACCACCAGTGACGAAGCACAACCTTAATGCTCCGTGCTAAGATCCTTTGTACGAGTAATCTCTTCCTCTGGCCTAGGAAAATTCCATTTAGCAATTGTATGGACTAGGTTTATGAAGTCAGTAATCCTATTTTCCCTTGGCAACCTAAGATGGTGTCAGCCTGCTACCGTAACAATGGATGAGCCCGTGAGCCAGACAGATGAGTCAGGCCCCTGACGCCAGTGTTGTAAGAATCAAGAGAATGGTAATATTCCAGGCCAGTATTCCAGAGTTGCCTATGGTGGTCAGTAGTGATTGTCAACTGAACAGGTTTCTAGAATTACCTAAGAGACAACCCCCAGGCCTGCTGGAATCTAGATGAGTTACCTAGATGAGTTCAGGCACCAAGACTCACCTCAGCTGGGGTGGCACCATGCCTTGACTGGGATCCTGGACTGAATGACATGGAGTTAGCTCAGCACTAACGTTCATCACTAATGACTTCTTAGTTCTGGATGCAATGTGACCAGCTCGCTGTAGGATCCCACTGCTGCAGCGTGGACTGTGCCCTCAGATGAGGGACCAGAATTAACTCTATCTTCTCAGTGTAGACTGTGTCCTCAGATGAGGGGCCAGAATTAACTCTATCTTCTTAGTGTAGACTGTGTCCTCAGCGCCTGCAGACTAGGGACCAGAGTCAACTCCATCTTCTCTACATTGACTGTGCCCTCAGACTAGGGACCAGAGTCAACTCCATCTTCTCAGCGTGGACTGTGCCTCATTCCCTTACATCCTGCAGGCCATTCTTCAGGGTCCCCAAACAGCTGTTTTGGTGGTTTGGGGCAATTTCGTCTTTTTTTTTCAAGAAGAATTGCTAACAATGTTTTCATTTGGGTCCATTTTTAACCAGAATTTTAAAGCTATGGGTTAAGACTTGAGTTAGAAGCTTTATCTTGATCGTGATTGATTAAGTCCATTTTTTAAATCCCTCTTTCCGACCTGCATGCCACTATACAAGGTACGGATTGTCGATATTAGACTGGGTTTGGGAGTAGCTCACGGTGTGTCAGTCTCCTGGCCTGAGCTGCATCAGCACTGATGCGTTTGCTCTGCGGCCACAGATCTCCTCTCGGGAGCTAATCGTGTCTAGGTCAGGATGTGCGAGGGCCTCGGCCTACCTCAGCGCTGAGGTGTGTGTGACATGAGCCACACTGCTCTAACCTGGAGCCTGTCACCTGGTAATCTTATTCTCCAGCAGACTTCGATGCCTGATTCAGTGTGAGAACCCCAGGGCCTAAAGGAGGTGTGGCTGTCATTAATTTTTAACACTAGAAATAACGATAGCAGCTAAGGTACTGTTTTCCAGCTAGGATCCAGTCTCATCGCAAGTCATATCGTGATCTCGTTTGCTTGAGAAACCGAAACATGCAGTTTCAGCGAGGCAAAAGTGCTCTTAAAAATCTTACCTCTTATACACATTGGAGGTGACTTTAAGGACGGTTCTTGTTTTGCATAACTTGCATGCAAAAGAAACATAAAAAAGAAAAATAAAGAGGAGAACGTAGGACAAAGTGGTCAAGACACTTCTTAAATGTCTTCCCATTGGAGGACAGGTTCTTTTGATTATGTTTTTGTGATCAACACTCATACTGTGTACCCTGGATATGTGGAGTTGATGGTGCAGTCAATGCATAATGGCACAGGCATGATTTCCAGAACATGGATGGCCGAGGCAGGCACATTGCCAGTTTGAGAACAACCTGGGGGCTACATGGCTGTGTCCTAAAAGAAGGAGGAGGAAGGAAAGTTGGAAGGAGAGGAAGGAGGCAGAGAGGCGGGGGAAGGGAGTCAGTTTACGCTTTGGAGCTTTTCTGTGGTGTCCTTGTTCTATGCTAGTGTGCGTTTTTCTCTGTAGCAGATGCTGCCAGTGCTGATTTAATGTGTATGAGATGATGTTGGTATCTGTGTGAGGACTTCCCCCTTGCTGACTGTGATTGTAAAATGCAGCACCGTTTTAGAGAGAGAGGAGAGAAAGGATGCTGACTGCTGACTTAAGGACTTTCCTCCTGTGACTGGAGGCTTGCGAGTCCAAAACTTGCTGACAGGCTTGGAGTGCAAAGAACTGATGACATGGAGCTTGAATGCACACAGGACTGGGATGCAGCTGTCTTTCTGGGGGAGCCTCAGTCTGCTTTCCCATTCACCTTCAACCCACGGAATGGGGCTCACTCATGAGACAGATAGTAGATGCTTGCACGTTCAGCCGCTAATGGCACCTGCAAGGAACCTTTGCAGCAGCATGCAGTCTGACACTCGAACAAACAGTGTGGATATTGTGGCCTTTCTAAGTTCATACAGGAGACCATGCATTACGAGGAGGTTGCCTTAATCTGTGGTCTTCATATAATTGCAAATCTTGATTTGCTGCTGGTGTAATATCATTCCTGAGTGCCTTTTAGCCTTTCCATCATTGACTGCCTTAACAGTAGGTGGAAAGTCAAGTAAGACTCTTCATCCGCCTGAGGCTGTGGTGAGGATGTGGAGTCAGACCTGCTAGGGAGAAAGAGTTAGAGGGGTTTGGAATGGTTTACTTATACAGAATGACTGTGGTCTTATGGATGCAAGGACAGTGGCAAGTTCATCATACCTACATAGAGTTTTCTTTTGGAGAAGTAATATAGCTTGAAATATCTTAAAAATAAAACTTCATTCAAAGTCCATGATTTCGGCTATTCATATCAACCCTGAGTTTGCCCGAGCATGACAGTCAATGCAGACTATATTCTCCTCTACAAAAATTATAGTCTTGTGGTTCGAAGAAGAGATTCAAAAGTTTAAAAAATTAAATAACAGTAGAGAACAACAGTGTCAGTTGAGAGGGTATTTAAAAGCACACACAAAATGTATATTGTTATGAGTATTTTTTCTATGTTCTTAACATCGTCTGTTGGTTTTGCCCAATTGACTGAAAATAGTTGAATGAAAGTAATATATGAAGGACTGAGGAGATGGCTAAGTAGCTAAGGATGCTTATTGCTCTTGCGGGAGGACCAAAGTTCAGTCTCTAACACCTAGGTGAATCAGCTCAAGACCCACCTGGAATTCCAGCTCCATGGAATCATATGACTTCTTCTGTCCTCCATGGGCACTGCACTCACATGAGCAGACTCATACGTGGGTGCACATACACTCATGTAAAATAAAATAAAATAACATTTGAGTATAAGTTCCAGCAATGTGGTATGGCCAGATAAAGATAGGAATACATGCAATTTGCATTGCATTAATCAAAAGCGCTTTAAGGACTGAACACTGTTTTATAATGAGACTTGTAGAATGGATAATTTTGGATATTAGATTAACACTTGAAAAATGGTAAATTCTAACCCCTCGCAGCACAGTTGAACGCCAGCTTTGATGATTTAATATGATGTTTACTTTGTATCTCTGAGATGCATACTATGGATCTATGATCTTACCTCTGATTCTGTCCTGTCTTGCGTTGACTGTCATACTCGAGCAAACTTAGGGTTGATATGAGTAGCCGACGTCATGGACTTTGAATGGAGTCTTATTTTTAAGATATTTCAAGCTAAATTACTTCTCCAAAAGAAAACTCTATGTGAACATGGTGAAGTAAAAGACATACATTTCACTTTACCTAATAAGTTGGTGAGCACGTGTCTTAGTTGAGGTTACTGCTGCTGTCATGAAACACTATAACCAAGAGAAAGTTGGGGATGTAAGGGTTGTTTTGTTTTGTTTTGTTTTGTTTTGGCTTACCCTTCCACATCATAATCCACCATTGAAGGAAGCCAGGCAGGAACCCAAACAGGACAGGAATCGGAAAGCAGAAGCTGATGCAGAGGCCATGGAGCAGGGATCTTATTGGCTTGCTCCCCAGGGCTTCCTCAGCCTGCTTTCTCATAGAACCCGGGACCAGCCCAGTGGTGGCCCCATCCAGAATGGGTTGGGCCCTCCCCCACCAATCACTAGTTGAGAAAATACTTCTACTGGCTTGACTAGAGCCTGATCTTATAGGGACATTTTGTCAATCAAGATGACCTCCACTTTTATAATTATAGCTTGTGTCAAGTTGACATAAACAGGCACCCGAGTAAAAATGTTTAACATGAAATATAATGAACACGTAAGGGAGCAACTGAAGTTTTGAACAGATTGGTGGCACTACTACTATTACAGATGTGGCTTTATTACTTTACAGTGTCATCTGACTGTGTGTGATCAAGGAAGGTAAAGGTCAAGAGAGGGAATCATTGAGAAAATAAGTGTTCGTGATTTGAGAGCATCTATGGAGACCGTATTATTGCGCCCTGGCTCTAGGCTCTGGTCCTGTTCTGCATGTCATCCATGTTTATTTTGAAGAACAAAAATAGCCCTCTCCTTCCATGTGTCTATAAAAGGACTGCTCCATGCTAGAGACAGTGGTCATAATAAGATTTGTTTATTTTTATTTTATGCTTATGAGTACTGGCCAGTGTGTGTGTGTGTGTGCGCGTGTGTGTGTGTGTGTGTGTGTGTGTGTGTGTGTGTATGTCTGTGTGTGTGTTTCTGTGTGTGTGTGTGTATGTGTGTATGTGTGTGTGTGTGTGTGTGTATGTCTCTCTGTGTGTGTGTGTGTGTGTGTGTGTGTGTGCCTAAGTGCTCACAGAGGCTGACACGAGCATTGGACCCCTAGAACTAGCTTTACAGATTCCTGTGAGCTGCCTGTCATATGCATGCTGGGAACCAGGTTCTGGGAAAACCAGACTCGGGTTCTCTGGAAGAGCAACAAGTACTCTTAACTGCTAAGCTTTCTCTCTAGTCCTTAGAGAGATTTTAAAGGTTGGGAATTACTTATTTCTAAATGAACTAATCTTGTTAAAATATAGCTGAACTTAATTAGTCTTCTTAGCAGATGGCTTGGGAGGTAAAAATAATTATTTCTTTCCTCAAACATTGCTATGAAAATTCACTTTGCATCCAGTTTAGTGATCCAGCAACACACTAATCCTTTTTCCTGCTTAAAATATTAGATTTATGCACATGCATTAGCTTTACTCATGCAAGTCCACAGAGTGTTGTGAAGACTGGAGAATTTTCCATATGGACTTTTCAAACTTTAAATGACTCAGTCATCACGAGTTAATTTTATGTGACTTAATTTCACCTCGAAGCATTTGGGAACGATGGCAGAATCAGCCACCTTTTAAGCTATCATCACAACTGTGACTTTTAAAATTTAAGTCTAAGGGCCTCCTAGAGAGCTGTGTTTCTCTAGTGTGGTCAACTCAAGTTGCAATTCAAGCTTTGCCCGGAAGCCAGCGTCTCTTGGAGAAAAAGGAAAGAAAGAAGGCAAACCTCAAAGCATTTTTACTTATTTAATTTTTAAAATGTTGTTTATTTATTTTTATTTATCTAAAAACAAAAGTAAGGGATCAAACCTGAAGTCCTACCGATGGCTAATGTGGGCAGTAGGCATGCATCTTCTCTCATTCAAACCCACATCACAAGAAGGGACCCATTTCCTTCCAGGAGTCTGAGAGTGAGCCCCTGGCCCAGTCCTCACTGGCCTCACTTCACTATAAACCAGCCCCAGGGATGAAGAGGATGCAACTGTATGATCGTTGCAGGTCTGTGCCAGTTACCTGCCCTTGATACTCGATTGTCTTCCGTCTTTCCCAAAGTGCATTTGGCTCCAAGGCAAAACATGCCAGCTGGCATGTTGATTATTTATTCAGAGATCACTTGCATAGTTGTCCCTTCAGAAAAGGCCATGTAGCATGCTTTTCCCTGGATGATTTAAACTGTAAAGATTGTTTTTAAAGGATGCCAGGAGCCTCTTGGCCTGGACGAGGTAGTGGTGGGGGCACAGAGTGGGACTCTGGTGGGCTTTAAAGTCCGAGGGTCTCTGGACGAGGTAGTGGTGGGGGCACAGAGTGGGACTTCCGTGGGTTTGAAAGTCTGAGGGTCTCTGGACAAAGTAGTGGTAGGGGCACAGAGTGGGACTCCGGTGGGCTTTAAAGTCTGAGGGTCTCTGGACATTCTAGCTCTCTAACTGTACTGAAATGCTGATGGTAACTTCTAAAAAGTCCTAAAAACTTTCTTGCTCATTTTGAGGGTAAAAGGCTGCTGGCTTAGATTGACACCTGTAGCCTAACAGAGGGGGGATTAAGTGATAAGGCCTTTGTTCTATCTCAGCAGGAACTGCTCAGCTCTAACTTTCAGCCTGCTAGTCAGAAGTTGTAGGAAGAAAAAGGGACACTTTGAAAAGTGGTTATAGCATTTATTACTAAGTTGTAAAAAGTTTCCTATGAAAGCTATCTAAAGGGAAAAGCGGGAAGATATTAAGCGGGGCAGGGAAAATTTCTACTCTAAGTGGGGAAAGGGAAAATTTTTCTTTTCAGTTCCCTTTGTCTTCAGTACTTATAGATCTTTCAGAATACATGATCACAGGTTAAAAAATTCATCACGAGTTCACATAAAATATCAAATCATAAAGTGAAATAGAAGTTTACAACAGAGAATTGTTTACGTGCATAGGAGTAATTATCTGACTAAACACCCATCACCTGTCTGTCTCAGCTCCGCAGGTTCATAGGAGGTTGAAAACCTAAGTAAGTAGTGAAGTTTTGTATAGATAAGCCCAGTCAATATTTTATCTTCTGTCCTAGCACTCATAATAAATCATTAGTTCCCTTTTTATGACCATTGGTTAGTTGTTTTACAACCTCTTAAAATGTGCTCTGAGTAGGAGAAAGTCTGGTTACTATCTAATAGCAATTAACTGGTGACACTTGGGAAATTGACAGAGTTCTCATTGCAGCTTTGACTATCAGAAAAGGACCTAATAGCAGTCCCAATATAAAAGAGCTTAATAATCACAGATATAATTTTAGGAATTCTTATAGGATCATCATTAAGATTTAAGAAGTCATCTATTTGTCTATATAGCAACACTACAAGACAGAACTTCTTTGTAGATCTGCAGAGATCTGCTGCAAAGGGTGGGCTGGTACCTAGTGATTGTTATATATGTTTAATAGTAACAGGAAAGCATATTAATAGCAGGAATATTTACTAAAATGAATTCTCCTGGGTCTTGTCTATGGGAGCGAATCTGTCGCAAATTGTATTATAATCCAAAGCAGACCATCTCAGGAGGATCACCTGTTAGTTTTTAGCTTGTCTTACTATGGCTCCCGACAACAGGGCTCAATTTCCTGTTCTGAGTTAGAAACTAGTCCTGATCACCAGAGCATAGAACTAGAGCTGAAGTGAACCTCAATGACCAAAGCAACTGTTATCCTCCAGGGTCTGTTCATCTTCATCTTAGTGGTCCAGGACTAAGTAAGTCCTGGTCGGTCGGTCGGTCGGTCTGTCTGTCTGTCTGTCCTGCCTCATTCCTTTCTAAGTATGGAAACATCTGCATTACTAACTTCTTCAGGCTTCGCTATTTTGTGAGAATCCCTGTTTATGTGTAAAGTTGATAAAACGTTTATACTTTTATCAGTCAGCTCTGGTGTTAATAACTGGGATCCTGGACCCTAACTGCCACGCGTAACTCCTACAAGAATCACTGTGGATTTTCAAAATGGCGTACGAGGCAGAGAGAGGTGGCTCAGTTGTTGGGAGCTTCGTCCAGAGAACCCATGTTCAGCTGTCAGCACCTGCATGGAAGCTCACAAGCATCTGTAATTCCAGCTCCTCCAAGGGCAGTAGGCATGCATGTGGTACACAGACAGACATGCAGGCAAAACAGCCATACATACAAAATAAAAGATTTTTCAAGGAATACCAGCCAATGTACCAAGGCCGTGGAACTGGCTGGGTTTCGTTTTATCTTCTGCCCCCATCTACAGTTTTCTGTTAACCAGTTTCTTCTAGTGATAGACCACCATGTCTTCTCAACCCATGGTCAGAAGAAAGAGATCTGGGCTTCACCATAGTTCTTACACACAGCACAGTAACTGCAATCACACCTGTACCCAAGGCAGGGGAGCAGAAAGGGAGTGTCCACTGGAAGACTTACTCTTTCAGTCATTACTTGGAAATCCCACCAGACCATGTCCTTTCCTCTACCCCATCAGCCCCCTCAATGCCTACTCTTTTAGAGTCATATGGTCACTTATATCTAAGTACGTCAGGTAAATTTAGTTACTTAGTCACCACCCTCACTATGAGCTCAGTACCCTCCTGTTTCAGTCTCTTATGCTCCTGGATTTCAGGCATGTGCTGTCATGACCAATAGTTTAATGAATTAATGATTTAATATTTAATGATTCATAAACATGGATATAAAAATAAGCATTACACTAATATATACCCTAAAATTGGTAATGTGTGTGCACCAAATAAATATCAAACAAGGAATTCAAAGAGAAAATTAGGAAGGATTTTGTTGTGTCCTTTTCAGGTTAGGGTATGTCATGGCATACTTTGTCAAGCTAAGGAGTGTCGGAGGAGCCACCATATTCATAAGGGATGTTGAAAGTTAAGTTTTGGTCAGGGAGAACTATGCTGACGTCACGTGACCCTGTGCTGATGTCATCTGCGCTAGTGAGGCTGATGCACAGTTTGTTATCGATTGTGATCGTTCTGGTAAGAGCACAGAACTGGTGATTTTACACCTTCTCCATTTTCCTCAGCGTTCCTGAAGCCCGTTCCTGAGCTGGGAACAAAGCATGCACAATCCTACCTGGATATCTCAGAACAAGACAGCGAGTGCTTCATGTAGTCAGATGTAGGCTGCCACTTTCAGGATGCCTTAGATTCGTAACTGTGTGTGTGTGTGCACATGTGTGTCCATGTGTGTGCATGTGTGCTCATGTATGTGTCTGTGCATGTATGCATGTGTGTGTGCATGTGTGTATTTATGTGCACATCTGTGCATTTATGTGTCCCTGTGTATGCACATGTATATGTACATATATGCATGTGTGCATGTTCATGTGTGTGCATTTATGTGCATGCATGTGTCCATGTGTGCCTGGGTATATGTGTGCCCATGAGCACATGTAAATATCTAGACAGAAGTGAGTGAGAAATGCACACGTTAACTACCGACATATGTTAGTTCTGGAGAGCAAGTGTGACTTCTCCCCTCCACCTGCTTTGGGGAAATTTGAGGATGTTTTAGAATACAATATTATATTCTTGGAGAACATGTCAAAGGAGGTTTCAACTCAATTTAAGCATTTAATACATTATGAGATAACTTCGTATTCTGTTACTCTAGCAACCCTGTCACTTGACTTGAACTTTACTCAATCCTAGAATTACTGAATGAAAATTGTGTTTCACACACACACACAGTTACGAATCTATGTCAAATAGTGGAAATACAAATGTTTAAAAGGGAGACACCTTCAATGTATGATATGCTGTGTAAGTGGTTGCTATGTTTTTTTCATGTCACACCCAGCTAGATTCTAAGGACGAGATTCTCCACAGACTTTTGTCACTATTGCTTTTGGGTGACCCCAAGCAAACTGTGGGAATCTGAAAGGCAAATGGCAGTCCGTTGTGGAGCTAGTGCTCAAGGTCAGAG
This sequence comes from Mastomys coucha, assembly GCF_008632895.1. Taxonomy (NCBI): domain Eukaryota; kingdom Metazoa; phylum Chordata; class Mammalia; order Rodentia; family Muridae; genus Mastomys; species Mastomys coucha. The sequence continues at coordinate 94,291,157 of NW_022196898.1, forward strand.
TGCACACACAGGTCTTCCATCCTTCCGTTACTTACCCTTGGCTCCTGCCCGCTCTTTAGAGGTAATGACCAAATGGCTCCATCATAACATTCTGTCTCCATAGTCAGCTCTAGGTTTGGGGAGGAGAGCCAGACTGGGAATGGGACACAAATGTTCCCGTGTCAAGGAATCAAATATCTTCTCAAACCTTTTTCAATTTGAACACACAATGGAGAGGGTCAATACACTATTGTTAGGACAACAGTTAGAGTGATGTCATCTGTTGCTCACCAGTTATGCAGCTGTGCACACTGAAATATATTGTCTTTTTTTTTTTTTTTTTTTTTTTTTTTTTTTTTTTTTGCAGAAACAGAAATAAGATCAGTTAGGTTGCAGAAGGAGGCTTCTGTGTTTTGTTTTTCTTTTTCTTTTTCTTTTTGTTTTTTAGGGGTATGAGTGTTTTGCCTGCCTGCATGGGTGTGTATCACATCTCATGTTTACAGTGTCTGTGGCAACCAAAGGAGTGCATTGGCTCCTCCTGGGTCTGGAATTCCAAATAGTTTTTAGTTTCAGCTGTGTGAGTTTCAGGAGCACACTGGGTCCTGTGCAGGAGGAATCAGTGGCCTAACCACTGAGCAATCTCTCCAGCCCCATTCTGTGTTTAATTAAAAATTAGAGGTGTTCCTTGTCTTATCTTCAGTTACGGATTTTATTTATTTTCTGGTCCATATTCAACCATATTTTTCTGCAACTGACAACTAAGGCACTTAACTCCTGGGATTGGATTTTGTTTTGTTTTGTTTTTTTTCTGCAGAACTTTTGATGCATGGAGCCAGCACCTACCCCTTTCTGTAAGCCAGGCATATCAAAGTCATTAGTGATTACCACTTCTTTCTCGATCACCAAGTCTGAGTGCTGTACTATGGTGGTACTCTTCTCTCTATATGTATGATTCTGCCTGTGGCCAAGCACTCAGTTTTCCTCTCATGGACCTTCAAAATATCTTCCGCACACTGTTCTTCCTGCTCCCATCACACAGCAGAGTAATCTACAGGAAGCCCTGCAACGGCTTTGCATTGCCCATGGAGTAAGACCTTGTCTGAGCTTCAAGGGCCATTTCCAATGGGGCACTTCCAGAGAAACACACCATGGCTCAAGTGAATCTATCGGGGGACCTCTGTTTCAACTGATTACTTTAAAAGGTGGAGCCATGATAGATGTGTGCTAAGTCATAATGACATCACACTTCGGTGCTTCCTCTCTCTGAAGAGTGCTGGCTTGCTTCCATGTCTTCCTCCTCCTCAGAAGACATCAGACCTGGTGGTTGTCTTTCCACGCTGCTCTTAGCATCTTATTGCTTGTATTTGTACTTATTATCTTAGTATCTTAGCATTTGTATTTGCATATGAATCAGTTTCTAAGCAAAGTTTGTGTGTGCACAATTTGTAGCGTTTTAAAACTTACGTAAATCACACATTACATATATTCTTGGGCAGTTTTCTAAAATCTGAGCTCTTATGTGGTTCTTCATCTAGTTCCAGTTTATTTCACTTCATTGCTTTATAGGATTTTATTGCATGCATGTATTATAGAGTATTTACCCTCTCTCTCTCTGACATTGATCCATTTCTCATTTCTCTGTCCTCTATGTTTATCCCCTTATTTGACCCTCTGTGACCTTTCAGATCGAGGGCCCTTACTTGGGGCCCAACACAGTATAATGTGTATCAACACAGTATAATGTGTATTATTACACTTTACGGTTGCTGTTAGGTTCTCATATTCAATGATTTTGATGCATTTATTTTCTAGGAAATGAATGTGTTAGTCAGCCATCGTGGCTAGCTTATAGTCGAGAGATGGGACACCTTTCTCGCTTAGCTGACGTGGGCTCACTCAGCTTTAGCAAGCGAGGAACTTTATAGGATTTATTTTTCTTTTCTAGCTGCTAAATTTTCTGGATTGGGCACTTTTCTTGCCCACTGCTGTCTCCTCCACTTATTGCTTAGCCAGGAGATTTCCAAGCCAGCAGTATGGCTGTGTTTCAGAAGATCAGCTTAAAGAATACAGGGTCCAGTATAGCATCTCCACTTCCTAGAATATGCCAAACCTACCATCGGCCTTACAGTCCAGCTTCATTCTGCAGCAGAGTCATGGAGGGGGTTGGCAATTAGACGTCTTATGCCCAGATTGGAGACCATGGAGGTCAGCGATTGGCTGAGAACATATATTCCTGAGAGCTGTGGTGTCGACGCTGGAGTTCCCGGGGTGTTTTGAGCAGCATGTTCAGCCTGTGCCAGCTGCTTTCCCACTGCTGTTATGGAGGAAAAAGTGATAAAACCAACCTAGGGAAGAAAGGGGTTATTTTGGCTTATGGTTCTCGAGGGGGTAGAGTCTGTCATGGTGGAGTGGGAAGGCAATCGTCTTAGATGGCATGCAAACCTTTATAACATACATTTTACATGTAAATAAAACAGGTAACATTGACTCCACAATGTTTTTATAGAAGATAGTCTTCTCCCCATACTGCTCCCAGCCATAACAGACCACCAGAGCTCTAATGCACTGACTGTGTTGTTCTGTGAGTTTAACCAGTGGTGCTATACATAGAAACCTTTGAAAATTGTGTGTCGTTAATGATAGGCATTCGCTTCTCCCAATTCCACTTTCCTTCCCTAAAGCTATTGTAAAGTAAGTTTGGAAAAACTCACTGTATTAGTTAATATGTGTTTCTATAACAAAATACCAAGTATTGGATAATGTTTGTCATAAAAGCCCATGTCTCACAGGGTTGACCTTACAGCACCCGTACCCAGGGTCTGATGGACTCACTCTTTGCTTTCGAGATAGAATCCTTGTTGCTGTGTTCACACATGGCATGGGAGAAAGGCAAACATGGTCAGACACTTCATGAAGCTCTGTGCATGAGAGAAAGCCTTATGACATTCTCATCTCCCCTTCATACACTGGGGATTCCGTTTCTTCATGAATTCAGGTAGAAACAATGTGCAAACCACAGCACACGTTACCTTAGTAACGGGTGTCTACTGCGCACTGCCAGTCTCCAGTTCTAGGAGCTACGAGATGAGCAAGACTGAAGAAAACCACTGTCTTTGGGGAACTCACCTTGTGGATAGGTGGTTTTGATGAGATACAAATAAAGACTTCCGGAGTAGGCCAGAAGAGGGAGAAGTGAATCACTCACCCATGAAGCTAAAGTAGCAGTTCGTCTAGATTTTCAGTGATTGATAGAGATTCCAGGAGAGCGTGGAGGAGGTCTCAGGCACCAGTGCTTTGATGGTTTGGGTTTTAAGTTTTGGCTTATAGTATTTCCTGGGTAAATAAAGCATGCTACCAGTTTTTGGCGAGTAGACAACAGTGTCTTATCTGCATGATGTCATAAGCATGTTTTCTCAAATTCCTTGCTTAAAATAATTAGTTAGAATTTGGAGGATACAATCAAGTCTTCCTCAAATTTGTTTGGCACTTCCACTAAATCATAAATGGGCTGTAGTAGAACCTACATATGACAAGGGTCATTTTAAACACTTCAAATTCCTGCTAGACTCTGAGAAACATTTTTATTCTTCACTATTTAACAAGGCTGACTTAGGAGTCTGGCATACTCTGGAAAGCATTGTTGTCAAACTCTTTCTGACTTGTCACCACCTTCTAGTGAGAGAGTGGGGCATCACTGTGAAGGGACCTTTGTTTACTCCAGTAACAAGGTGTTGGTCACAAAATCCCAAACTCAGTGTCCTGCCTGAAGTATCAGAGAGCTTCTAAACAGAACTGAACTGAACTTCAGGACGCTCTGTTCTTCCCTCAGAGCGGTGACCTAGTCCGTCTCCAGCTTGGATTTGGGAGCTGGGAGATCAGTTTAGAGATGTTTACTGCAAGTTCCCTGTTTAGTTTGAGGTATCATGAGTTTCCAGAACACAGCCTGTCTTCTGAGTACCAAATTAGCCTTGCAAGCTCCTTATATGTGCATGTAGTGTTAGTGTGGTGTCTAAAAATAGTGGAGCTGGATGGATGAGATAGCTGCTCAGGCAAAACGGAATCAAAACTCTTGTTTTATTTATTTATTTATTAACTTTAAGCTGTAGTTTCTAGACATTGTGGGAAATGAACTGAAGTTCAAAGCTTCCTAATGAGTTTACTTTCTTTGAATCCTTAACACACTGCCTACCCATCATGAGTCTCTAATTTATAATACTTTACAAGTTTTTATAGTGAATCATAGTGGAGACTTATTTGCATTAAAATGGTACTGAGAATGAATAGGCTGTAAATATCCTTTAATGAGATCTCACTGTCAATAATGAATATTGAGGATCCTGGCTGAGTGAGTCAACTTTAATGTCACAGGATTCATGATAAGCCTGATAATCTGGTTAAAGTTCCCATCTCATCCTTTTGTTTAGTAGCAGTTTTGATGTCTTTTCCCATTGTGATTAGAGACATTTTATAGGAGTTCAAAGAAGAGAGACGTCTGAGAGTTGAGAATGGGCAGTAATCAGTGTAGCCAAGACCCAGTGGCCTGCTTCCTCCGCTGAACCTGCAGATGCCCACAGAGCACATGGGGATCCTGTTGGGTGGGATGTGGCTGAATCAAGATAGCTTATCCCTTAAGGGACTGTCCTGTCCCTCTGTGTGCTTAAATATGATCCTCCTGTAATGAGCCTTCCTGTTTTTGTGTCTTTCAAACCTGTCCCTGTAGCTCAAGGCATGGTTCAATCTGCTTTACGATGCCATGCCTCCGTACCCTTGTAAAAATGGATCCCTGGCCACATTCCTTCTGCGAGTGACCCCTACCCTCACTGCTTCATGAGGAAAGTGTCATCCTGGTAACAAGTGAACTGTTGGAAGAAGATAGCACAGGTTCCCGGGTCAGGGACTCTGGCTTTGGCCCACTTCATTTCCATCTCCATTTTACGTCTTTCTTTGTTTTTTTCTGAGCTCAGTTAACTTTTCTATAACACAAGGATAAAATTCTCTCCCAGTCAGGCTTGTTAAAAGACAGTCTTATAAATCTCAAGATTCTCAATGTACAATGCATAGCAGTGAATTTTATTGTTTTTATTTCTGTGTGTAATATGTATATGTAAATGATCCATGATTTAAAAAAAAACCCAACTATTTAGACTGTGTACTTTCAGGCTACAAAGCCACAATTTGGCATTTTCTACGTAGGTTGATAACAGATTCACACAAACTGTTTTTATGGAATAAATTGACTTTTGCTGTTTTGTGGTTTCTCACGAGAATGGTGTAGGGATGAGAAGCATCATGAAATTGTGCCTTAAATAACTTTATTTTTAAATCTCTCTAGGTAGCAACCCAGCCCAAAAATTGTGTCATGAAATCCAAGACTTTGACCCAGATAATGTGATAGGATCTTCCTGTGATTTGGGGCCATATCCTACTTAGATGAAGTCGGGACTTGCAGCTTTCCCGAGCGCTTGGTACTACAGGCAGGCTTCTTGCTTGCTTGGTATAGGTTACCATGCCATCTCTGCCTCAAGATGGGGGTAAGTGGACTGGCCGAACCATACCAGAGTGTGTTTAGGAAGTATGATATTCAAGCTTTGGAAGTGTCACTGTTCATAGCTTTAAGTTGCTGGAGGCAGCGTGTATGTTTCGGGTCACAATGTTTGTGTTTTGGTGACAGCTGCTCTTTTGTATTTCCTTTTGAAGTTATTCAGGGATCGTCTCCTCTGGACCTGAGTACTGAATTATCTTATCAATGCACAATGAAAAGGAAAGTCAGAAAAAAGAAGAAGAAGGGAATTATTACAGCGAATGTTGCTGGGACAAAGTTTGAAATTGGTGAGTTTCTTCAGAATCCTGCACTCTCCTTAATTGTTGGAAAAAACTGCCTTGGCATTAAAAGCAGTAGAGTTCTGGAGAGAAAACTATTTTTATGTAATGGATTTTTAAGTCACTTCTATAAAATATCTGACAGGTTGGAAGAATTCTTTTCCTGTGCAGTGGAGGATGATCTGCTTTTAAAAGGTGCTAATAGATTTCTAAATTTTCAGTTCAAACAAAGAAATGCTTTCAATTAACTTGGCTTTCTCTTTGGAGAAAAGCTGCAGGTCTGGTGCAGAACACTGGATTTTTCTGTAATATTTAAAATTACTAGCTATCTGAGCTTTGAAGTCCATAATATAAAAGGTTTTATATATGTCTGATCTTATAAAGATTTGTGAATATAGAGTATATCTTTTCAACTATCCTTATGTAATCTGGAAGCGTCTAGCCTGACTGGTGTGTGGCTACATGAAGACCCTAGACTTAAGTAGCCGGCTGAGCTGCCCCCATCAGTGCCAGGATCTCTCCTTGCCTTATCACCGGGGGTCACCCAGTGATGACACAGCTCTGATGTGTTTGTGTGTTGCGTGTGTAGGTTTCTGTCCCTGTTGCTCTCCTCTGCCATGAGCCTGGTAGAGGAGGAATCTTGCGGGCCCCATTGCTACTGTGCTCATGCACTCTTAGTGTCCGAATGGCACACAGGCAGCAGAACCCTGGGAGGCCATCACCGCCTGAAAGTCTTGTGTGTGTGTGTGTGTGTGTGTGTGTGTGTGTGTGTGTGATGAAACAAGATATCAATATAACTCCAGGCTTCATTCTGCTGCTCTTAGAGAGCAGCTTTCTGACCTCATTTAGATGGTGTCTTAGTTAGGATTTCCATGGCGTTGAAGAGACACCATCACCAAGGCAACTCTTATAAAGGCAAACATTTAATTGGGGCTGGCTTACAGTTTCAGATTCAGTCCATTATCATCATGGTGGGAAGCATGGCAGCATGCAGGCAGACATGGTGCCGGAGGAGCCGAGAGTTCTACGTCTTGATCCAAAGGCAGGAAGGAGATTTCTTCTGCAGGCACCAGGAGGAGGGTCTCCTGCACTGGGAGGAGCCTGAGCATAGGAGCCTCCAAGCCCACCCCCACAGTGACACACTTCCTCCAATAAGGCCACACCTCCTAATAGTGCCACTTCCTGTGGGCCAAGCATGTTGAAACCACCCCAGATGGTCTCGGGGCTTCTTTAGGTATCCCTGTATTCCAGGCTTCAGTGCATACAAAGCCAGTTCTTTCTCTAACAAATAGCCAAGAGCTCCTAGGATTTTAGATCAGCTGTGCCTGATTATCAGTTTTACGCCTGATCTAAGTCAGTCATACAGTTCACATCACTTCTCAAATATTCGCATTGGCATGTAGATACGTTTTTCTTTTAGGACCCAGAGTTCACTGCAACTCAAAGGTTACCCCAACTGTATGACTCGTCTTAATTTTAAACTCAAACTTTGTTGAAAGAAAAAGGCCAATGTACTAGCTGTAACATCTACGCTAAAGAGGAACACATGTGTTTTGCAGTCAAAAGGACACCCCAAGAGTAATCTTTTTTTCAGTGGGGTCTCAGGGTTGGGAGCAGTAGAGAGCTGGTCTCCAAGTCCCCCCCCCCCCACCCCCCCGCGGGTTCAGTTTCAGCGCCTCATGCTCTGAGGAAACAGGGCTGACTTGATGACTGGAAGGCTGAAAGGCACAGGGCAGAGCTGATGGTGAACGGTATTTTTACCTTTCCAATCTTATACCTAGTCCCAGGTCTTGGGAGAGCCCTGAGGGTGAATGGCGCTGTGTAAAGTTATATCAGCTGTGTGTTTTTACCGCACCAATGTCACTCTCGAAGCCATCCGCAAGTGCTGTGTTTTGGGAAATTGCACAGGACTCTGACTAAGGCTTTTTGGTGCAACCTAATTCAGTTCTCAGCTTCTGTGGAGAATAATTTGGTCCTGTCACTGGTAAGGAGCTGATGCTGTAAGGAGTGGGGACAGCCTACACCTGGGGTACTGTGGATCTATGCACGCGTGTTTCCACTACGAGCGTCTTCAAGGTGTTCTGGCTCAGGTTTGATTTAATCGTCCCCTTTCAGTTCGTTTAGTAATAGATGAGATGGGATTTATAAAGACTCCTGATGAAGATGAGACAAGCAATCTTATCTGGTGTGATGCTGCCGTCCAGCAGGAGAGGATCACAGAACTGCAGAACTACCAGGTGGGGACCAACTGACCCACTGTGAGACCTACAGCGAGCTAGTGCTAGAATGTGTGTGGGGGGGAACTGACCCACTGTGAGACCGACCCACTGTGAGACCTACAGCGAGCTAGTGCTAAAGCGTGGCTGGGGGGACCGACCCACTGTGAGACCTACAGCGAGCTAGCGCTAGAGCGTGTGGGGGGGGGAACTTACATCGTTTCCGTCATGGTTTTCTTGATTTAGCTTCTTAGTCTGTCCACATATTAGCGTTCAGTTCTGAGTTCTCTGGACAGCCTGTCTCATCGCTAGCCGGCTGTGCTGACTCTTTGCAGTTAGCCCGAGTCATCTCCAAACGCAGTCTTAGCTTTTTTCCTTAAAGATGTATCAATAGGGAGAACTCTAAGATGATGCTTTGACCTTAAGATGAGTGACAGGGAATAGATTGTGTATATAGTGAAATATCAATGTGTTTAGAAGAAATGGAAAGCAAATAGAAAAACCTACAAGGGATCCAAAGCCATTGATGTTTGCTACTTGTTCCTCCCTCCCTTCCTTCCCCCCTCCTCCCTTCCTTCCTTCCCCCTCCTCCCTCCCTTCCTTCCCCCCTCCTCCCTCCCTTCCTTCCCCCCTCCTCCCTCCCTTCCTTCCCCCCTCCTCCCTCCCTTCCTTTCCCCTCCTCCCTCCCTTCCTTCTCCCCTCTTCCCTTCCTTCCTTCCCCCTCCTCCCTCCCTCTCTCTGTCCTTCCCTCCTCTCCTTCCCTCTCTTCTTCCTTCTTTCCCTTTATCCCTCTCTCTCCCTCCCTCCTTCTCTCCTTCTCCTCTCCTATTCCTCCTTCTCCTCTCCTTTTCCTCCTCCTTCTCTCCTCTTCCTCTCTCATCCCTCCCTCCCCTCATCCTCTTCATTGTTTAGATTCTAAGAATACATAGTAGAACAGGTAGAATAAATATTTTAAGTCCCATGTTATCAATGCCTGTATTTATGTCTACTATTCAGTTTGGATATTGAATTGTCACCTACCTAATATAGAATATTAGAACTTTATTACCTTTGTAAGGCCTTTTCCAGATTTGTTCAAAATTTTATAGTTCTATTCACTGATTATCATGTTTTTTAATTTCACAAGTCATTAGCCATTTAATTTTAAATCCTTTACATTAATAATTTCCAATTTAGTAGAGCATAAATCTCAGATATTTTTAATTGTGTTACAGTATACAAGTATATCCATTGACTCATTAAATGTTAATATTTACCTTTTTATTTTTCAGAGAATCAACCATTTTCCAGGAATGGGGGAGATCTGTAGGAAGGATTTCTTAGCAAGAAATATGACAAAGTAATCTTCATTTTCTTATAGTAGAGATGCCCTGAGCAAGCTCGTGCCATGGCTGTGGAGGTGCTTTGTGGTGTGAGCTCATGCCATGGTGTGGAGGTGCTCTGTGGTGTGAGGTCTGTGGTGTGAGGTCTGTGGTGTGAGCTGTGTGGTGTGAGCTCATGCTGTGGCTGTAGAGGTGCTCTGTGGTGTGAGCTCTGTGGTGTGAGCTCTGTGGTGTGAGCTATGTGGTATGAGCTCATGCTGTGGCTGTGGAGGTGCTCTGTGGTGTAGCTCTGTGGTGTGAGCTCTGTGGTGTGACCTGTGTGGTGTGAGCTCATGCTGTGCTTGTGGAGGTGCTCTGTGGTATAAGCTCATGCTCTGTGGTGTGAGCTCATGCCATGGCTGTGGAGGTGCTCTGTGGTGTGAGGTCTGTGGTGTGAGGTCTGTGGTGTGAGCTGTGTGGTGTGAGCTCATGCTGTGGCTGTAGAGGTGCTCTGTGATGTGAGCTCTGTGGTGTGAGCTCTGTGGTGTGAGCTTATGCTGTGGCTGTGGAGGTGCTCTGTGGTGTGAGCTCTGTGGTGTGAGCTCTGTGGTATGAGCTTATGCTGTGGCTGTAGTGGTGCTCTGTGGTGTGAGGTCTGTGGTGTGACCTCTGTGGTATGAGCTTATGCTGTGGCTGTAGTGGTGCTCTGTGGTGTGAGCTCTGTGGTGTGACCTGTGTGGTGTGAGCTCATGCCGTGGTGTAGAGGTGCTCTGTGGTGTGAGGTCTGTGGTGTGAGCTGTGTGGTGTGAGCTCATGCTGTGGCTGTAGAGGTGTTCTGTGATGTGAGCTCTGTGGTGTGAGCTCTGTGGTGTGAGCTCTGTGGTGTGAGCTCTGTAGTATGAGCTTATGCTATGGCTGTAGTGGTGCTCTGTGGTGTGAGCTCTGTGGTGTGACCTGTGTGGTGTGAGCTCATGCCGTGGCTGTGGAGGTGCTCTGTGGTGTGAGGTTTTATTCAGTTGAATGCTCATCAGAAGGGAGAGGCACTCAGAGCTGGAGTGGTCTTGAGGGTTCCCTGGTTCTAGCTGTTAACTTTGAGCAGGAGGTCACTGAGGCCCAGAGAGGTGATTTCCTGCAGAGTTGTACAATGTTTCCTCCTGGGCCTGAACCCCAGCTGGTTTTCAGAATCTCAGGATCCCTCTTTATTAGAACCTGATGGCTCTTTAAAAACCAAAAATCGCCGGGCAGTGGTAGCACATGCCTTTAATCCCAGCACTTGGGAGGCAGAGGCAGGTGGATTTCTGA
>NW_022196898.1:94301871-94351871 GCF_008632895.1 Mastomys coucha
AAAAAAAAAAACCAAAAAAAAAAACCAAACAAAAAAACCCAAACGATTGATACATGTTCAGTTTCTGGTTAAATCTCCTGAGGAGTCACTTGTTGCATTATGTGCTCTTTGTTTAGTGGCTTGTAAGCATCACACTTTCCAAGTGCTATTCTAGATGTATGCACGCATGCTCCTAGACACATGTACCCATACTCAGTCAGGATTATGCATGCATCTCTGAGGTCAGGAACTAGAATAATCATCCTTCGTGTGAGAAACTGGTAACAGGTGCTCAAATGTTTTGTTGGAAAAAAACTGTAGAATTTTTATGCAGTTTATATTTCTGTTAGTTAGATTTAGGTTTGGCTTTTCTTTCTTTCTTTCTTTCTTTCTTTTTTTGGCTTGAGAGTGTCTAGTGACCAACAGTATTTTTGAAAGAATGGAGTTTTTACTAGAAAAAAAATCATAGAACCATGCATATAATTAAAGATTAAATGTTGATATTATTCATGTGTATGTTTTTAATTATACAGTTATTCTTATAATTTTACAGCTTATACATCAAAAGTAATAATTTTTATATAGGTGAGATACAAAAGATACTAGTCACATACATAAAGAAAAGTACCATCTGGGTTGTTTTAAAGATTTCTGCTCTAATAAGAGCCTTAACTCAGCCTAATTTCAGGTCATTGTTAAATATAATAAATGATTGTAAAGGTGCTAACACAAAACTACAACATTAACACAAATTTTATTTAAAAAAAAATCAAAATATCAAATTAGTCAACATTTTCCCTTCTTTGAATTGAGATTATCTGGTTGCAAGATTAACAAACACTAAGCAAATGTAGTTGGAAATTGTATCATTTCCTGTCTCATGGTGGTAATGTCATGTTTGTGTACATGCACAGGAAAGAGTTAGAGGAAGAGCGAAAGGAAGGGGGAAGGGTCGGGAGGGAGAGGTAGGGGGAGGAAGGGGAGGGAGGGAGAGGGAGGGGAAGAGGGGACAGGTGTGTTGTGATGTGTACACACTTGTGTCTGCTGTATATCCTCCTCTGTCACTCTCTGCCTCATTTCCTGCAGACAATGTCTCACTGAATCTGGAGCTGGGCTACGGGTAATGCCAGTGATCCTCCTGCCTCTGCTTCCCTGTAGTACTGGGGCTCTAAGTGCATATGTGGCTGCACCTCAGTATTTACTTAGGTTCTGGGAATTTGAAGTTATGTTCACATGCTTGCTTAGTGAGCAGTCTTACCCACTGACCTATCACCCAAAGTCACTTAAACACCTGCACACATGCACATACACATGCATATCCCACACACCACATACATACACCACACAATACCAAATACATATACATGTATATCATTCACACCTCACAAACATACCCCATAATACCACACACACTGCACATACAAATACCATGCACATACAATCATACCACACACATACCATACATACCACATATACACACTACACCCTCACATCACACACACCGCACATACAAACACCATGCACACACAATCATACCACATAAACACACTACACCCTCACATCACACACACCGCACATACAAACATCACGTACACACAATCATACCACGCACACACCATACATACCACATATACACACTACACCCTCACATCACACACACCGCACATACAAACACCATGCACACACAATCATACCACATAAACACATTACACCCTCACATCACACACATACCACCTACATATACTACACATATATAACACACATATCACACCACATACATACACCATGCACACACAAACACCATACATATGTATGCACCACACACATACCACACACATAGTACACAAACAAACCCATCATACACACCACATATACATACAATATATACACACACAAACATATACCACACATGCATATATTCATATCACACATACCCCTCCCCATACACACTATGTACCACACCACACACACACACACGTGCACACACCACATATACATACCATATACCACAACACACACACACATGCACGCATACACACATATACATCACATACTGCATAGCATACCACACATGTACATACAAACACACATACATACCTATATATCACACCTCCCCCCCACACACACATTCACACACCAGGAACATCTTAAGGAAAGTTCTTGGCATGCGTTAACTGTGTGAATATCTAGCTGTTCCACACACTGGTGATGCTCCTCTGCATAGGCTCCTCTCAGATCTTAGCCTCTGCTTTTGTGCTGTCGTGTCTCCTGTGGTTGTATTTTCATTTGGGCAACCTTATTTGCAGACAATACTCGTGATCACTACATATTTAGAAGAAAAAAATTTCTCCTTTGAAAACACTTTCTTAAAGGCTGGCAAGCTGTTAGGATTACTGGATGCTCTCCCAGAGGGACGCGGGCTTGAGTCCCAGCTCCCACATGGCAGCTCACAACCCTCTGTAACTCCAGCTCCAGAGTATCTGATGCCCCTATGGCTTCTTCAGGCACCAAGGAGAGTGCACAGATAAAATGTGCTTATATATTTAGTAAAGTCTAAAAATAAAACATTATCCTTAATAATATTTAAAAAAATCATTCTTCATTTTCATTTTTTATTGGGAATTGATTGATAAGTAAGTATAAAATACTTAACATTTTGGATAAATCAAAAAGAAAACATTTCTTCAGGCCTACCTACTCGTACAAATTTGTAATTGTAGCTACTTTGGGAGATGAGACAGGAGAATTACGAGTTCCAGGCCTGCCCAGGCAATTAACAAGCCTTGTTTTAAAATACAAAGTACAGAGAAGGCAGTGGTATGCTCAATGGTGGAACACTTGCACATGGGGGGGGGGCTTCTGGTCAAGCTCTGGTACCTCCACTCACTCCCTCCCCCCACAAATGTCTTACACCTAGCAGTGCCATCAGATGATAGATCATAATAGGCGGCATAATCCTAGCATATGCAAGAGAATCAGCGGACAGACTGTGGACTCAGAGATGGAGGTAGCTGTCTCAGAACAGTGGCGGAACTCCAAAGCAACCGCATAGAAAGAAGTCAGGAATTGCTATCTATGGTGGATGACACAGGGGACTGGGACACCAGGGACAGGCGGCAGTATAAATGTGCTTCCTGTACCTTCCATGAGAGCTAGCTAGTGCTGATACTTGTTTACTTGCCCCATCGTGCCTTTGAGGGCTTAGCCTGTCTGGAACTCCACTGAAGGCAGGGGTGGGGCTTCCTCACCTATTGCACCAGGGCCTAACACAGCACACACTCAAATAATTATCCATGGAATTAAAATATAAGTGAGTGTGTGATGGGGCAGAATTTCTTGTCTCCTTAGGTAGTTGATATTTCATCTGGGCTATTGTCTATTACATTTTCTTCACAACAAGTAAAGGAACAAATGAAAGAAAAGGGGAAGTCAACGTCTTCATAGTATAACTGTTACAGAAATAAGATTTATTTCATTTGAATAGAATTTATGTCTCCTCTTGCCTCTGGCTTACAGAATGATCAAGTCTCGGCCTATGGATTACACTTTCGTTCCACGAACCTGGATTTTCCCTTCTGAATATACTCAATTCCAAAACTATGTGAAAGAATTGAAGAAAAAACGGAAGCAGAAAACTTTTATAATAAAACCAGCTAATGGTGCGATGGGTCATGGGTAGGTTCATTCTTTTTTCCTGGAAAATATAAACATTGCAAAATGAGAGAAGATGTATGCACAATTACTTATGCATGAGTATCATAGTAAAAAAGCAATATGCTTCTAACTATCATGTTCTTATGATTACATCTTCTAAAAGACTTTAGTAATCCAATTAAAAAGTAATCAAGACTTGTGAGACTTTAAAGAAATAATAACACGCAGGGGAAAGTTTATTTCCTTATTTATTCACAAACAAGACGCATGCTCATAGTAATTTCAACGCTATTGGCAAATAAGGTGAATCGCTGCACTATAGCTAAATTAGCTTGGAGAACAAAGTGGAAAGCATTGTCTTGTCATAATGAGAATGCTTGAGGCAAAATGTGTATAGCCTTGCTTTATAAATAAGTGTTTTCCTTTGGTAGCCATGGCAACTGGATGGAGGCTGCACAGGACATGTTTTAAGTTAACACACCAAAGAACTAGACAGTTTATTCAGGAGTAGAATCCACAGCATACAGTTTTGATTCTCTTTGCTTATGTTTAGTTTTCTGTAGTGCACTTTTTAAGAGAAAGTTGGCTATTTTTCATTTTTATCAAAATCCACGTGACTCATTTGAACTTGTTTAAAATTTAAAGTGATATAGTGCGAGAGATGCTTGGAAATGCTAGTTGTTTTTTCTTTTTTTTTTTTTTTTTTTTGTTTTTTTTTTTTTTTTTTTTTTTTTTTTTGGTTTTTTGAGACAGGGTTTCTCTGTGTAGCCCTGGCTGTCCTGGAGTTCACTCTGTGGATCAGGCTGGCCTTGAACTCAGAAATCTGCCTGCCTCTGCCTCCCAAGTGCTGGGATTAAAGGCATGTGCCACCACTGGCCAATTTTATTTTATTTTATTTTTATTTTAAGAAAACATTTAACTTGTGAGCACGATGCACTGATTCAGTCGTGCGTTATGTTCAAGCTTGATATGCACACGCTAAGAAGTGTGTTAGTAAGTGGAGATTTTGTGCCAGTTGATGAGTACCATGTTAGCCCCCTGTTACCCATTAGTGCAAAGGAAGGTTGGGGAGGAGTGAGGGTGGGTCCATGGCTCTCGGTTTTTGTGTTCAATAAATGCCTATGAGTATTTGTAACACATATTTGCTAGCAATGCAGAGACGATGGGAAACCTTATGGAAAGGACACTCTCTGCAGAGTAGAGTAGGATTATTCGGTATAGTATCATAGTGAATGGGCACAGGAGGCCTCTGTTAACCTGCTGGCTAGATCCACTTCCTTACTGCTCTGTCTAGTGTCCTATTACTGAAAGTGGGCTACCGAAGGCTGCAGCTACCAGAGTGGAGCCGTTTAACTACCATAGCGGAGCCATTTAACTACCATAGTGGAGCCATTTAACTACCATAGTGGAGCCATTTAAGTACCATAGTGGAGCCATTTAACTACCATAGTGGAGCCATTTAACTACCAGAGCTGAGCCATTTAACTACCAGAGCTGAGTCATTTAACTACCAGAGCTGAGCCATTTAACTACCAGAGCTGAGCCATTTAACTACCAGAGCTGAGCCATTTAACTACTATAATGGAGCCATTTAACTACCATAGCTGAGCCATTTAACTACCATAGTGGAGCCATTTAACTACCATAGTGGAGCCATTTAACTACTATAATGGAGCCATTTAACTACCATAGCTGAGCCATTTAACTACTATAATGGAGCCATTTAACTACCATAGCTGAGCCATTTAACTACCATAGTGGAGCCATTTAACTACCATAGCTGAGCCATTTAACTACCATAGCTGAGCCATTTAACTACCATAGTGGAGCCATTTAACTACCATAGCAGAGCCATTTAACTACCAGAGCCGAGCCATTTAACTACCAGAGATGAGCCATTTAACTACCAGAGATGAGCCATTTCCCCTTTCATTTTGATCTTTTTTTTTTTGTTTGCTAAATTTTGTAGCTAATCAAGAGCATATTTTTTAAGGTTTATATTCTTGAAATGTTTGCTTATTGTATAGTATCACATCTTGTCTCTTATCTGTCACAGCAGTTTTTGTTTTGCTGTATAGTAAGCACTTCAGAATACCGTGTGATTTCATTTTCCTACTATTTTTACTCTCAACCTTTTGTGTATCAAGTTCTAAAGGGGCCCTTTCTCGATGACACTGTAATTAGACCAATTTTTAAAAACCCGTTTCTCAAACCCACACTTTTTAAGCCACTCTGTTGACATTTGATTTAGTTTCTTCTGTCATTTGGCTCTTTGTTTTATTGTATCCATATCACGCTTGCTATATTTCATGTCACTAAATTTTTCCTCATGACTTCGCACGCCTCTGTGTAAATGTTATTTTATTGCAGCCCCTTGAAATCATATAGTCATTTCTTCTGTTGTAGATATTTCATGCTAGGCAGATCAAAGAAAGCTGAGTTCATCTAGAAAGCCACGGCAGGTCAAAGAAAACACGCAGGAACCCGTCCGCTCTAGGAAACACGCAGGAATCTGTCTGCTCTAGGAAACACGCAGGAACCCATCCGCTCTAGGAAACACACAGGAACCTGTCCGCTCTAGACCCAGCCTCAGGGCTAGGAGCAGCTGACAGAACCACAGCTCGCCTGGGATTGAGTAACGGAACAACAGAATTAGTTAAAATGTGGAAAGCTCTGCCCCATAGAACTTAGAGCTATTTCCCTCTCTTCTGTTCTTCCCCCCTCCTCGCTCAACTGTAAAATATTCTCTGGATGTTGCAAGCTTTCGTTTAGCTTCTGACACTACCCCACTCATTGCTCTTGTGGAGGCAGAATTCTGAAATTTTCTGTAACACTGTTCTCTCTCCCTGACTACATAGATGACATTTTTTTCCCCTGGCTTCTCAACCTCCATATAAAATTTTTTTCATTTGTTTTCTTTAAACTTAGGATTTCATTGATAAGAAATGGGGATAAAATTCCATCTCAGGATCATTTGATAGTTCAAGAATACATTGACAAGCCTTTCCTAATGGAAGGCTACAAGTTTGATTTACGGATTTATATTTTGGTTACATCCTGTGATCCATTAAAGATATTTCTCTACCATGATGGGCTTGTGCGAATGGGGACTGAGAAGTACATCCCACCAAATGAATCCAACTTGGTAAGTGACAACAGAGAACTTAGTTACTGCTCATTTGTTCAATGTTTAAATCATCATGTGTAAGGACTGTATGACTTGACGTTCCATGTCCTGATGGCTGAATGAATCATGTGCTTTCCACTGACGGACAGTGATGTGGAAACTAGACGGAACATCCGGTTAGGTCATTAGGAAGAGGTGCTCTCACTGATTTGGTTTCTGAGCTTTCGTCTATGCCGTGCCCTCTTTAGGAACGATTGCACTATAAATGAAGTCAGTGCAGTGTGGGAAATAGAGTGAAGTGCAGGGATCACGAGGTTCAGCTCCCCCACGAGGAGCTGACATTTGACGAAGCTTCATGTAAAAGGTATAGTATGGACATGGAAACGTGGAAGAAAGCATGTAGGTAAAAGCGGGAGTTACTCAGCATCAGGGTTATTTCACAGTTGGCAGAGGGAGGCGGGGTTCTCCGACCACTCATGAAGTGAAGGGGAAAGTGCTCAGTGCTCCTGTGTGCATTGAGAGATCTAGTGCATGACCCATTTCAGAAGTGTTTTCCAGGAATGCTTCCTTTGTACAGCAGTTAGTACTCATTGAAGTTGCAAATATAACTTACCTTGAAGATAATAAACTGCGATTTATTGCTTATGCATGCCAAATTGTAAATTATCATTCATACTTAAACATGTAGCTAACTTCTAATCTTATATTTCCAATATGCCAACTGTAAGAAAATTCACAGTGTTATTGTTTCTTAGCGTCCCAAAGGTCCCGTATTATTCTCTTCTAACATTTGCATATACTTCTAGAAAGACTGGCCATTTCAAAATTAAATAGTGGCTGACCCACAAAGTTGTCAGCATTGGTAAATTAAAAGTTTTACATACCTGGGAAGGAAGAGAAGAGGGAACTATAAGAACATTAGGAAAAGACGTTAGGATGGAGGAGTGTCTTATTATGGTTGGAAGGTTTGTTTCTAACTCACAGCAAGTAATGTTTGAAGTGTACAACATTCCCTAGAATTATGATATTTTTGGAGAAACATAAACACAGTGTGTGACTCCATAGTAGCAACAGTCTATTGGAGAGGTAGGAAAGTAGGACTATCTGATGGCACGTGTCAGTGGATTCCTGAAGTCGAGGGAGCTATGGCAATGCATGGTGGGCCATCTTTCTAGATGGAATCTAACTCCAAAAGAAGAATGAGGGATGAGCTAGCCAGGCCCCAGAGTGGCGGGGAGCACTACACAAAACAGGTTTAGGGAAAAGAATAGGAAAGGTCTGAGTATGGGAGACCAGACACGACTTCAGTCTGAGATGAGAGATGATTCTGAAATCGGGGCATAGATTTGAGGTAGTCTGATGGTACCTGGCCTGGGTCTGTGGGATGAGGGAAATTAAAAGAAACTGAAGAGTGTTTGGCCTGGACATTTGGGGGATGAGCTATACTCTCATGGAGATGGAGTTCAGGAGTTCTTGAAGGCTTTGTGGAAAATTAACATATTTGGCCTTGATCTTCAACTGGACCGGTTCTAAGAGGATTTGGTTATTCACAGATGAACTATCTGATCTATGTGCTTCATTTGGGGCATGTCAGTTTGTAGATTATACTTTAAATAATTAGAATGGGTAAGAGTGTGTCATACACGTAAGGTGATGATGTCTCCTGATGATGTGAGACAGGATAAGGCTTGCAGGGTTCTATTCTGAAATATTAAGCTATGCATACATAGTAAGTTCACTGGGCTAGAGGGTCATAATAAGAGCCTGGGAGAAGAGAGGTAAACCCCCATGCCCTATTTTAATAGTTGCTTTTGAACATTTAAGTGCCTGGCTTTGGTTCCTTACATATGTAGAAAAAGGTAAGTCTACTTAAATGCCACTATCTATCACTTATCTTTATGATTGCAATACTAAATCCACAGGGGGTTGTGTGAAGAAAAAAAACCTTAAAATATTATGGAAATTGATTGTATAGTTATATAAAATATTATTTTTTAATCAATGAACTATAAGAGCAGTTTCTTTGGTAGTTTGGGATGGCATGCTATTGAGTGGGTCATTTAAATCCAATTTCTAATTTTTAAAATAGTGAATATACATCTTTTATTAGATCTTGTATTTCCCTAGGAAATTATATTGTAAACTTAATTATAGTTATTAATAAGTTTATCAGTATCATTGCATGTAATTTGGTTCATGACAGAGATCATGGTAGAGATTTTAAATGTTGAAATAGAGCATTCATTTCTTGTTTTGTTTTTGCTTTGCTTTTCTGAGCGAGCATCTCATGCAGCCTTGGCTGGCCTAGACTCACATATTTAGCCAGAGATGAGCTTAAGCTTTGGATTCTCTTGTCTCCATCTTCTAAATTCTAGAATTACAGACACATGTCAACATGCTCACCCTCAGTAGTGACTGGTCCACCCTTGGGAAGTCTGCTTTATACCAACCCATGTGAGCCTTTGTGATAACATGCAGTGTTGGAAATGGCTACACAGTTTAATGCCTGCAGGTTTTTTGGGGTCCTTCCTACACTTTCTTCTATGGTTGTTCCTTAAATATTGCATAATGATTAAAAAGAAATATTTTCAGTAGCAATAGGCACACAGATTAATAAGCAAGTAGCTGCCATGACTGTCTCTGTTTATTTGCCTTAAAGATTTTATTTAACATACAGACCTATAATATACATATATATGATATACATATTACAGGATACATATGTAAATATACACATATAATATACATATACATATATATCTATATAATATGCCTATATTATACATATATATGTGTGTGTGTGCATATATTCACTGATGCAAAATTTCTATTCAAAACAATCTTGGGGAGTAAGGTTAGGAAAAGGGTGGGAATTAAATATAGATTTTATTAATGTTTATGCTAACTTGAAACATAATGGGAAAAATGAGATATTTACTGAGGGATAAGTGAAGTTTTAGGTTTTAGATTCAAGTTTAAAGAAAATAGTGCTAACAAATAGGTGTGGTGCTACTTGAGTTTGAGGCAAGATTATCATGAGTTTCATCCACTGTGAGCTACACAGTGAGTTCCAGGTTATCCAGTGAGATCATATTGCAAAACAAACAAACAAACACACACACACACATACACACACACACACACACATACACACACACACACACATACACACACACACACACACACACACACACACACACACACACACAAACAAGCTTCATCTTAAACAGCAAAATAACATGAAAAGTCTAAAACACAAATGCCATAAACAGGGCTAGCTCAGTCTCAAGCTTGCCCTGAAGAAATCTGTAGACACCATGTAGACAGTAGACAGCCTGTAGATATCTGTAGAGATCATGTAGACATCTGTAGACATTTGTAGACAGCATATAGACATCTATAGACAGCATGTAGATATCTGTAGAGCTCATGGAGACAGCATGTAGATATCTGTAGAGCTCATGGAGACAGCATGTAGATATCTGTAGACAACATGTAGATATCATGTAGACATGGTGTGGACATCTGTAGACAGCATGTAGACATCATGTAGATACCATGTAGACATATGTAGACAGCATGTAGACATCTATAGACATCATGTAGACACCATGTAGACATATGTAGATACCATATAGACATCTGTAGACATCATGTAGACATATGTAGACACCATGTAGACAGTATGTAGACAGTCTTATCAAATATGCAGTGACTGCCTGGTGCTACCAGGTGCTCTGCCTGCCAGGGGGTCCAGGTGTGCTCTCAGTCGGTACAGTGCAGGGACAGATGTGTTTATAGTACTGTGTTTTGGGGACAGATGTATTTGTAGTCCTGTGTCTTGGGGACAGATATGTTTGTAGTCCTGTGTCTTAGGTACCCTGCTTCCTATGCTTTCATGTTTTAATTGCTTTTTAAAAGATGTAGAATGTTTCTTAGAAAATTCCTTTCTCAAGTAAATTTGAATAAACAATGTATGTGGGTTAATGAAGGGCTAATGAAGTAGTTTTACTCAGCTACATCGAGTTTCATTTTTTAATTTTTGCCTGTGATGTCATTCATTGGTATTTTGATTGTGGATATCATAAATAATTAGTCATCCTGCAGTACTAACATTCATGGTCTCCTTGAGGGTAAGGTGCCATTTTATCTCACTGGAAAATTTTTAAGCAATCCAAGTCATCAGTTGGGACAGTTTGGAGGTTTATGGTTTTAGTTAACATATATTAATTATATTATAATGGGCTTCATTCTGACATTCTCATATATGCACTTGACATATTTTGATCATATTTCCCCACCCCAGTGCCCTTTCTTGCCCTCCTCATACCCTCTCTCTTCCTAGGTGCCTTCTTTTATACTTGCATGTCTTCCTTCCTTCCTTCCTTCCTTCCTTCCTTCCTTCCTTCTTTCTTTCCTTCCCTCCCTTCCTTCCTTCCTTCCTTTCTTCCTTCCTTCCTTCCCTTCCCTTCCCTTCCCTTCCTTCCTTCCTCCTTCCTTCCTTCCTTCCTTCCTTCCTTCCTTCCTTCCTTCCTTCCTTCCTTCCTTCCTTCCTTCCTTCCTTCCTTCCTTCCTTCCTTCCTTCCTCTCTCTCTCTCTCTCTCTCTCTCTCTCTTTCTTTCTTTCTTTCTTTCTTTCTTTTTTTCTTTCAGTTTCATTGTGTTCCTTACTGGGCCACAGGGAAGGGCTTGTTTACAGGAGCATAAGCACCTTACTAGGGTCTGTGCTACTGAAATCTCCCTCCTTCCCTCCCTCCCTCCCCCCCTCTGTCTCTCTTTCTCCTTCTCTCCAACAACCACTTCCTGTAGATCCCTCAGTGAGGTGAGTGGTGCCTCCATGAATGGACACTGATTATTCTAATCCTCTGCATGTCTAGTGCAAGTAGTTACAGCTTTTTTGAATTCATGAGTGCAGTTGCCATGTCTATCCAGAATACAGCATTCTGCAACATCCCTTCTCCAGCTCTTATGCTCGTCCTTTTCCCTTTCCTGTGGCATCCACTAAGCTTTGGAGGAGCGGGGAATACAGGTGTTCTATAGCTAGGAACACTCAGCTGTTCATGTGGGCTTATCCCCTAGACCAATTAGGAGTCTCTGACATTAGCAAGCCCACTGCATAAAGAAGCCTCTCTTGTCAAAACTAGCAGCCCTGCTAACCTAGGGGCACAGGCATCCTTACTGTGAAGGCAGTTTGTCAAGGTTTACAGTACGTGGATTCCTTACTGTGTAATGGTCCCTGAGTCCAAACAGGATGTTTGTTGGCTATCCCGTTAATATCCCGTTAATACTTGTCGCCCTAGCAGCAGTAGGCGCATGCCTTGCAGGCATCAGCAGGAGTGCCCCAGCACTCATAGCAACTTCAGCGCCTTGCAAATGTCCCAGCAGGGAAAAGTTTTCAGCTCAGATACAGTTGGATACCTTCATTTTCTTTGAGCAAAGCAAGCAATGTCTTCCGCAGTAATGTCTAGTGTTGATGGGGACTCAGTGGCGGTAGCAGTTGCGTGTATTGTTTTGGGGGGTCACTGGGCTCTCATTGATCAACATCAATGTTTCAGCTCCCTCTTAGCACCAGGGCTTTCTTTGATCAGCCTATGGCTTCTGGGAAAAGCTTTATCCATCAATGCTGGTTATCTCTGAGGTTAAGAACTTTTAAGTTGTGTCAGGTCCTCGATGTTCTCTTTTTCCCATGACACCTCATGGTTGTGGCTCTCCCAGGGGGTAACACTTTGTTCTTCCTCCTTACAGACACAGTTATACATGCATCTGACCAACTACTCCGTGAACAAACACAACGAACGGTTTGAACGCAATGAAACTGAAGACAAAGGCAGCAAACGTTCAATCAAGTGGTTTACAGAATTCCTCCAGGCCAATCAACATGATGTTACTAAGTTCTGGAGTGATATTTCAGTAAGATTATTGTATTCTGTAACTGCAAATATATTTCACTAGCATTAAATTTAAATACCAGCAAACTTTTTAAAAAGAGTATATAGTGCCTGAGAGTGAGCAGAAGAGATTTGGTTTTGTTTATTAAAAAAGCTGACCTTGTGACAGGCCTTGGAAAGTAAGAGCCTCATTTCTAGGGATAGGTATTTTAATGAACCTTCACCAATCACAGGGAATGGAGTTATGCAATCAGGAGAGATACACAGGGTATTACATAGACCTGTGGGAGGTTCCTACTGAAATGGTGTGTGGACCATTGCATCTGAAAAGTAAGTTGTAATTTGATGAGGGTTGGAGATCATTCAGGCTTGTTTTCAAAATGCTTTCTATTTGTATGTGTTGGCTTGTGTGTGTGTGTGTGTGTGTGCCATCGCATGTGTGTGATTAGAAGATATGTGTGAGAGTGTTGATTTTTCTTCTGAAGACATTTGAGGATCAAACTAGGGTCATCGGATTTGGTGGCAAGGGCCTTTACCTATTGAGCTGTTTTGACCTCATTCAATTTTTAACACAGGAGAATAATATGATTAATATGATCAAATGTATGCATCTGGAAGATGCATTTCAAAACAGGTGTAGAATGGGTTAAAACAAACAGCAACAAGGCCACTTGGGAAGCTTTTATAAGTAGCTGGGCAAAAGGATAGCTTAAAGTGAAGCATGGTGAAAGAGGGGCAAGAAGGTAAACACTGGGCTTATGTGGTTGTCCATGGTACGGAGGAAAGTCAAGGTCTCTCCATTTGCAGTAATAATGGCGAGGAAAAGGAATATGATTCAGAAACAGAATAGGGAGAAATTTATTTTTAAATCAGTGTGGAATTAGTTTTGAGAATGAAATTTTGCTTCTTTATACATTTATTATTTCATCCACCAACCGACCTATCCAATCCATCCATCCATCCACCCATCCATCTACCCATCCATTGACTTATCCAATCCACCCACCCATCTACTCATCCATCTACCTATCCATCCATGCATCCATCCATCCACTCATTAATTCAGAACATACTCCCAACTCTCACCTTCTGGCATTCTTTTTTTTTCCTTCTTTACCATATGAGTTTGGGTCTCTGAGAGAGTTCTCGCGAAGACATGACCTACTGAGCTGCTTTAGGGAGGGATGTAAGAGTGAAGGACCAGCCAGAAAACAGTGGTCATGATCTCTTCTTTAGACTCTGGCTTTAGACAGTAGTAGTTTCTCCACCAAACTGAATTAGATGAAATTGCTCACACAAGTCTGTGGAGGGCATGGGAATCAACTTGTTAGATCCCGAGGTATAATTTTTAGAGGTGAGCCTGAAATGCTAATGTAAGTCTTATCATTTCTGACACATTTCATGATCCCTACAAATCAGGATATTTTGTTAGTTATGAATAACCAATTAAATGAGAATATTTTTAAAATAATTGGATTACATTATTATAACTATTGAACTGCAGTGTATAAGTAGTCATTTGAACTGATCAATGTCTCTGGTGACAACACTGAGGATAATGCCCTTCTCTCCCTTTCATATGAAATTGCTTTCACCCAAAGGTAGGATATTTGACATGAGCCATGAGATGGATTCCTGAGAAACAACAGACCAGCGGTAGAACAGTAGTGAAATCGCTAACACTTAGTGAAGAGTTGCTCTGTGCATTGTGCTGAACTTGGTGTCTGGGCTCTTGGTGTCAGTCCTCTGGTGGTTTACATTTGGGAAAATGAGACACAGAGTTGAAGCAGCATGCTTGCACTGCCCAGAGAAGAAGCAGAAGAGCCGGGTGCATACCCTGATGTCAGACCTAGAGAGTCAAGATGTTTTCTGTGTTGCCTGTTCTCAGAAAGCAGGAGTTAGGAAGCCAATGTAAACAGAAGCCAGAAAAGATACTGGCTTTCCCCTAGTTCATGGCGTGTTTCCTCTTGGAAAAATTTTGATAGACAGTTCCAAAATACTTGTGTTGATTTTATGTGTATGAGTATTTTGCCTGAATATATGTGTGTGTGTGTGTGTGTGTGTGTGTGTGTGTGTGTGTGTGTGTGTGTGTGTTTGTACTGTATGTGGCTGGTAACTGTGGAGGTCAGAAGAGGGCATCAGATCCCCTGGACCTGGAGTTAGATGGTTGTGAGCGGCTGTGTGGGAACTGAACTCTGTTCCGTAAGAAGAGCTCTTTTCCATTGGGGCATCTCTCCAACAGTGATAGCCAGGATGCATTGCCTTCTCAGGGAAGCCTTTACCGAGGACAAACCAGTGCCATGAATAAAGGCAGCACCTATGGTCTCTTTCTTCCTACCCCCTTCAGGATCCCTTAACTGTCTTAGTTAGGGTTTTACTGCTGTGAACAGACACCATGACCAAGGCAACTCTTATAAGGACAACATTGGGGCTGGCTTACAGGTTCAGAGGTTCAGTCCATTATCATCGAGGCAGGAGCATGGCAGCATCCAGGCAGGCATGGTGCAGGAGGAGCTGAGAGTTCTACATCCTCATCTGAAGGCTGCTAGCAGAGTACTGACTTCCAGGCAGCTAGGATGAGGGTCTTAAAGCCCATGCCCACAGTGACATACCTACTCCAACAGGGCCATATCTTATGGTGCCACTCCCCGGGCTGAGCATATACAAACCAGCACACTTACGCTATTTGGGGAATGCTGCACTCTCCCTCAAATTGTTGTTCTTTGTAACTCTTCTCCATTTGTACAGGGCTAGCATATGCTCCTTGTTTTCTAACTTATTTGTTTATAAATGCTTTTGAGCATCTCTAATGCCAGGATTTGTTATGGACAGTGGCAAAAAAAAAAAAAAAAAAAAAAAAAAAAAAAAAAAAAAGAAAGAAAGGAAGAAAGAAAGAAAGGAAGAAAGAAAGAAAGAAAGAAAGAAAGAAAGAACAAGGGTCTTGTTCAAACAGATGAAAGCATCCATTGGTTTCATGCCCTAGGTAGGATGCATTTTCAGGCGTCGCCCCTCTTCAGGTGTGGTTGTGGAAGCCCCGTCTGGCAAGATGCTCCAGGAAGATAGGACAGCACAGAGCCTCACTGGGAAGAAGTGCCATCTACTAGCAAAAATCAGAAAGTGTGGTAGAGAAATAGATGGGGAGAGAGCAGAGCTGGGGGTTGGGGAGCAAGGGCAGAACAGCTTGGGGAGCTGGTGCCAAATTGTGCCATGAAGCCACCAAAGATGCTAACTTTCCATATAGGCCATTTCTTAAACTGAAACTACATCCAAATAAAGCATGCCAATGCCTTTCATCACAATCCCAATAGGAGTTGGTGGTAAAGACTCTGATTGTCGCAGAACCTCATGTCCTGCATGCGTACCGGATGTGCAGACCTGGTCAGCCCCCAGGGAGTGAGAGTGTCTGCTTCGAAGTCCTGGGATTCGACATCTTGTTGGATAGAAAGCTCAAGCCATGGCTTCTGGAGGTAAGGTGTTCTCTAAGAAGTGTAAAAGCAACTCAAGCTGTCACAGTCCCCATGTGTTTAAAAACTGTGTTCCATATGTGTACTTGGCACAGGTGTCCCCAGCTCTCTGGCTGGAATGAGGCCATGAAAGAGAAGTATGTGGGAGGGAGTGAATGAGAATTCTGGGGATAGAACATTCCCAAGGATGAATTGATACGGTTTTTTATCATGACCCCAGTTCAACGTAGCATGAGCTTGATGACTCTTAGCTAGTGGCTGCCTAGACAATGAACTCTGGACCTTATATCTCCTCTGTGTGGGCACTGCCTCTGGACCCCATCTTTACTGTGTCTTTAAGCACTCTATGGAGATAAAGAATCCAGTTGATTCCCTTTTCAGTACCCAGTACTTAACACTGCAGGGGACATACCTTCTCCCTTATGGCTATCTGATATTTATGAAAACTGAATGTCTTTGGGTTTGCTGCCTGTACCCTCCAGTCATTATTAACTTTATTATAAGATTCACTTAACATATGGAGCAATGTAAAGAATATAAAAACAGCCTCTACTTGTGTCTTGCCCAGTCACGTTTATATTTGTGTTACTCACGAGGCCCCCTTAGAATCTTTGTCCGTCTGACTCCCATCCAGATGTCTCTCTAGGATTCCTGGTATGGTATCACAGAAGGATCCCGCCTTCTCGGGCTACTCCATGCTGTTTGTAGACATCTGTCAGGGAAACAGCACGTATTTGAACTGTTTGCAGAAGGAGTTATATTTTAAGGAACCTACTGCCACAGAAGCTCGAATCAACCATGGCCTTTCATTCCAGAGGGGTGTCCCTCTCTTAGGTTAGCTGTTTGACGTGAGAAATTGCATCATAGTCTCCAGGTTTTTGTAAGAAATCTGAATGAGTGAGATGTGAGATCCTGATTCAAAATGTACTTTGAAGGAAATTGGAGTGAGGGAGAGAAAGAGAAGAGTGTATTCATATATTCTGGGCAAATAGCTTGTGTTGTATGTCCAAGAACGTTCATTTTTCTGCTAGCTGGAATTTAGTCCAGCTTGGGTCCTAGAAATGAGACCTGTCTGAGTCATGTTGGCTCCTCTGCATCTACTGTTCGTGGACGGAAGAGCCTTTGTCTGTGCCTTAGGTAGGCCTTGAGTCTTGTTCCTGATATCGAACACGTTGACCCCTGGACTCATTTCCTACCTGTTTTCTTTTCCTCTGCTCCTGTTCTGGTCATTTATCCTTGATGGGTAGAAAAATGAAGGCACTCATGTTTCATGAGGAGGAAATGAAAGGATTTCTGGGAATAAGAAGTTTATAGAATGTGACGTAACCTTTGTAAAAGGCATTCGCTCACAGACACTTGCCATTAACTTGCTAAGTTACAGCTTACTGAACAATTGGATTCTGCATACTTTTTTAAACCTCTTAATAAACACATTTTTTATTCCTTATCCTTCATTGTTTATACCTTACTCAGCTCAGAATCATTAATAACAAACCCCATAGCATTGCTGACTGTGAGTAGTGGATATTTTGCATGTTCACATTCTTAAATGTACCGTTTTTTTTTCTTTTAGATATTTTCTTTATTTACATGTAAATTTCTCCATTCCCAGTTTCCCCTCCAAAAAACAAAGAAACAAACAAAAACAACAAAAACAAACCCCTGTTACCTCCCACTTCCCCATGCCTGCCACCCCGCCCTCTCCCACTTTCTGGCCCTGGCATTCCCCTACACTGGGGCACAGAACCTTCACAGGGCCGAGGTCCACTCCTCCTATTGATGATTGAATTTGCAATCCTCTACTATACACGCGCTGCCTGAACAATCAGACCCCTCCATGTGCAGTCTTTGGTTGGTGGTTGAGACCTGGGTGAGAGCTTGCTCTTCCTTTTGCTGCCAACCTGCAGTGTCAGAGACCTTCTGGCGCCACCCTGTGGAGTAAAGTGGGCTGTGTCTGAAGGAGAGAATGGCTAGCTATTTAGAATCTGGACAGTGATTGGCAAACTTAAGACATTTCCAAGCATTGAAAACATTTTCAGGATGGAAAATTGTGTCCAGTGTGTTGTTAGGATTGCTTTCCGAGTGATTGACCCAATCCTTGCAGAAATGGAGGGTAGTGAGTCACTATTGAGCTAGGAAGAGAGAAACCAAATTTGTATTTTAGGAAGCAATAGAATTCATCAGAAAGACCTTGGGTGGTGAAGAGGGAGCTGGTGGTTCCTGCATCCTAAGCAAACACACATGTGTAGCTATTACTATGTTGGCAATACCTTTATTATGGGTCTCTCCAACTTACAAGGTAAGTTGCATTTAACTTTCCTAGGGCTCGATGGGATGGGCCAGTGGTTGAAGAGAGTGGTTCAGGTAACGCTGGCAATTAACACTAAGCCTGTGGGTGGGAAAGCAGGTGCTTGTTGGTGGTTTTCTGTAGTTCTTTGCCCTAGGGTAATAGAAAAAACAGGTGTGGCGATGAGGCCCGGAGCATCTTCCATACAGAGCTCAGAGATTCATGACTGGAAATCTCACCTACATTTAAGAAACATGACTGGATTACGTATTGATCTCCAACATTCAACCAAACTCATTGTTTTCTCTGTAAATTTCAGATTAATCGAGCCCCAAGCTTTGGAACTGATCAGAAAATAGATTATGATGTTAAAAGAGGGGTTCTGCTGAATGCACTGAAGCTGCTGAACATCAGGTGAGGCATCTTCCCACTCGCTGGGGTCCCCCAAACCTCAGGTGAAACTTTCCTCTGCTTGCTAGGTTCCCCGAAACATCAGGTGAGCCTGTCTCCTGCTTACTGAGGTCCCTCAAACACCAAATGAGCCTTTTCCCTGCTTGCTGCAGTGTCCCCAAACATTGGGTGAGCTTGATCTTAATCTTTGGGGCCCCTCAAACACCAGGTGAGTCTTTCCCATACTCACTGGGGTCCCACACACATCAAGGGAGCCTTTCCCCCTCTTGCTAAGGTCCCCCACCTTTGGCACAGATAAGGCACTCACATGAGAAACTGGTTTTGCATTGTGAATCTCTTATATTTTGTATTTTTTTTTTCATTTCTGCTTTCTTCATTCCATTCTGCAAACCCACGTTGTTTTAAAACGCCTGTTTATTTCCCTGTGCCCTCTGCTTTTGTGTTGGCTGCAGCGCTTGCTGCAGGTAGTGAGCCGGGCGGTGCGCTCTACTGTGCTGGGCACTGGGGCGCCGCCAGGCGTTGGCGGAGCAAAAGGGATTGGAAAGGATGACTCAGGTCCTGCCAGAGGTCCGATACTCTGGGCTGTGGACTGAGTGTCTGTCTCCGCTCTCTGTCCCGCCGGGTGGGTGTTTAGCTTCGTGAAGCCACGGGATACCAGTCCGGGCAAGGAACAGAGGGAGACAGCTGCGGGGTTCCTTGACAGGTTCTAGCTCCTTGAGAGTCGCAGGCGACGCTGGACACCATAGAGGAGCTGAGAACGAATTGGGGGCCCCAGAGTGGCTCAGTCCGCCCTGAGGCTGAAGGGAGAGGGAGGACAGAGGCAGGAAGCTGCCGCCAGATGGTTCGGGCACGTCCGGTGCAAGTGGGCGAGGTCTGGTCTCGGGCTGTAAGCGCCAGGTCCACACAGCGCGTCTAGTTGAAAGGGGACAATGCATGGTTGTAAGATGTTTTATTATAAAAATGAGAGAGAAGAGATAGGAAAGTAGGGGCCGGCCATATCCATGTGGCCTGCATGGAGAGGGGGAAGGTAGGAGGAGAAAGTAAAGATAAGAAGAGGCTAAGAGGGGAGGGAGAGAAGAAGAGGAAGAGAAGAGGAGAGAAGAGAGGAGAAGAAGAGAAAAGGAGGGGGTAAACTGCCCCTTATATGGTGGGCTGGGCTATCTGTCTGTGGGGGCGGAGCATACCTGACTGTAGTCAGATGACTGTGGGGGTAGAGTCCAGCCAGAATGCTGGGAGCTTGGGGCATTGTCTACGCGATTGATAGCACAGGCTAGTGGAGTTGGAGGGCTTGTGGAATCAGCTATCCGTGTCTCCGCTGTTTCCGTCCTTCGTGAAATCTTTCACTGGGTCTCCTAAAGTTAGGACTCGCTCAACCAAAACACAGACTGCTTTTCCCGGTCCCACACTTTTGCTGCCCTATACAATTCTAAGCTTCTGCATTAAATCACAGAATTTACTCTAAGTACAAGGTTGGCTTGGTGTTGGTGTGGTAGGAGACCCTCTGACTTGCCTTCCTTCTCCTTGAAGGAAAGTTGAGCACAGAGCCACTCAGTAAATCGTAATCATGGATTCCTAACTTCGTGGGTCTTTCCTCTCTGGCTTCTGTACAAAAAGAAAATATGTCATTGCTCAGTGAGATGACGGACAGAGTGGGAAGAAAGATTTGAGGGGAGACATGCTGGGGCAGGGGCGAGTTGCTTGGAGGGCTCAGAGCCACCGAGTCAGCTATTTGAAATGCTATCACACAGGAAAGGCTTTGACCCATTATCACGGAGACAGGAAGATTGTGGGTTTGAAGCCAGCTTTGGATACATACAGCAAACCTGTGTCATCAAGGGAAAAAGAAGAGAGAGAGAAATCTATTTAACTTAGCCACTCTGTGCTGTGTGCCAGACTTTTGCCTTGAGAAACACAGCTCATGGCACCTGACTCGAGGGCCCTGATGATTGACCAGGGATTTTATGCCTAGCTCATTTTTATCACCACTCAAGACCTCTTGAAGGGTTATAGAATATGTTAAAGAATCTTTTGATTTAAAATCTTTGCTAGCATTTAGCAGTTGCTATTGAGATCTGGTTTTTCCTCGAAAGGCTTGACAAGGGAAGGCCATGAAGTCTGGCTGGACATCTGCACATGGCTTCTGTTGCTGGTCTGATGATGCATGTGTCTGCATTTTTAGTTTTCCAGTGGTCATTGTGCCTACCCAGGCCACGAGTTTAGATTATATCAGCTATACTTTTTACATGAAGTTTTTGACTATAACAGCACCACACATTCACCTTATGGATATCCCTGGTGTATCTTTAGATTTGCAAATGATGATACTGACTCAGAAATTATCTGTGGATATTCTTGGTCATTTCAGAGGTCAGATAATTTAAGGGGTAAGAAATTTCTAAAGCTATGAGCATGGAGCTTCTTCCACGTGTATCTTCATGTTCTCCACAGGACGCGGTACAGGTTTTAATACTTAGAGCACACGTGTGTTGCACACCTGTCTTCCCTCTTCCGTGGAGGGTTCCACAGCGCACAGCAAGTGTGTTTCTGAGCTGGTTTTGTGCTGAGCACATCATAGTGACTTAAATCAGGAACAACAGGGACTTCTTGCCTTGTGCTCTGTATTACAGACTTAATTTTCATATGGGCAGAACTGACGTATGACTCCAGAATGCTCTGTGTTCCCATTCAACTACCAGAAGGAGCTTTTTTTCTCTTTAAGTATTTGTCTTTCTTCTTAGAACCCCCCCCCCAAAAAAAAGAATATTGCTAAAGACCGTGGCTGAACTTCTGCAATGCAAGGCTGAGCTTCTGTCACACAGCTGTGTATATAGCTCCTGTATCTTAATACTTCCCCATCTTCTCCAAGCTGTGCTAGGTTGACAGTTATCTCATTGTTTTCCCCACATCTTCAGCCCATTCTTGCTCATGGTTTGTCAGCTCCCCTACTCGAAGCAGATGTGTTTCCTTGCCATTTATAACTCAGAGAGCATCCTCTACTATAACAACCTTTATTTTGACTTGAGTTCATCTTCCCATCTTTCAGAGTCTGTATTGCACACGGCTTGTCACGCCATTTCTTCCTTTCTGCTCTGCTCTGCTCTGTGCTGTCTCTCCTGGGCCTGGTTAAGTTCTAATTTGACACATGCTCCTCGAAGTTAGAGCTTTCTCAGATCCCGCTACAGTCGTCTCCCTCCGGCTCGCCCGCGTCTCTGACTCCGAGTCCAATCTTCAGCCTGTGTGCTTTCATGTGAAAGAAGTTCAGAAGAGGGGAGCTCAGGAAGCTCTACCCCAGTGGCTGTGGATGTGGAAGCCCAGGCAGAGGGTGTGGGAACTCATCTGTGCCAGTCCAGACTCAGACACTATTCTGAAGCACGAGGCTTGTGATCTACAGAGAAAATGGTGTTACGTGGGCTCTGCTCAGGCCCTGTGTGTGGAACAAATGAGAGCAAATGAGAAACTCCTTTCTCCTGCAATCAGAGAAGACTGAGCTGTGTTGTGCTCAAGTTCTCGCATAAAGGTTTTCATCCTCTGGGAGTCTTCTACCACAGTCATAAAGACTGAATCCAGAGAAGACAACCACTGTTCCACGAGCCCCCAGGTTTAAAATATTTGTGAATTAGATTAGGTTAAAGGAAATGCTCGTTTTTCACTTAGGACTAGCTCATGGGCTACAGGTCTGAGCATTTAATACTCTACTGCTCCACGCCTCTCTGACACTTGTCTGCTGCTTCGGGCATAGGTCCTCTGTGCCTCTCTGGCACTTGGCCACACTCATTGATCTTGGCTCTTCATCTCCCGCCATTTTACCTCCTGTTCCCTTGCTTCCTACCCTCTGTTGTGTCTTTGTCTCATTTCTCTCTTTTCTGTGTCAATTTCACTCATTCTTGTGAGTACAGACACTGGAGTCCATGAACCATGTACATATGAAGTGACATACAGACTGAGAGATGGCGGGGTGTGAGATGGGCGTTCTGTCGGCTCGGGCCCTGTCTGGAGCCCAGATCCTGCATTCGTCATTGTCCGCTGACTGTGAATGCTGCTGGTGGTGAATGCTGCATTTTTCTGTTATTATTATTATTATTATTATTATTATTATTATTATTCTTTTTGCCTAGCCTGTGATTATAAACATGTACTAAATCAACAAGGAAGTGAATGAACAAATGGATAATGTGTCTCATATTTAACTTAAGTATGAGCTGACCTCAGTTTTTTTTCCTTCAGTCATATTTATCTTGTGCTGCTGGTAATCATGTATGCCCCCAACCGACAAATGTTAAATATAAACACAGGTATTTACTGGACATTGAAAAAGCCTACTTCATGTAGAGTTGACGATGTGCTTTTTTACATGCCATTTGGTATTATAACAAACAGGAATGGTTTGCTTACATATCCTGAAGGGCCACGCGTTCAACGTGACAAAGACGCCGGGGAACAGAGCAGTCCCAGTCCCGGTCTTCAGGTACCCGAGTGCTGCCAGAGCATGGCACACACCAGACTGGACTCACAGGACAGTGTGTGGACCATGGTGAAGACAGAAAGTGTCCCATTGCTCAGTCATCTGCTAAGGGCCACCATTCCTGTGACAGTCATAGCGGTGGGATGCAGTCCTCTTCCCCTTCTTTCTTCGTGATGAATAACTGAACATTGCCAGCTCCATGGCTGCCACTTAGGCCTTCATGTTCCTCTTCCAGGGCAGGGTCAGCAAGCCCCAGCAAAGAGTCAACACTTGTAGTAAACACAGGCCCAAGTCCTTGGTGTAATTGGAGTAGAATTATTCTACTTTTCCTTTTGTTATAGCAAATCTATAACCAAGTTACCCTAAACTGAAGAATTTATATAGAAGATAGGTATATCTGTCTCACAGTTCTGAATGCCCAAGGATATGCTTGCTTGCTTTTTCTCGGCTTCTTGTGAGGACCTCACGCTGCGTCTTCTTATCTGGGGAGAGGAGGAAGAGCAGGTGTGAGATGGCGGGGTGTGAGATGGCGGGGTGTGAGATGGCGGGGTGTGAGATGGCGAGGTGTGAGATGGCGGGGTGTGAGATGGCGAGGTGTGAGATGGCGGGGTGTGAGATGGTGAGGTGTGAGATGGTGAGGCAGACGGGAGGCTGGTGTGTTTTATGGACAGCCAGCTTTGACTGCAATTCATTCAGTCCCTAAGACACAATTCCGTTCAGAACTAGCCCAGTCTTTCAAGAAATGCATCAATGATCCATGCACAGATGTAGCACTTCACCTAATCACCTCTCTCTAAAGTCTTCCTCTTAAAGGGTCTGTTAAATCTCAGTATGTTAGGTTGGAGAACAAGCTCCCAGCATGTGGACCTCTGGGGCCACATACCATACACCACAGCATACATATCAACTACCTTTATGTCGGCCCTTCTCCTAAAGCCTAGTTCAAGCCAAACTTCCCCTTCTTAACCTCAGCACTTCTCTACCACGTTGTACCCTGTATGCTGGTTTATATCGTAGCTCCCATCCTGGCTAGACTGTCACCTCCAAAAGGGCAGTGGACCCTGTCTGTTTGCAGACCTCCTGGGCCGTAGCTAGTGCGGAGAGTGTTGGGTAGAATCTGGATTGGAAGACAAAGGGAGAAGAGCCCTGCAGTCTGGGCAATGCGTTGTTGAGGACTTAGGAGGGTAGAGCATCTTCACGCATCTGCTGTGACTAGCGCAGGACACACCATAGCTGAAGCAAAGGGGTAGAGAAAGCCCCGGAGAGACTCTCAAAGTAAGGTGGGAGGAAGAGTGAAAAGAGTGGGCAACTCAACTTCTTAGGTCAATGTGCAGACATAGTTGAAGGGAAAAAAAACTGTTGGTTAAGATGCTAAATAAAAGTCAACCGTCAAGCCTGTGCCTCAATTTATTCTGGTCTTTAAAGAAGTAAGAGTCAGTAGGACTAACTTGTGCCTACATTTATAGCATTGCAAGAGTAAACTTTGCATTGGCCGTATTCCTACTAACCAGAATGGGAAAAGACGATAGTAACTGAGATCCCACCACCGTCTTAGCCCTACCCACTCAGGTGTGCATGCAGCACTGGGGTGACCTGCTGCAGCAGAACCCAGGGTCCCCTGCTTGCTGGGTCTGCTGATCCACCCTGCAGATGAGAGTTAGAAAAAGGAAATGCATTTGTTTACAGCTCTGATGGGAGCAGAAGGAGAGACATTCCAAGCTCCCCCCCACCCCCACTTCGCCTATAGCAGCTTTATTATTAAGATGACACAAAAGCCAGGAGGCACCACCTGTGTCCACTTGGCTGAGCTGCACAGAGGCCGTCTCCCTGCAGGATATGTAATAGAGGAATTCTGATGCTTCGGGGCTTCTGTTGGCAGGCTTCACTGCTTGGTTCTAGGCTTTTTTTTTTTTTCCCTAATAAAAGGCCACACCACTAAAAAGAAAACCAAAAAGGTCCTTCTTCCCCGTGTCCCTCCCCCACCTTCCCTTTTTATTCTTCTCTCTCTTATTTTTCCTTTTGTCTCTGCTATGTGTGAATGATCGTTTTAGAAAAACCTGGAATCTTAAATATGATAATGATGATGACGATGATAAATATCTATCTCAGCCCTGGAAATTTTCTTTCCACTGAGCATAGCCAGCTGGACTCGCAGTCATTATTGGAATGGAAATATTCCTAGTCGCTAGTCACTAACATCAGAAATCTGTCTTGTCCCTCACTTTACATCTGTCCTTTTCCCAGAGCTTTTGCTTTGGAAAAGCAATCTTTAATGAGTTCAGCGGGACCCTTATAGCTTACACGACTCTTCCTTCTTCAGACTGGGCAGACAGCATCCGTCTTTCCCCTGTGATTGGCATCCGTGTCAGAGTAACAGCAACAGAAGCTGTGACAGTGTCTAAGATTAGGGACGAGGGCTGTGGTTGGCTTTGTTCTGCTACGCCTTTGTGGCTGAGGGCAGTATTTATTTTGCTTTTCAATTTCTCCTGGATTCTACCGTGCTGCAACTGTGGTGGCGAAGAAAAGTCTCAGACTCAGTCCGGCTCCACACGGGAGGGAGGGGAGAGAAGGGGGAGGTGCAGAGGCAAGGGTCCTAGCATGGGACTTCTTCTCTACACCCTGGAGAGTTGTTGCTAAATGTTTACAGTTGAGCAAAACAATGGGAAGGATGTGGAGTCAGTTTTCAAATGCTGACACTTGCTAGGGTTTCAGACCTGTCTGGAAATGTACTAAAGGCTGCTCGGTGTAGCAGAGCGTAAAGAAAACAGATTGGTAAAAGGAAGAGAGACACATTTGTCAATTACCTAGATTAAGTCCAGGGGTACAAACGAAACACATCAGTGTTGCTTACGTTTAAGAGAGGGGGAGACAGATTCAGTATTTAATTCACCAAAGACTATAGACGTTGCATTTCTAGGATGAACTATGAAAGCAGAGGCCCTGGGATCTTAAGACATGCAGGATTTCCATCTCTTGGTATTTTCTAAAGTACTACCTTCCTGTGTTAGTCAGGGTTCTCTAGAGTCACAGAACTTATCAGTAGTCTCTATAGAGTAAGGGGATTCGTTACGATGACTTACAGTCTGTAGTTCATCTCCCAACAATGGTCAGCTGTGAATGGAAGTCCAAGGATCTAGCAGTTGCTTAGTCCCAAGTTGCAAGCAGGCGAAGAAGAGCGAATTTTCCTACTTCCAATGTCCTTATGTAAGTCTCTAGCAGAAGGTGTGGCCCGGATTAAAGGTGTGTACCACCATTCCTGGATCTGGGACTTGCTTTGTCCTAGATGACCTTGAACTCAGAGATCTCCTTGCCTTAGTTTCCTGGGATTCATAGCCACTATGCCTCAAGATCTCCATCCAGGTCAGAAACTTGTATCTCCCTGCCTCAAGATCTGGATCACAAGTGAGCCTTCCAATTCTGGATTGTAGTTCATTCCAGATATAGTCAAGTTGGCGACCAGAAATAGCCATTACTCTTCTGTACAGAGTCCCCTTACTGATGGTTAGATGGACAGAATGTCTGTGAAGATATAAACTTAACTACTTCATTCCTTGATCAGCGTGTTTCCTCATTCCTTCTCAGAGGGATACCATCAGAAGTTTTCTGAAGTGAGAGTTATGGGCTTGTGTTTTACATTTCAGGACCAGCGATAAAAGGAAAAACTTGGCCAAACAGAAAGCGGAGGCTCAGAGGAGGCTATATGGTCAAAACCCAACAAGAAGGCTTTCGCCAGGCTCCTCCGACTGGGAACAGCAGAGGCACCAACTGGAGAGGCGGAAAGAAGAGTTGGTATGGGCGCTGGGCTTGCTGTCTTGGCTTATTTTTATTCTGACTTGTGCTGTGGTGCATAACAACCCTGGGCTAGGCAAGTGCTCTGCCGCCAAGCCACACCCCAGCCTGGTGTGAACATTTTAACAGCTCCTTCCACACCCCAGCCTGGTGTGAACATTTTAACAACTCCTTACAGTTTCAACTGCATGGCCTAGCATAATTTTTATAAAAATCTGTTCATTTTTAGAAAGAGAGACTCCTTCAAGTACGAAAGCAGGTTTCACGGGAAGAGCATGAAAACCGACATATGGGGAATTACAGGTAGACAGCACTGCCAGTTTGTTGTTGTTGTTGTTTTGTTTTGTTTTTATTTTAAGTGCTGAGCTTTCTTCATTAGAAACAGCTTCTCACTCACTATGTTTCAGGACATGAAAGGGTGTCTGCAGGTAGATGGCTCTGGCTTGAGGGAGCTCCTATTGGCTGGTCCAGCTTCTGCTCTGTCTAGGGAGGTTTTTAACCAACCTTTCCTGTGACTTTCCTTGGTCACTATGTAATATTTTAAGAAAAGCAGAAGTCAGGTTTTCTCGCACTCTTTCTGGCAGTTTCTAGTGGCTGCTGTACTTCCTTAACAACACAAAGAAAGTGTCTGAGGGATCTGGGTGGATGTGGGAGAGAGGGTATGCGTGATCTTCACAAAATACCCCTGGACAGGACAGAAAGAGACCCCTTAATATTCTTGGAAAGATATCCCTCCTCCCGGCCTGGCATGGCCACATGAGGATTTAGCGGAGGGTAGGGGAGGGGCGCAGATTTTCTCACCCTTCCTGGTAGACATTCTTTCCTGGCACCAACACCACCATAGCAGCAAGGAGAGGTGAAGGGACTTTCTCCATTCTGCCTCCATTCTGTTTTCATTTTCTCACCCCAAAAGATCGTTCAGACGAGTATATGCAACCTGACATACGTAATACATACATTGATACATAAATACTTCTGCATTATCCCAGGTCCCTAGGAC
Organism: Mastomys coucha; assembly: GCF_008632895.1. Taxonomy (NCBI): domain Eukaryota; kingdom Metazoa; phylum Chordata; class Mammalia; order Rodentia; family Muridae; genus Mastomys; species Mastomys coucha. The sequence continues at coordinate 94,329,932 of NW_022196898.1, forward strand.
ACTTTCTCTCAAAGTTCAATATTTCACCAGCTTGTCCAAACACCATTCTTCAAACACTTGAGTGGAACTTGTCTACATAAATGTTAAGCAGCATAGCAGATGGATACTTGGGCCTCCTCTTTACTCATCCATGTCTGTTTCAAGCACCTACTTGGCCCAGAGCAGGGAGGCGGGCAACAGTTTTCTAAACTGGTGATCTTAACTACTGAATTGTGTTAGATTCTGGTAAGCAAATTGGTTTTTTTCTGATTTTCTTTTCTGTAGGAGAATTTATCCCCCCGAAGATAAAGCACTGCTTGAGAAGTACGAGGGTTTGCTGGCTGTCGCCTTCCAGACCTTCCTTTCAGGAAGAGCAGCTTCATTCCAGCGTGAACTGAACAATCCCCTGAAGAAGATGCGGGTGAGAGGATGAGTGTTCACATAGAGAAAAGGGGCGAGCCAACCTCTGTGTCCTTAGGAAAGAACCCATCTTAGGCTGAGGCTATGGCTCAGTGGGTAGAAGTGCTTGCTGTCTAAGCATGAAGACCTGACTCCAAATCCTCTACAGCCAAGTACAAAGCTGGTTGTAAGTGCACATACTTCTGTAACTCCAGTGCTTTATGGGGCACAGACAGGAGGATCCCTGGGCATTGCCAGCTGCCAGCCTGGCTCAGGTTCAGGGAGAGACTCTGTCTCAAGGGAATAAGGTAGAGTGATAGATACAGAACCCTTACTGACTTCTGTACACACAAATACACACATACAAACACAGGTACACACATACATGCACATAGACATACACACGAACATATATACACCACATACACATGCATGTGAATAGACATACACAAACACACACATGCACATACACACATGTACATACACAAGCATGCATAAAGACATACATGCAAATATACACACATGAACATGCACAAACATGCATGCACACAAGCATACACACATGCCCACAGACACATGCATATATACACATGTGCACACACATATGCATACAGAGATACACAAGCATACACACGCATGCATACAGAAATACACAAAGACATATACATATATATGCCCACATGCACATTCAGATATACATAGGTACACGCACAAGCATGCACACACACACACACACACACACACACACACATATATATATATATACATATAAACACACCAGTGCACTCACAAACATACACATCTACACATATTTCTGCATGCATGCACGCACGCACGCACGCACGCACGCACATGGTGGGTGCCAGCTGAGTCTTACATATAGAAACACTTTAACTTTAGGACGCTATTGATGCTATTCTTAAGAGGTGGTCACATTTCAGACCTAACCAAGTGATTCCATCAAGAAGATGCATACAGGACAAACTTCAGGCAGATAATTCGGATACTGTGTTGTAATTTCATTATAATAAAAGGCTTTCTGACATAAATTTATGTATGAAACTGGATAGGGAAATCCATTGAGGTAATCCAGTGGCTTGTGACATTCTCCTTTTAATTATAGCTAAAACTGTAATAGTTTTTTGTGATGCTACATAGACTTGGCAAAGAAGAACAATTAAGATTCCATCCCTCATTTCAGTGTGAGAGCACAGGCATGCCTTCCTAGCAGCTGGGAGACTGAGGCAGCTGGAGACTGTGACTTGATGGCCTAATGAGATGAAGGACAGTCTGGGCTCCAGAGCAAGGCCATATCTTAGAAATCTTACCCAAAAGCGCACCCCCATGTCTTTCTTCATTTACCCATTTCATTTCCCCATCTCTATTACTGTGTCCTCCTCCTCTCTCCTCTTTCCTCCTCTCTCATTTTTCTTTCTCTTTCTCTGTCCATCTCCCCGTGCCTTTCCACCTTCCCTCCCCCCTTTTCGTTGTGCAGGGTCTCCTGGTTCTGTTGGAGTATAACAGATCACTGCATTTATTTGCTTATTGTGTGGCCCTGACAGGTGACAGCTGCGTGGCCTCCTGCATTGGTTGGACTTTGCAGCGGATTGTGGAGGGGAGACACGTTTGCATTTAGCTGTGGCTAGAATGTTGGGGTGGCCTCACTCACGTGTCTAGGCAATTTAGAATGTTGGGGTGGCCTCACTCACGTGTCTAGGCAATTAGCTATGCTGTTGGCACATCTGGAGAACACTTAGAAGCTGCCTGACTGTCTGAATTTTTTGCATGCTCTCAACAGACAAGCTAGCTAGGACTCTTAATATATCATCCTGATCATATCTCAAGGTGACAGTCTTAACTCAGCAGAATTCATCTATGATGGCTTTGTCTCTGTCCATCTTTGCCCAGATGTGCTGGAGGATCCCAAAGTCAAAAGTGACCACTGCTGTCTGGTCTCTAGAGAGGAACCTAACTCTTTCTGGAGAATTGGACTCCTTTGCGCTTTGTTCACATGTAGCTTTCTCTTTTAAAATATATGGCTGTTTAGTTCATCTGGAGTTTTTAGTATGAAAATATTGTTCATTATGATTTTTCTTCTGAATAAAATTAGACTCCATGAGATTAGTTTTGAGTTCCTAATGATGATGTCCAGTGCATCAGAGCCAGAGGCTTTTTGGCATTTTTATAGCTGTCTTTCCTCGGTTGGAATGCATTTCGACTGTGAGCTGTGACTCCTGGTTTCTTCAATAAACTTTAAGGAGTTTTTGAAGTAGAAGTCACGATATGTGAGCATAGTTTCGTCAGGGATGAGGTCTGGATCTCACTGAGGTTGTTGATCCTATCTGTCAGTGCAGCTGTGCAGGTTTACTCAACTTCTAATGTTGGTGGATGGTCTTAGAGTTTGATTTCAAAATAAATTCAGAGGCTCATAAGAGAAGGCTATTAGAATGCTTAGAGATTTCCTCTATCAGTAATAGGCATTGAACTACAATATTTCATAAGGTTGTAAAAATATCAACTTCATTAAGTGGTACCCATTAAACAAATTTCTAGCATTAAATGCTTTCTAAATGAAACTCTTGGCCACTCTTCATTTTCTGTGTCATGTTTTACTATTAAATTGTACTAATCAATATAGGAATAATTAATGGGAGGAAGTCTGGAGGACAAGCATGAGCTTTACATGTCTTAGTGTCTAGCAAGCTGATTTATCACAGTTGGGTATTCTGAGATTTTAGTAGTATGCTAGGAAGGACATACTTGCTTATGATGATTGCACACATACTTCAGCTGTGTATTATGTTTATCCCCAGATTTTGGTAAAGTTTCTTGAAGCCTTTGCCTTTACCATTTCTTTCTTTGATTGGAGTAATCACCACTGCATAGGTTCTAGAATAACCACTGTACACCAACTTGTAGAGATTAATGACCGTGTAAAAAGTCTCTATACTTTTAGTGATCATCATTTTAATCATGTTTTGAAGGAGGAAGATCTTCTAGATCTTCTGGAACAGTGTGAAATCGATGATGAAAAGCTGATGGGGAAAACCGCCCGGGTCCGAGGACCGAAGGTGAGATGGTACCCAAGCCCATGTCACCAGTGCAGGTGATATCTGCTAGGCATTTCCCTTAACAGTTAGGATACGTTCTCATAGGAACTTCAGGAACTTTGTGTTCAGTGAAGGCGAAGTCGGCAAATGGCATTACCTAACACTCACAAGCTTTTGTTTCATTTGCTTCCTTCAGAGTTTTGGTTCATCACCAAGTTCTAATGAATGCCTAGAGATTCAGATAGTCTGGGCTTAGGAGGACTACTCCTATTCTAAGTTCAATGCCAGAGTTTTATTATAGTCCCAGATAACTAACAAAGAAGTGTGTGGGATTATAGATAAGGTGTATTTTGACACTAGAAGTACCTTAATAGGGAGCCTTCCTGTCTGTTCATTTAGTTTCCATACAATGTGAATGTCCACATTGCATGCTGAGCATAGGCTTAGAGTTTTCACAACCTGGTTTAATAAAGGTGCTTTAACATCCCTGCTAGCCTACCACCTACCAGAGGTAGGGGAAAAGAAAGGTTAATAGGAAACGGGGGGGGGGTTGTGGACATGCTTGGAAATAGTTCTTTGGGGGCTATTCCAATCTTCGTTGTCAGCAGTCCAGCCCACTATCAAAACATCAAACACGAATCAGCAGCGGCAGTCCAATTCACTCAGCAAACACCAAACATGAACCAGCAGAGGCAGTTCCATCCGCAAGAAACCGAGAAGCTCTGCTGAATGGGAAGAAGCCCCAGGAATTTCACAAGAAGTTCTTTGGTGAATTACTCTCTATGAAGTCACGAAAGCAAAGATTCAGCAACACTGTACAAGGCAAACCAATTCAAGACAGTCTTCAGCAAAGACTAGTGAAGCGGATCAAGGCGAACTAATGCAAGAGCTCCATCACACTGTGGGGTTATATTTACACTCATTCTAATCATCACCCGTCCTTTCACCTGTCTGCTTCAGCAAAACATCCTCACTCCCGTGTCTGCTTCGGCTAACGTCACATGACATAACTGAGTCCTCAAAGAAACCAGAAATTTCCATTTCAGTTGAGTGTAATTCTGTTCTCCCTTTTCTTGCGCATTTCTCCTATTAGCTTCCCCTGTCTTCCTAAACTTTTTTTACTTTTATTTTTGTATTGTTCGTGTACATGATTTTTTTGTATCTATATAAAATGAAGTAACCACAACCAAGAGAAAATGTACAATATTTATGTGAGATTGCCTTCATTCACGTAACACGAATATCCCAGTTGTATGTTTTCCTATAAACGACACAAATTTGGCTTCTTAACAGCTGAAAATTTTTATTGTGTATGTGAAGCACATTTCCTTGTCCATTGCTCTGTTGCTTACATTTAAGGTTGGCTACATAGCACAGCCATTGCAAAAGGTGTGGTTATAAGTGCTGCCATCAGGAATCTCTGCAGTATCCCTGGGAGCCTCTCCTTTGCTTGTTGCAGTGACATTGATAAGAGTATTCTTACAGACAGGCCCAGTTCTGAGGAATGGGGGCATTATTGTGTAGTCAGAAGAGAGGCACATTTGCTTAACTTAACATCTGTGATGTTGCTTCCTCAGTTTAGTGTATGAGATATTCCTCACTAGCAGGGAAAAACGAAGTTAAATTTGAGAAACAGACACACTTCTCAGTGTGTGCTTCTTCACAAACATTTTAGCATTGCTGAGACATCTCTCCCTCCACACACTCACAACTTGTTAGGCTCATATGCTTTAACATCTGTTCACTAAAACAAAGAAGAAGAAAAACCACTGATGTATTGCTGGGCTGATTAGAGACTCCCTGACTAGCCTGCATCATGGCTACTTTGTGTGAACTTGCATTGCTCCACCATGTAGACTTAACTTCCCCTCACACTCCCTTCCCTATAAGTAATGCTGTTTCAGAGCAGTTGTGACAAGTCATTATTTGTGTGAGGTTGTGTGTGCTCTTAAGGTGGGAAGTACATTTTTATCTTTCATCTGTAGCTCCTAAGAGTGTCTAGTACATCGCACATCCCCAAATGTGTTGGTCAAAGTTGTTGAATGTGTCCAAAATGCTCTCATTGGATAGCTGAAGAGGGGATAGGCAAATGTGAAAGCAGGGTGTATGTGGTAAGTATGTGGTATAAATTAGGAGGGTTGCTTGGAGACAGCCTTCTGGACTGGAGCCATTTCCACTGGGAACACATTTGCAAAATGAGCCTTGCCCACTTGAGTTAGGAGGGACATGCAAGGCAGAGCCTTGGAGTTGTGATAATGTGTTGATCGGTTGTGATGGAGGTATGGAAGTCTGTGGCACGCTTCAGGAGCAAGAAATGAAAATGAAACAAGGCGTGAAGACCTCGGATGTCTCGGATTGTTCTGAGAGCTGAACGTTTCTGTGAAACAAATATGTTTAGATTACCTGAGAAAGTGAATGCCCTTATGAATCATGGCTCCGCTGGGGGAAACATTTGAGGAGTTTTTAAGGTTGGCCTATCTTATAGGTATCTTACACCAACCGGTTGTACAGCTAGAGTTCCTAAGCTTTACGTAACAGTCATCACCATTTGCCAAAACCAACCTGAGCCAACCTGGGGACACAGCATTGATGGTAGGAAGGCATGTGCAAAGACCCTTGGCATCTTATAATTTCCATACATGAGACTTGCTATCCAAATCAAAGCATGACAGATTCCAAGAAAGAACTCATATTGTATATTTTCCAACTTTTCTCATCCTAGGTAAACTGAAGGAGTTAACTGTGTATTTGTTGAAGTGAAATGAACAGGGCAATTTGTTACTTGTTAAAGTCAACAGAATTTCTAAGTAGCTGAGATCAGCATAATTAATATAGAACTGTATTTGCATTTTTTATTTAAGTTTTATCAAGGTGTCTGAAATGACCCAAACTTCTAAAGAGAACTCCCATTTCAGACAGAAAATGCTTCATGGCAAACAGTGGTCACCAAGGTCTTCATTAGTTGAAGAATAATTTGAAATGTTTTTGTTATATAACTTTGTACAGGATAAATTGTAGTATTTATACTATACTATATATAGTATCTTACTATATATAGTAAACAATATTTGAGAATTTCAGGAATATTAATTAGCCACACAAGTGAATCATTAGTGATGTTCTTAAATTGGTAAGTTCACATTTTTTTTTATCTATACCCATAAGTATGTTTATATCTGCCAAATAAAATTACGTAGCATAATTCTTTCATAACTTCATGCCACTTTCAAAATTCCATCCTACAGTTAGAGCAATTTAAGTTGCTGTGACTCCTATGTACTCATTGCTTGAACAGTATGCTGGTCAAAAAGTCTTACATGTTTGCTTGACCCAGTGCTTCAGCTGTCCCCTTCCTCTGTGGCTTCCTGGTAGAGGTTGAATAAACATGTAGTCAAGGTCCTTGGGAAAGCTTGAAGACTTGTGCTGCTGGAAGGAGGGTTGGTCAAGCCTCTGTTCCTTCGGGGTATGCTAAACTTCTGAAGAGACATCTCTTTTTTGGAGTTGATGTTTGCCAAGGTGGTCAACGTGTTTGATGACTGTGTTCCTGGCAAATGTTCTTGTGCATTTCGGCTTGAACATTTTTGATACTCTGTGAATATTAGACCATCAGCAGGAGGGCATATGCTTACAGGCAAGTTGGTACCTGGTGGACTCAGTTCCTTTTCCGTTTTGGTTGTATTTCATGCCTTACACAAGCTGTAACTTTACCACTCTCATGCTTTGGCTTGCTCTGTGTTCTCCGTGCTTCTCAAAATACCCCTCCCCTCCTTTCTTATCCTACACTGTCACACTGGAGGGACAGTTTTTTTCCACAAACTCCCATGACATCCAAGGAATTCATTATGGTATACAATAACATCAAAGCCACTAGTATACAACTGTAGAAGCCTGTCTCAGCAGGAACAGATGTATGATGTGTGTAACAAGCAGCCTTAAAACAACTGAGTTCCAGAGCTGTCTGGTTCTGCATCATGTACACTCTTTCTGAAGTTAGGGTATTTCATCGCTCTCCCTGCCCCTCACCCTGGTGTCTTTAGAGGCATCTATCAGAGTGATTGGTTCTCTTAGAAATACTAGGGCACAATACTATGATCATCAGATCTCTATAGTGTCACTCTTCTGCATCCTTGTTCCTCTTCCAAAAAGTTTCACACCACAGTGATTTTCATATGTCATGTTGTCGGATGCCACCTTAATGATAAAAAAGCAGTGACAGTTCCACTGTGGCCAGACTGTACTGAAGTTAGAAATTCTTTATGAAGGGTCACAAGTCATCCGAAACAAATCTAGACAGTGGATAATTAACGTATGTATGTATGTATGTATGTACACATATATATATATGAACTTGACGAGACTGGCCTTGGGTCCAATTCCAAGGCAAATAAATAGATGAATAAATAAATATCAGTAGTGAACTTGTCATATGAGTAGTGCTTTACTTCCTGTACATCGCCTGAGTGAATAGATTCTTGGGCTATATTTTAGTGCATGGTGTTCTCATGGATTCTCTTGTTTCTGCTTTCTTAGTCCTTTTGTCCTGCTCGCCTCTCTTTCCCCACCTCCTCACCTCCCACTCACGTTTTATTGGGTAAGGCTTGATGCCTAAGCTCTCTTGGGCAGAGTAAAGAGAGCTGATTGCGTTTAGGATATTTATATATTTTTTTTATATTAAACATTCCCCCTCACTTTGTTGGTTTTATTTACAGAACCTCACTGTTGTTTATTGTGGTCATGTAGAAACAGCCTTGTCCTCATCAGGACTGAGCCATAGTATGCTAAGCCCGGCTCATGGCTAGTGCGTGCTCTACGCCATAGTATGCTAAGCCAGGCTCACAGCTAGTGCGTGCTCTACGCCATAGTATGCTAAGCCAGGCTCACGGCTAGTGCGTGCTCTATGCCATAGTAAGCTAAGCCAGGCTCACGGCTAGTGCGTGCTCTACGCCATAGTAAGCTAAGCCAGGCTCACGGCTAGTGCGTGCTCTACTGGCTGAAGAGCACCAGGCAGTAGAGACGGGTTTTGGTCATCACTAATAAGCAGGGAACCCCGGGCGGGTGGGGGTGGGGTTTCAAAAACAGTGCGTGTGCAGCGGGATTCTAACGACATGTGTCCCTCTGTTTCAGCCCCTGTGCTGCATGCCGGAGTGTGCAGAGGTCATGAAGAAGCAGCAACATCACGGTAGCAGCGAAAGCAGCTATGACAGCAGCAGCAGCAGTAGCAATTCAGAACTGGATGAGGACGAGAAAGAGCTGTGTCAGAAGAGACTAGACCAAGTCCCATATAGCCTTAAGCACACCAGTCACTGCAAGATAATCCAACAATCCAGTAAGTCAATCTCCCCTACGTCACTAGAGGAAGAACTATACAATTAAAACTCTTCAACTCAATAAAAAGTCCTTGGGCCAAAAGAAGCATTGTCCTGTGTGAGGAGACCTGTGTTCTCTCCCCTGTCTTTCCCTAGCCAGGGTTGGGTCCATCCCTCCAACCCTCTTGACTTCTGCAAAGAGGGAGTGGGTTGAATTGAGGACCTTCCCTTCCATGTCCCGTAGTGTGTTTACTAAGTTGTGGCCTGGGTTTTGTAGATGTGCCGGAAGGCTTTTAGGTGGAATGTGTTCTCTTCTTGGCTCACATCCTATGTGACTCAGTCTCTGCCTACCGCCTACCTCGTTTGCAATGTCACTTAGTTTTAAATATCTCTCCAGGCATTTGACCTGTTAGGTCTTTGAGCCCCAGACTGGGAAGCAGTTGACATTTTACTCCCTCTAGCTTTCATGCTGAGCAAGCATTTAATCAGGACTTTGGGTACGTCCTAGGTATTTAGGAACGCAACTGACTCTTCTGCCATCTTGTTCCCTTCAGCTATCTGCATTCTATCTCTCTCTTCCTTTCTTTCCTTCCCTCAATGCCAATGGCCACAATCCAGCCTGATTTGCCATTCAACCTTAAACGTCCAAGCCAATGTCTCCATTTTTTTTTTCCAGATTTTCTTGAACTACACCTTCTTGCTGCTACCTCTGAACTAGGACTGTCTTAAGACCCATGTCACGTGGTCTTTTGCGCAGCACATAGTGTCTCAAGGGTCCACCAAATTCTCCAGCTCAGCGGTGTAGTGAACAGGGCTGCAGCTTTGGCAGAGCTGGTCTCCAGCAGTGGTTAGCATATGAGGAGAATCCTGGTACTGTGTTTTAAAACGGCCTGTGAGGCTTGTAGTAAAGTACCTAAGGAGTGAAGAACTAATAAAAAGAAGAATTCAGAGGAACAATCTTTTTTTTTCAAACATTCCATTGAGATACATTCCCCCACTGCCCCTGTCATGGAAGGCTCATGTACTTAGCAGGGAGTCTACCATATTGATTGATATTCTCAAGCACCAATGATTGAAAGCTGTAACACTCCTTCACTTCTTTTCCTGAAAGATTTTGTAAATGTGTCTCTGGATAAATAGGACTCGGTTTTTATTTTGGAAGCTGACATTTTTATGTCCAAATTTTGCTGGGTTTTCGATCCCTTGCCTGTCTACTAATGTGACTATTATTTAATAGCATGAACTGATGAGGGTTATGGGTCAGGGAGGGAAAGAGACTGAGAGTTTTACAGCTCTGAGATTGTTCTATGCTCTGAGACCAATAGGTTCACGAACCAAGACTAGACAGTAGTATAATAAAGTGGGAAGCAGAATTAAAACAGATTTTTGTGTAGGAATTTTTATTTTAAGTCAACCAATTCAATTACATCCTTATTTCCTTATTGTATCTCTAGGTGGGGATTATAACGAGGGCTTTTACTTTGGTTTATATTCTCTCTTTAATGTTAAGCCAGGAGCCCCATAGCCACAGACCCTCTAATGACCAAGGGCAAAATCCAGATTAGGAGTAACACTCTCTTGTGTAGACAGTGGACTTGGTATTGTTAATGCCTCACAAAACAACATAAACACTTTTTTTTCTCACATCATTTATAGGTGGAAGTTACAACCTTATCTACTCAGAGTCACCGGTGTATCTAACTACTTTAGTTTTCTTGTCTGAATTTCCAGGTATGTAGGTGATAAGGGAGAAAGTAAAGGTGCCTGAGACAATGATATTTTCCTACTGCCCCACGAGCAGCTTCTCATTATTCAGTCCTTACCTAAGACCTGTAAAGATGTACAGTGGAGCTGGGAGTAAATGGTTTAGAAGTCTTCTTGTTTTCATTTTTTTAATTTTTTAAATTTTTTTTGTGAATATGACTTTTGTATTATTGTTGTATGTTAAATACATCACCTTTGTAACATATCTTTTAAAGGTAGATTGACCAGTGGCATGGACATATATATATAGTTGTATATAGTGTGCTGCTAAAAACTGCTGTGCATCACAAGGCACAGAAGGAAGCTAAGACTTGAAACAAAGGTCTTTCGTTTTTAAACAGCATCTTCTAAAACTTGAATGAATGTGTATTTTATGCTCCCCAGAACATAAAGAAGCTATACGACATTTACCATACGCTCATGGTATCTTTTAGAAGTGCGCCCCTAAACCTACCATTTATATCTCTCACATTTATGAAGTTTTGAGTTCTTTTTAACAGCTGATGAAGAGAGCCCTTTGGGTATGCAACCCGACTTCATGTGAGTTTTAGTAATTTATTTAACGAATGGAGATTGATATATTCTCCAAGGAGAGAACAAACCCAGGATAGAGCATCTAGAAAAATGAGCTGAAGAAAAGATTAAACTGCTGGTGGTGTTGAGCAATTCTCTTTTTTCCAGGTGTGGAGCTGCAGCTAACCGGGGGTGCTGCTTCTCTTTCATCAGTGTTCCCAGAATGCACAAGGGCAAATACTTGATGGTTTCTTTAGATATTTATTTTGATAACAGTCCTATTCTTTGACTTCAGTTTTCTTCACTTAAATCTTTTGCTATTGAAATCTCTCCCCCACCCCGTGTAGGTCTACCAACTTTGCTGAAGCTCTTTTAATAATCCGTTATTGTTTACATTAGAATAACCTTCACATCGTTCTGTTCTGTGACTCCCATAAGAAGCCCTGAATGCTGTCCCTTATCTATCTACCCTGGCCACTGTCTGTTGCTCTTTTCTCTCTCCTGTGATACTTACTGTGAAACGGCTAATTTCTGACCTGCACAGAGCCTCTAATAGCCAGTTTTAACGCAAGGTTAGTAGATAGCATTGTGGACTTACAGAGAGGCAGAGACTTTTAGCATTCAAATGGTGAGGACTTGAGGTGTTGGCTGGCCTTGGCCACCATCTTTCTTTGGGAAGACTCTTCTGACATTTTAGAAAATGGAAATTCCTTTTCCTGGCTGGGAAGATGGTTCAGTGTGTTAACTGCTTGCCATGCAAGTGTGAGGGCCTAGATTCAGATTCCTAGAGCTCAGATTATGCTTGCTGTGGTGACATGTCTGTAACTCCTGTGTTTCTGTGGCAAGATTGGAGGTGAAGACAGGGGAGTCCTGTAGTCTTGCCTCTGTAGCAGTAAATAATGAATGATGAGGAGACTTTGTCTCAAACAAGGCTGAAGGCAAGGACTGAAAACTGAAGTTGTCCTTTGAACTTCATACATGTGCTGTGATGTGTGTGTTCCTGAATTTACACACACGAACACCCCCCCACTCTCCAGCCCCCCCCACACCCACCCACACCCCTTCTGCCCAGGTTTCTCTAAGAGTGATGTCATCAAGGAACAGGACCTATGTGCTCATGGGTATTGGGTATTGGTCTCTTTCCTTCTGACTCGCTAACATGACACTTGGAGAACTTAGCACGTCTTGTTTAGTGTTTTCCCAGCAAAACTGTTCTTCACACACCAGAACTAATCTCTTCTTGCAATGGTGTCTAGGCTTGACCTTTGTCACCTAGCCACTACCCGGTCTAATCATTAGTCTGTGGAGACCTCTTAGGCAGAAAAATGTACTAACAGTACTGCTTCTCCATCATCGATAGATTCCATGAGGCGTTCAGTCAGCTGCCCTCGGTCCATCTCTGCTCACATACCTTCCAAAGGGGATGTGCGCCCCTTTTCTTGTCAACAAGTGATACCGTTAGCACGACCAACGTCAGCATCTCGGTCACATTCCTTAAATCGTGCTTCCTCCTACACGAGACACCAGCCTCACAGCAGTGATGCCAGCTCTACCAACACTCTGGTGGTAAGCTATCGGTGGGTTGTGCCCTTCTGAGGTTGCAGAACACTACTCAGTGCAGATGGAGAGGGGATCAGCAGAGAGGATGAGGGGCCGGACCCCTGACCCATTCTGTAATTCAGTCATGACCTTGGGAAACTACGTTTTTCATGTATCCTGGATTCCTAAAAGGCAAGCCCCGCCATATCACAGAGCTCAAAGTTAGAGACAGAGAAGCATGGCTTGCTTTTCTATCTCCTGATGCAGGCAGGTAATGCTGATGGTAATCATTTCCTGATGCAGGAGGGTAGTATTTGGAATCATTTTTGTAAACACGTGTTTCTTTTCCTTGCACTATCTCAATCTTCTATAGAAACATTTAGTGCATGGAAAATACCTCTTAAGACTCTAGATTAATAGTTTAAAAACTGGTAAATTCTACTCTTCGAGCCTAGGGACTATGCTGTTTAGAATGCTTTCTGCATATTATATTAACATGGAGTATCCCTTTTCAGTATAAACTAGAGAAATTTACAGTTGAGAAAGTCCATGGTTTTAGTGTATTTTGCTGGAACTAGACCAGAGTGTTATAGAGAGCCTCTCTTTCACTAACACTAACAAATTTAAGAACGAGTCTTCCCAAGGGGAGAGCTCAGGAGATATAAGTGAATTCATCCCCTTCATAATGATGACTGATTTTATTATCCAATCCAAAAATTGGTGGCAAATGAAACAGATTAGGAAGTCCTTTTGAGTTACTCCTATGTAATGTTTATATCTTGAGCAAGATAAAATACAACCAGGAGAAAATACAAAAGGCATTCTTACAAATAATAACCAATTTAATATTAAACATTCATAAATGTCCTCTTAAAAAAATAATAGTGTGCCCCTTTTACCTAGAACTCTCTTTCACATTACATTGTAAGACAACCTCCATGTGTCTGTATTCTTTCAAATTTAAGAACGAGTCTTTGCGGCAATTGAAAACCAAAGAGCAGGAAGACGACCTCACCAGTCAGACCTTGTTTGTCCTCAAGGACATGAGGATCCGCTTTCCAGGGAAGTCGGATGCGGAGTCAGAGCTCCTGATAGAAGACGTGAGTATCTGCGGGAAATCCGAAGAGCATCAGTCTACTCTTCTGAGAGCATTCAAATGTATTGCCTGGGGCTGGGGAGATGGACCTGTTGATAAAGCACTTCCTGGGCCAGCGAGGCCTTGAGTTGGAATCTCAGAACTTACATAACGAGCTGTCATGGTGGCCTGCAACTGCGACCTCAGCACTGGAAAGGCAGAGAAAGGAAGACTCCTGGGGTTTCATGGCGGCAACTCTGGGGTACCTGGTGAACCACAGGTCCCCGGGAAAAGGCATCCAAGCCTGACCTCTGACCTCCACAGGCATGCATGCACACGCATGTGCACACACATAAACACCAGCATACACATGCACTGTACACATGCCTCCTATACATCTACACAAAAATGTATTTTCTGGTCAAATTGTACTGAATTGAATAGGAAATATTGCCTTTAGCCCCCAGAAACTTTATGAAGTAGAAGAATTCATTTTAGTTATTAGGAACATTTTATCACATAATAAGGCTTTCAAGTGAGAAAAATTAGCATCAAATAATAACTGTTTTTCAGAAATACCAGGGAAACTCTTCTATTTTAAAAAGAGGCTAAGTTGAAGAGCTTAAGATGAAAAGAGACAGATTGAAAATAGCGCCCTGGTAGAAAATATCAAGAAGAGTTACAGGTGATGCCTGGAACATCACATTTTGAAACAGCCTGGACGAGTTATTTTTACATCCGCCACCTAGTGGAGCATTTGGAAATGGCAGAAGTTCAGACGCTCCGCAGTCAGGACTTGCTCGTAGCTTAGAAAGAAATCCAAGGTCACTGAAATGGTTTGATGGCAGAACATTTCTTCACTCAAGGTTTCTCTTCTCCATCCAACACGCTTTATAAATGCGCATAGTTAGATCAGTCATCGGCCACAGATCGTTGGGGGTTGGGGTAGATGGGTTGTGATTTTCTTTTCCCCAGAAGACAAGGCACCATCTAGTGGTCATATGTAGAATAAGACCCAAAGCTCACACTGGGTCCTTTTACCATTCACCTGGTTCTATAAAGCAACTGCATAGAAATAACAAAACATTAAAAAGATTTCTTACTGCAAAAATCCCATAACGGCGTCACATTCTTGTTATTTGAGACTTATTGTTAACGATCCAAGTCTTTTGAGTTTTATGCTGATAAGTTTTTTTTTCAAAGGTGAAAGTCATATGTTGTTTGTCAGGGAGCTTGTTACAGCACAAGACACTTTAGATTGAGTATAAGGCATTGTGATAGATAGGCTTTACATTTTTTTAGTGTGTTTCTGTGTGTGGATCCCAGGGATTAAACGAAGGTTATACTCGGCAGCAAACGCCTTTGCCCGTTGAGCTTTATCAGCCTGGCAGGATTTCACTTGCTTTGGTAATGTTTATTTCTAAGAAAAGCTAGTGACTTTGCAGCAGGCAAATCATTGTTTTTGTCTGTCTTTTATGATCTGATATTTTCATTTCGAGTTTATTTTATTTGTATACATATTTGCCTCCACATATGTATGTGCAACACATGTGTGCCCACTGTTCAGAGGCCAAGGAAGGCTCCACAGCCCCTAGAACAGGAGTCACAGACGGTTACGTGTTGCCAAGTGGGCGCTAGGAATTGAACCCAGGTCCCTTACAAGAGGAATGAGTGCTCTAAACCACTGAGCTGTCCCTGCGGTCCCCAGTAAGGTCTGCTGTTTTTAATTAGATAACGAGAGAGTGGAACTAATGTGATTCTTCTATAAGGGAGATTGTTAGAGAGATCCTATACAATTAATGAAACATGATTAATAATCAGTGTCAGGCATTAGATTCTTTGATGTATGTCTTCTGCGTTTCAGACTTGAATGTTTGCTACAGTATCCATTACTAGGGTATAGAGAGAAATTCTGTAGATATACAGGGAATACAAAAGAAAGGGCTAGTAGAACACTACTTGAATATGGGCTGACTTTTAATGTATTGTTCAATATCCTATTACTATGTGGGTAATACAGCTCTGTGAATAAAGATAGAAAATCTATGGGTTGGAGTTCTACCTAAAATGTGTGTATCTAAGGATTTCAAACTTCTATTCACTGAGTGATATTACTCTTACTAAAGAGAAAGAAAGGGGCTCAGATTTAGAGCCCCTGGCTTGTCTAAATCTTGGCAGCTCTCTTTTTAGGAATGGTAGAATTTTTATTATAAGTAGTCTCATAATGCCTTTGCTACACAAATGAATATAGTCAGGGCTAACACATTCAGTTACTACTTTCAGTGAGCATTTAAGATTAAATTTGTTAACTTCTCTCCCCCAACAGATCATGGATAACTGGAAGCATTATAAAACAAAAGTGGCTTCATATTGGCTCATAAAATTGGACTCTGTAAAACAACGGAAAGTGAGTAGCACTCGGAAAGCCCTTTACCCCTTATGTATTCATTAAGCTAAAATGTTTATTCAAGTTTGTAACAAGTTTATATATGAACATTTATTTGCTTGTGTCTTCAACAAATGCTGTGCACCTGTTACATGTTAGACAAGGTTTGAGATCGTGAGACTAAAAAGTGGATTGAAGACAAAGTAGTTGAACTGCGCCGGTATATATCTGTGAATCCATGTGTCAGCAGTTTTCTGCGAATCGTGTGTCAGCAGTTTTCTGCGAATCGTGTGTCAGCAGAGCAGAGAGCAGAAACAAAGGTCATGGAGTGAAAATAAGTTTAATGTGTGTATGGAGTATAGATCACAGTTTTACTTAGTCTATTTACATGATAATTTTTTTTATTGGAAAATTAAGTGATACAGTAGCTACAAGAGATGACTTTGGATGGTGGGTCAGGGCTCAGATGGTGACTTTATGGGGTATGAAAAGAAAGGGTTTTGCTCTAATGGCTAAGATGCTACTGGAAAAGTTTGAGAAGACTTTTGTAGTCTGACTAATAACTTTAAAGGACTGAGAGCCACTCTCGGGGACTAGGATTGAAGAGAGAGAATGTGGCACAGAGTAGAAAGTGATGAAACAGTTTCTGGGGCAACTGAGGCAAGAACCAGGGAGTGGTCATCTAGGGTGCAGAGGAATGCTTGGATTCTGTAGGTCTGTTGTGTGCGATTAAAAAAAAAATATTTTAGCCAAGCAGTGGTATTTTAGCACATGCCTTTAATCCCAGCACATGGGAAGCAGAGGCAGGTGGATTTCTGATTTCGAGGCCAGCCTGGTCTACAGAATAAGTTCCAGGACAGCCAGGGCTATACAGAGAAACCCTGTCTCGGGGAAAAAAAAACGAAAAAAATATTTATCTTAGGGACTGGAAAGATGGCTCAATAGTTACTAGCACTGGTTGCTCTTCCACATGTCCCAGGTTCTATTCTAAGTTCCCACATGGAGGCTCTTAACCTCCAGTTCCAGGAGATACACACTCTCTTCTGGCCTCCAAAGGCACTGCATACACATAGCGCGCAGACATACATACAAGTAAAACACCCACACACATAAAAAAATGCTTATTTTATTTTCTGTGCACATATGTTACAGACAGACACGTGTGAACCTCCACGTGGGTGCTGGCGACTGAAGGTGGGTCCTGGGTGCTAGCGACTGAACGTGGGTCCTGGGTGCTGGCTACTGGACGTGGTTCCTCTGCAAGACCAGGTGCTCTGGACCACTGAACCATCTCTCCAGCCCCCTGCTTTGTTGTGTTTTGATATTGCATGTGCTATGTAGATGGACTGATTAGCTATCCAAGTGGTGACATTGAGTGTTTTTGATGTACATATGGGTTTGAGAGCAGAGTTGAGGTTGGGTGTGGAGTCTGTAAAGTATATGTCAAGGAATAGGGCTGGACGGGACTACGTCGAAAGTTTTTGAGAGAGGACTAGAGTTTCTGGGACCCCGTGAGCTCAGGGGCTCTCCTGCAGGGAAGAATGGGGATGTGGGAGGGGTCTCTGAAAAGGATGGAGAAGAGAGAAGTGATGCACAGTGAAAAGAGCAGGGCTTGAGGGTCCCTGAAGCCACATGAGGTTAGCTAAGCAGCAGACTGATGTACTGTGCTGCTGGGGGTTGAGCATCAACCTGTCTGTTGTTTTGGGCAAACATGGAGGTTAGTGGTGACCACAGTCAAAATTTGAGGAGTCCGAGGGAACAAAATGTAACCAGAGGGAATTCAATTAGTGAGTCTCAAAGAGGAAAAGGCCGTAGCTGGTGCAGGCACTTTTCAGACAGATGAAGGAGGAGGCATAAGGAAGCAGTGGTAGTGAGAAGAGAGGTGTGGGCTAGCAAGGTTTCCTTTTCCTTTCCGCCTCAACGATGAAGACTCTTCATGGGTCACAGTAGTCTGGAACAAAGACTGGCAAAGAGGGGCAGTATCAAGTTCTCCAGGAAACCGAGGTCTGCTCCAACCAAGAGCAGGTATTATAACCAGAGGGGAGAGGAAGAGCTCCAGAGCATGACGGAAGAAGTAAGATCTGAGGACAGGGCAAAGGGCATGTAACAGCTGCCAAGGAGTGTGGGAGGCAGGGATGGTGTCACCTCAGGAGGCTTGGGATGGCGTCACCTCAGGAGGCTTGGGATGGCGTCACCTCAGGAGGCTTGTCACGTGTGCTGGGCTGTTTTCCAGGAGCTAGTACTATTTCAGTAGCTCTAGGAGAGTGAAGGCGAATTAACACTTGGCCATTCTATGGCTTGTTGATAGAGCAGATGGAATTTGACATCAATGAGGTTATGACCTTTGTCTGAGTAAAGTGATCTGAAGGGTTGTCCATCAGCTCACGAGTTGCTCTGCTATGGGCAGAGGCAGCACCTCCATTGAGGAGTATGTGTCAGAGATGGCAACAGAGGTAGACACCCATGCTGTGAGCCTTGGGTGAGTAGTTGCTCAGCCACCGGGTCTGGCCTTCTCCACGTGGCATTATGGACCATAAGCCAGAAAACCTCCTCCTTCTATGAGTGCCTTTAGGTCATGCTATTTTATCACAGCAACAAAAAGTAAGTAGTGCAATGATGTTTAAACAATTGATTATTTTAGAAGAAAAGAAAGTGAGCTTATTTCTTATCGTACACAAAATAAATTCCATGTAGGTTACAGTTTGGTATGTAACATAGGAAAATATTAAGACAAAGGAAATGCAGAAAGAAATATGGTTGTAATTGTAGATGGGGAAACATTTTTAAAAAGACCAAGAGAGTTTAAAGACTGTTAAGTGAAAACTTAAAGTCAGGTGTAGGCGTGGTTCTTCCCCGTGCATGAAAGAAGCAAGAAGCCTGGCATGCAAGAAGCCTGGCATGCAAAAAGCCCGGCATGCAAGAAGCCCGGCATGCAAGAAGCTGAGGCATGCAAGAAGCCGAGGCAGCAGGACTGTTGGGAGTTCCAGCTTAGTCTGGGCTACACCGAGAAACCACATCTCAAAAATAAAAACAAAGACATGACAAAACAAATCAACAACAACAGGATATCACTACCACCAACAAAAACAACGAACAAACAAAAATCCTAAAACAACAACAAAAACCCAACCAAACAAACAAAAACCCAAACAAACCTAAAGAAAAACCTAGGAATGGCAAAAGTCACCTTAAAGCAAGTTCAAGGCAGAGTGGGTGTGAGGATGTTGAGCAGGGAAGGAGCTGGGCTGAGCAGGCAGGGTGGGTGTTGAGCACGTTGAGCATGTGGGGGAGTGTTGAGGAAGACTGGCATCTAATGCCCAGAACGTGAAAAGTAACAGAGGGAGACCAATCGTTCTCAGCAGTCAGTCAACACGGGTCAATCCAGCCTACAGACACTGACAGGTAGTGTGGCAAAGTGCATCAAAAGGATGATCTACCAGATTTTCAAATAACCAATTAGCATTCAAATAGATCCTTGGCCTCACTAGTGATGAGGCAACAGCGAGTGAAAACTATCCTATTGGCAAAAATTAACAAGATGGATGATTCTCACCGGTGGGCCTAGCTTGGCTAAGTGGGTCTTTGCTCCCCCATCAGATGGAGTGCTCTGGCCTAACTCTTCAGAAAGGTCCTTCATGGTACTGATTAAGTAATGGATGCTTATAGCCTCGTGCGTCAGAAGAACCATTCCTTGTACTGTGTCCTGCAGATTTTCATCCTGGAAAGTAGGAAAGCCCTCCCATAGGACAACATTTATAACAGTGCTCTTTATCAAAGTCTACTCCTAGGAGCAGTTTGGGTGCCCCACAGTGGGTCAGTGGGTTTATGGTTAAAAAGACCTGGGGCATCCTTGCAAATTAGTGGCATTTGATTGAGGACTATTCTAGAATCTTATCTGATTAGAATGTAGAATTCAAGCCTGTGACCCAAGAAACCAACATGGTAATAAAATAACACATTGCTTGTTCTGGGCAAAGCACACAGCAAGAAACAAGACTCAATGCAGACTCTCTGGGAGGCAGGTGCCCTCTGCTCCCTGGGCCTCTCGTTGAAATACCTGGAGACATTCTGGGCTCAGTGCAACCAGTGGACCGTGCCCGCGGGAACCGAGGGAGCCCGTGGGAACCGAGGGAGCCCTTCAGATCTGGGTGGCCATCTTTTTCTGTCTTGGTTTCACTCGAGCATTCTGGGTGGTGAACTCCAGTCTCAATAGCCAAGCAAGATAAACATTCCAGGCTGAGTTTTGGGAGCTCAACCCCCTTGGAGCTTTAGGCAAAGGTGGGAAGGGTCTGCTTGTGATGTTCACTGTCACTCACTAGTCACATGAGGCTCTTGAACACTTGAACTACTGTGGCCACACAAATTTGAATTTGTAACTTAATTACAAAATTGAATTTGTAACTTAGTTTCAGTTCATCTCGAGTGAGAGGGCAGTCATATCGATTGGCTTCTGCATTTAACGGCATAGGTACGAAATGCTCTCTTTTAAATGGTCTTCCATAAAACCTTTCTCAGCTAGCTTCCCACTTTATGAATTTAGAAGGGCTACGAGAAAACCCAGCGACATTTTTCATTTAATACCAACCTAAAAGGACACCCTATATTAAAGTAATAAGTTACACAGTAAGGTTCCATTTTAATCTACTAATGAATGTGTTACTTAAAAATTAACCTGTCTCTCTGTTATTTTGTCTTTTTGTTTGCCTGTCTTTTGTCTGTCTGTCTGCTTGTCTGTCTGCCTATCTTTCTGGCATTAGTTTTTTCCCTTTTTAAAGCAGCTATATGGCGACGCACCCTGTACTGCCAACACTGAGGAGTTAAGGTGGCCTTGTCTACGTAGCAAGCTCTAGGCCAGCCAGGGTCGCGTAGTGAGATCTCACTTCACAGCACTGTCCTTTGTTTGACTCTGTACGGTTTATTCCTAGAGGGTCTCTATACTGAGCCGGGAGAAGGGAAGGAATGCCATTTACTGACCTTTTGTTCCTTTTACTTTATGTATATCTATATTTTTCAAGTTATAGTGATCTTTTTGTACAAGTGGAGGGATGGCTGAGAGAGAGGGACCTGTCTGTTAGAAACAAGTTGGTTGAATAACAGAAATGTGGGTTGGCTCCATGGCCCAAAGAAACAAGGAAAAGAGGTGGCACTGGGTACTGAACCCAGGCTTTAATCTAGGCTGCATGGGCAGCAGAATCAGAGGTTCAAGTCTGTCCTAAGCTTTAGAACGAGTCAAAGGTTAACCCGGGTAATTTAGTAAAGAATCTACCTCAAAATAACAAATACAAAATAGGCTGAGGAACGGAACTCAGGTGACTTTGCATGAAGTCCGGGTTCAACCTCTGGCACCACAAAACAAAACAAAACCTAAGCAACAAAAAACGCGAAAGCAACAACAATAACAAAACCCAAGCAACAACGAAAGCAAATGAAAGAAAGGAAAGAATAAAGAGAGTTAGAAGTTCCAAAGAGGTGGCTAAAGACTGCCCTGGCTCCAGCACCTTCCTCCTACACAGTACGCCACCCTTCAGAACACCCCTTCTGTCTCCTTCATGTCACCTATGATTCCCTTGCAGCCACAAGTTATCCCTCCCCGGTTGACATTTCATGGCATTTGTACCTGCCTTCTGCCTACTGTGAGAGGTTTATGAATTTTAAAAAGCCCTTTAGGGCTAACATGTTGTCAGCCACCTGCCTGGGGTCCTCTTTGTACCCACAGTCTGTGGGAAGAAGAGGAGAACCCAGGGCAGTGCTGAACGGTCCTGGTGAGTGCCACTGCACTCGGGGCAGACCCCAGGGCTGACTGCTCCAAGTCCTTTAGAGGTCAGGGACGAAAGGACCAGTAGAGGTTGTTGCCTCTGGGCTAGGCTAGCCAGCTGTGGATTGGCACTTGGCAGCTTTGAGTAGTGGTGCCTCTCTGGCTCTAACACCT
>NW_022196898.1:94356871-94358184 GCF_008632895.1 Mastomys coucha
ATTCTACCTGTCTTCCCAAACATCACTTGTTAGAATAAATCTGAACTAAGAAGAGACAGCAGGAGTTTGTCTCCCTGGCTTTTGCTGTTGGTCTTTGAAAAGACAAAACTATGTGGTAGTGTTAAAAGAGGCCGAGGGACTACCCTTCTCCTGAGAGCAATGCTGGCCTTCTAAGCCCGGAGAGCACAAAGGCTTGGGAAGTACAGACCCAGAGACAGTGCTCCTCACCTGCTCTGCCACTAGAGCAATACCATAGTTCTCCAGGAAGTTCCCCACGATGACAGAGCCCACAATAGTGAGTCCCTTTCCTGCCTTGAGCTGGGAGGCAAAGGTGAGGAGGCGAAGGTGCTTGACGTGTAAATCTTCATCCAGCTTCAGCAGTACAAGCAGCTGAGGCCTGTGAAGAGGTGAGGCAGAAGGCAGGCCATCTCTCACTGAGCCTTCATGCCAGCCCATGTTGGGTAAAGCCTATGCCTTCCTGTTTCTGGTCAATCATGAACTATGAAGAGGGGTGGGTGCTACCGTGCTATCAGCCTCAAGGACAATTAGTACTTATGTGGAATACCATCAAGAATCTGAAATGTGATATTAAATATTTATCTTCATCTCTGACTACCTGCAAAAGACCTTCACAAGATGGGCTCTATCAATATGTCATATGAGGAAGGAGGAGCTCACAAGACCCCACCCATTCCTGAGGCTTGATACCCACCTAATGTGGGAGGGAGAGACATTTTCCTCAGTCTTGTAGCCACTGCACACACATGGACTGCCACTACCCCACCCCCACACCATCACCACCACCAGCAACAACAATAAAATTCCGGACCAGCGGGACTAGGCACACAGGAACTCCACCAGCCCAGTGACTTGGGTTTCTTCCGGTCTGTCAGAGCTGGGGTCCAGAGCAGACCTTGAGAGCATGCCCCACAGCCAGTCCCACAACACCCAGAGGAAGCTCCACTCCCAGGTGCTCTGACACACCCAGGATTAGAGGTGAGCAGGAACCAACATCTGTCCCAACACTGGGAGTAACTGGGACCAGTGGGACCAGGCACGCAGGAACTCCACCAGCCCAGTGACTTGGGTTCCTTCCAGTCTGTTTGGGTTAGTGTTCTGAGCAGACCTTGGGCACAAGCTCTGCAGCCAGTCCCATAACACACTGAGAAAGCCACACTTCCAGTGATCTAATAAGCCCAGGATCCCAGGATCCCAGGATCCCAGAATCACAGGATCACAGAGAGTGCTTGACTCTGAGGAGTTCTGACACAACCAGGATCACAGGAAGGACTGACTCCAGTCAGATTTAGCAA
>NW_022196898.1:94360309-94362760 GCF_008632895.1 Mastomys coucha
TGACAAAAAATACCCTATCAATATGTACTACATTTGTGAATATGTACATCCAAAAAAATCAATAAACTCTCAAAAGAAAAAAAAAAAGAGGCCGAAGGCTGAGCTTTCTGTCACTCAACCAAGGTGCACTCTGTTTTGGCCTGATTTGTCAAGTATATGATCTAAAATGTTTTAGCAACCTTAGAATTTACTTAATACTTGCATGGTAATGCCTCACTCGCTTGAACTCAGGCATTGACCATGACATGACAGGAAATAATGTATCATTTCTCTATCTTGCTTTGACTATATTTCTTTCTTCCTTTCTTTCTCTCTCATCTGACTTTCCTTCTTTCCTTCCTTCCTTCCTTCCTTTCTTTATTTCTTTCAAGATTTATTTATGTATGTGAGTACACTGTAGCTGTCTTCAAACACACAAGAAGAGGGCATCGGATCCCATTACAGATGTTTAAAGTCAGGTGACACACGACAGAGGGTGGTCTGCTCAGTGAGGGATTGTGTGCTAGGTTAGTGGGAAGTGAGCTGTCCCCCCAAGTGATGCTGTCTGAAGATACAGAGTTTTCCAGGTGACTAAGCAGACACTGCTTTTGTTAGCAAAGAGCTTGTACAAGGTTTCGGAATTCCGAAGAGGAAGTGTTTGGATTCTTTTCCTCTAAACTATGGACATGGATCTTTCCAACCCATCTCCTCTCCTAAGACAGAGCTTGCATTCAGAGCATACTTCCTGAGAACTAAAGACAAGGGGAATTGAAGGAGAATCAGAGTTCCCAGTGATGTTCTGTAGAAAGGAGCAAGATGTTCCCACCTGTTCTGTCTCCACTCACCCGGTGGTACCTAACTTCCCCAGTCTCGGAAGGCTCTCCTGGGCAGTAGGAAATCTTACCTGTGGAATGAAAGCTTTCTCAAGCCCTTAGGCCCTGGCTCACAGGCATATCTGGGTTAGCATACTAGACGATCATATTCTTAAAATTCTCCCTCGACTAAGAATAATTACATGTAGAGTTGTGACCCAGAGAGTGTCTTAAATAGTATACTTTGCATAATGCTTGTCATGGACATAATATGATGTGACAGCTAGTTGCTTAGGGTAGTGTTCAAATCCTGAGTATTGATAGCATTTTTCTATTTTGGTTATTTTATGTAACTCATATTTAATCTTGAGATTAGCTTATGATAACCTGTAATTGGCTGCCTTTTTTTACTCTTTCATTTCTGAATTATGATTTTGGCCCTGTTGTTTTACTTACCAATACATTGGCAGAAAGTGGAGAGGAACATTGAGCAATGACTTAAGTTTTTAATCGCGTTTCTGCCAGTGTTCACTCTTACATGCAGCACTCACAGGTCCTGCTTTCTGCATTAAATATTGCAAAGCATTAAATGAATAGTTTAAATGAAATTTAAAACAGCATAAATTAACTTGATGCATGGTATGAATATTATATCATTATTATTGTGAATAATTCATACAAAAGTGTTTTTTTATCCTCTTTGTAATTAAAGAGTCATTATCCAGGAGAGTGTCTGTCATGGACAGCTTTCTTGTGGGGTGTATCATCTTTCTCCTGTCCCCTGCACTTGCTGACACACCTCAGCGTACGGCAGATGTGCATTTCTGTCCCCATTTCACAGTCATAGAAGCAGGGCGAAGGGAAGCGAGGCCGCCGTGTGGCTCACACACTTCACTGTGAGGACCTGTAGCTGGTCTGGTATTCTGCAAAAATGGGTGTTGGCTTGAAATTGACCTTGGTCATGAGCAGCTAATATCGCTTAATGTTTAGGGAGCACCAGCAGAAAGAAATGTTCCCACTTCTCTTTCCAACTCGTTTATTCCTGCGGAGAGCAATTGTTCTCACCATTATTTTTAATATGACCTAATCTTTATATTTATTGCACATTTGTATTAATGTTTTATGGGAGTTTTGAATATGTTCTTGATATTAATTTTTGTTGCATATGTATGTTTAAATATATCTTCTCTGTAATTTGAACATTGAGTATGCCTTTTATAGTATCTTCATGTGCATGCTCTGTGTTTGTATGTGTATGTGTGAGATATGCTGTGTTTATGTGTGTATATGTTATATACTGTGTTTATGTATGTGTGTAATATATACTATGCTTATGTGTATGTGTTATATAGTGTGTTTATGTATGTGTATGTTATATGCTATGTTTATGTCTATGTGTGTGAAATATACTGTGCTCATGTATATGTGTAAATATGCTGTGTGTATGTGTATGTTATATGCTATGTTTATGTACATGTGTGTGAAATATAATGTGCTCATGTATATGTGTGAATATGCTGTGTGTATGTGTATGTTATATGCTATGTTTATGTACATGTGTGTGAAATATACTGTGCTCATGTATATGTGTGAATATGCTGTGTGCTCATGTATATGTGTAAATATGCTGTGTGCTCATGTATATGTGTAAATATGCTGT
>NW_022196898.1:94368383-94391329 GCF_008632895.1 Mastomys coucha
CCACCCACCACCATCCAGCCCACCCACCCTGTACTCGTTGAGGCAGATCCTCGCTGAACTCAGCAGCGAGGCTGCCTGTCCAGTGGGCTCTGGGATTTGCCTGTCGCAGTCTCTCAGTCTGAGATAAACGTGCTGCAGCATAGGGCTTTTTCTTTCTTTCTTTCTTTTTTTTTTTGTAGATTTATTTATTTATTATATGTAAGTACACTATAGCTGATGTCAGACGCACCAGAAGAGGGCGTCAGAACTCATTATGGGTGGTTGTGAGCCACCATGTGGTTGCTGAGATTTGAACTCATGACCTTCTGAAGAGCAGTTGGTGCTCTTACCCGCTGAGCCATCTCACCAGCCCAGGGCTTTTTCTTTCCGATGTTGCTGGCGACTTCAGGTTCTTTATGTTAATATGATCATGATGTTATACGACTTAAGAAATCTTTTTCTCGCTCAGGGCCCAAAAGACCTGTGTCCATTGAGGCTTTAATTTTTTTTTTAAGACTTGACATATCAATCCTTCTAGAATTGGGATTTGTGGTTTGAGTGAAATTCAATGTCCTGCGCTCTTTTTTGCAAAGCATTTATTTTATAGTCTCCACTTGTTTCAGCCTCTCTGCTTGCTTCAGCAGTAGCCTGACCAGCAGACTTTCGCATGTCTGCATTTCTGTTCAGTTCTTTGCTCCTCTTCCTCCTCCACTTCCTCCTCTTCTTCCTCTTTCTCCTCCACTTCCTCCTCTTCTTCCTCCCCCACTTCCTTGTCTTCTTCCTCTTCCTCCTCCACTTCCTCGTCTTCTTCCTCCTCCACTTCCTCCTCTTCTTCCTCTTCCTCCTCCACTTCCTCCTCTTCTTCCTCTTCCTCCTCCACTTCCTCCTCTTCCTCCTCCACTTCCTCCTCATCTTCCTCTTCCTCCTCCACTTCCTCCTCTTCTTCCTCTTCCTCCTCCTCTTCCACCTCTTCCTCCTCCACTTCCTCCTCTTCTTCCTCTTCCTCTTCCACTTCCTCCTCTTCTTCCTCTTCCTCCTCCACTTCCTCCTCTTCCTCCTCCACTTCCTCCTCGTCTTCCTCTTCCTCCTCCACTTCCTCCTCTTCTTCCTCTTCCTCCTCCACTTCCTCCTCTTCTTCCTCCACTTCCTCCTCTTCTTCCTCTTCCTCCTCCACTTCCCCCTCTTCTTCCTCTTCCTCCTCCACTTCCTCCTCTTCTTCCTCTTCCTCCTCTCCTCCCTCCCCTCCCAGTCCCTCTGATCCCCTTTCCCCCTTGCCCCTTCCTCCCCTCTCTGTACAGATATTCATGTCTTACATTTAAGCCAGCATGATGGCACATGCCCGTAATGTTTGGGAGGCTGAAGCAGGAGACTCAGGAACTGGGAGCCAACTTCAGCGATTCAGCCTGGGCTGCAGGAGATGACACATCTTCCACTGAAAAAGAGACATCCTTGAACCTTAGACTCATGTTAAGGTTAAGTACATGTAGATCTTATATACTTGTTTTTCCACCAGGTCTTGGACATAGTAAAATCAAGTATTCGTACAGTTCTTCCAAGAATCTGGAGGGTCCCTGAAGCTGAAGAGCTGAGTTTATACCGGATTTTCAACAGGGTATTTAACCGCTTACTCTGGAGTCATGGCCAAGGACTGTGGAGCTGTTTCTGTGATTCAGGGTAAGTCATTTTATTGAAGTCATTTTATTTTTTGTTACTGCATTTTAACTATGTTGCTATTTAGTCATAAAGGTCGACCGTCGAAATGGTCAAATATCTTTGATAACAGACTGTGAATACAAATTTTTATTGCATATATTTAGAGTACTCAAGTATAATTTATAGCAATTAAGTTGATTTGGATGAGTCAACAGTGAGCTCTGGGTTCAATGTGAGGACTTCTTTACAAAAATAAGATGGAGAGCAATTAAGAAGGGGACCCAGCATTGAACTCTGCTCCTCATGCACACGTGCAGAAGCACTTGCAGGACATGTGTGTACACACAGAATATATATACCACATACATACAACATGCATACATACCACACACATACACACACAATACACAGATACATACAAACATGCATACTGCGTGCATGTACACACACACATACACACGCACACATACACATGCACACACTTATATACACATGCACAATCAAAGAGACTTCTGAGCAGTCTTGTGCCCAGTGTTTCATTTCCCTGTTTTATCTTCTTGCTCACACTCTATCAGTTGTCCTCACCCGCCCTCAATGTCCGCACTTGTCCACAGACACAGCCATCTATGCACTCTCCCTACCTACCTTACTCCTTTCTCTTATCATCTCCTGTTCTGACTGTGCTCTGTAAAAACTCTTCATATTTTGAATATCTTAAAAATCCATCCGTTCTGCATTATTTGAGTCCTACCTAGAGGCCCAGACTACACTTACCTCTGTTATAAAATCTTAACATACTCTCTGCTCTGACAAAGTCTCTGAGTGTCATTTGCATGTTGTAGACACAAGGCTGAATCCTCCGTGCCTTTGGCAGATCCCTTCCCACGACTGTGTGCATCTCGAAAAGCACTCTGGATTGCAGTGATAGCTGAGGAGAATCTTGGCTATAATGAGGTTTCTACAGAGGTTGAGATGAAGCATTTGCCCTCTGTTCTGTAGCTCCTCAACCCTTGTGTTCTAGAGCGTCTCCCTCCATCTGAACCCATTGGATTTGGCTTGTCTGTCTAGAGCGTCTCCCTCCATCTGAACCCATTGGATTTGGTTTGTCTGTCTAGAGCGTCTCCCTCCATCTGAACCCATTGGATTTGGCTTGTCTGTGGACCCTTTGGTTTGGTGCTACATTGGAATTTCAGCTCCTGCTCACCATGGAAGGCTGTGAGGCAGTGTGCTACTTCTATTAATGCTGGGTGTTTGCAAGGGTTAGCATCTGAAGATAGGCATCTGCTGAGTCAGCATCTGAAGATCAACATGTGTGACTTCATTGACCGCAGGGCTTTATTTCTTCACTCCTGTTTGGTAACATATTCTGGCATGGTTGAAGTTCCTTCTCACACGCCACAAACATAATACCCTGCATGTTTCCGTGGTGGTATCTTTCACTACAAACACTGACAGCCGTTCTAAGTCAAACTTAGCGAAGGCTTACGTAGCAGAAGGCAGTTGTTCACATATTCGTTACAATAGCATCTAGAGTAAACTACTCCTGTTACCTTCACGTGACAGGTGTGGTGACTAAAACACACACAGAATCTGTCAGTTATCCAGGCTCCTGTAGAGACTGGGCGCACTTTCATTTAGACTCAGGAAGTCTGCGTTGAGACCTAAGAGCAGGGCTGTGTTCACTGTCCACAGACACGTCTACCCAAGTTCCCAAGCACTGCTCGCAGCAAGTCCCAGGAAGTTACACCTGAGCAGGGGGAGAACGGATACTCTGGAGTTCAATAGGGTTTCACTCTGCGCCCATTTCTTGCATGTTAGAGGTTTTAGACATTCAGCTTTGGGCTTGCTTTGACAGCTACCCAATTGTGCTTTGTAGGATTCCTTGACTCTGTTGCTTGACTTTGATCCTCTGTTCGGATCGTCTACAGTTCTGCTGTGCTTTCTGAGGCTTTGCCTGGCAGTGTGTGTGCCTTTAACAGCTGGTCTGACAGCTAGGGAGTCAAGGGGAAAGAAATCTAGTCCTCTCACTTCCTAAGGAATGATTCTAATTTAAAAAGTGTAGTGTTCTTGGTCAATTATGTGGAAAATATTAGACAAATATAATTTAAGTAACTCTCTGTCTGTTAACATGCCCAAGAATAGGACGAAACAAATAAGCTACCTCGCCTACCTCCCGAGACATTGAACCATATTATAATCATTCTTGCCAGTTTCAATAAACTCAGCACAGAGCTTTGTTATCAGATAGCAAATATAATGGTCCTTTTTCTCTTCTTGGATGCTCATGGCCAAGAGCCCCTTAGTTCCATGTAGTCCTTTGGGAGATTTTTAAAAGATATATATATTTTAAAGATATACTTTATTTTAAAGGTTATGTATATGTATGTGTTTGAGAGCATGTACAAGTGAATGCAGGTGTGCATTGAGTCTCCTGAAGCTGGAATTGCTGGCAGTTGTGAGCTGCACAGTGTGGGTGCTGAGATCCAAACCAATGTCCTGTTGGGAGAGCGGGAAGCACTCTTAACAGAGTCATCATTTTAGCCCCACCCACCCACCCTGCCCACACTAAGTCATCATTTCAGCACCCTCCCTGCCCCCAGGAGGATTTTGATGGTCCACATACTGATTGTGGTAGCCTCATGAGGAGTGTGGTTTTGGAATTTTATTAAATAAAATTATCTACCATGTTTTTCTGGACTGAGGGAATTCTAGATTTCTGTGGCCTCTAACTCAGGAAAGATGGCTCTGCCAAGTAACATTTCAGTGAGACCTACAGGAAGAGCAGGTGTTGACCACATAAAGCAGGGAGGAGGAAGGAGGGAGTGGCGGATCAGGGGAACTGGGGAGGAGGGAAGAGGAAGGAAGGAGGACGGTGGAGGAGATGGAGAAAAAGAGGAAGTGGGGGTAGCTAACAACACTACTGGGAGAGGGAATCCACCAGTTCTCTCTGTACTCAGAATGAGGCATTCCAGAGTAGGCCTACCATGGCCTTTTTAGCCCAAAACATTTTCTACGGGAGTTTGTCATATGAAAGCTTATTATTTATTGTCAAGATCTTAGTTCAGAAATAAACTGTATGAAACATTCTTGGGTATGTTAATAGAGACGGGTACAGAGCTGTCCTAGAGTTACTAAAATTATATTTGTCAAAGATTTTCCACATAACTGGGTAAGAAAACAACACTTTTTTTTTTAAATATTAAAATCATTCCTTGAGAAATGAGAGGACTAGATTTCTTTCACTTTGACCCCCTAACTGTCAAACCAACTGATAAAGGCACCCACACTCCTGGGGCAAAGCTTCAGAAGACACAGTAGAACTGTGGAAGGTCTGGACAGAGGACCAAAGACAAGCAACAACACATGGCTTCATAGAGTGGCAAGGTTTTAGGCTTTGAGCTACCCGAGTTTGAAAATCAACATGCATAAAAGATAGACGTTAGGTGATGTGACCGTCATCCTTCAGGGCTCTCCCATCTGGCTGTGTTCACAGTAGGTCTTCAGCTTACCATGGGAGGTTGGTAGTATAGAAGGACTTAGAGTCACCTGTTATGTTGGAAGTTACATCAAGTTAAAACGACGAAGCCCCCTTTTTGTTCATCATCTTACTTCATCCTCTCTCTCCTCTAAATTCTGAAGTCAGTAGAGAAAAATAACCCTAACATGAGAGGCCTGGTACAGATCCAACCGGACAGCCTCAGAGTATAAAAACATAAACAATCCTGTTCAAAATGGAGGGGGATGAGGTAGGCAGACTTTCATAGACATGTCAGGACCCCGGCAGAAAGGACTAGATGGGCAGTCAAAACATAGGATATTTTCCAAGTATTTACAGGCATACACAATTTTATATCTCTCAGCTCAGACATTTAAGGTCTTTTAGATTATATATCTTAAATACAAATGTAAATGCTAATTATCTTCTCCAGTGTTTTCTTGAGCCAGTTAAGGAATAATCCTGTATTAGCTATTATACCTGTAGCCATAATATAGATCTTGAACACACACATTTATTGTCTTGTGTTTAGCAGTAAATTTTGAGTTAATTGAGCTAGCATTTAATTGTCTATGGATCAGAAATGTTTATTCCTTTGCTAAGAAAAAAGCATTATATTTAGACCTGAATATTTCCAAACCCAGGAGAAAATCAATTTCTTTCAATTAATTCATTTGAGCTTTGACCCCGTAAGAAAGGACTATGGTTTTGTTGTTGTTATTGTTTTCTGAGAAAATAAATAACAGTCTTTGTAGAGAAAAAGCCAAATAAAACAAAAAACCCTCAAACACTTTTAAATATGTAAAGATTTTTTAAAAATTTCAAATACATAAAATAACCACCTAAGGTTGAAAATTGAGTTTTTGAACTTCCCATTGGGATTTTGTTTTCTTTTGTTTTCAGGAAAAATGAGTTTTCCTTAATATTTTTTCTTTGTGAAAGCCTACCTATTCTTCCCCTGAGGATTACCCAAATTGGTTATTGTTAAGAGAGACTTGAACCATTATGAAATTTCAAGCTACTCTCTCCTTAAGGTGTGAAAAGGGTCCCCCTTCCTCCTCCATCCTCACTAAGGTATGTGTAAATTAAGCCTTGATGACTAACTTGGGCTTTGCTAACAGTAGCACACAGCAGTGAGGCTTTCCAGGAAATTCTGAGCTGTTCTCACTGTGGAGCAAGTTCCCTGGAAGAGGAAGGCTGCCAGCTCCTCTGTGGGGTGAGCACCTGTTGGGATACATCGCTGCAAGAGCACACACCTGTGCCCGAGGAAGCCCAAGGGACAGCTACAGAGAGAGTATTGTGCACAGGGCGCTCAATCAAGGGGTCAAACTGAGTTTCCTAGAGTGGGGTGGCCATAAATTAAATCACTTCGACTTTATGATCTCTTTGTTTCTAGTATTATGTTAAATAGAGAATTAAAAAACAGTAAATCCTAGAATACCTAAATTAAGTTTACAGATACCTAAATATGGAATAGTTTCACTGTTTAAAAGCAGGAACGAGTCATTCTGTTAGCTATTCAGGCAGGCAGCACTCGGAGCCTTAAAGAGAAACCCTGTAATCACTTGGTTTTTAAAAAATGAAGACTAATTTCCCAATTTGTATCTATTATAAAATTTTCATATTCATTACGTATGTAGGGGCCACTTCCACCTTCTTGCCCAGTTTGCCGCTCAATCAGTGATGTGGCTGGTTGCCATTTTTAACAGTGAACATGAAGCCATGTCTGTTTCTATGCCAACAGATCCTCTTGGGAGAGCATCTTCAATAAGAGCCCGGAGGTGGTGACTCCTCTGCAACTCCAGTGTTGCCAGCGCCTGGTGGAGCTTTGCAAGCAGTGCCTGCTAGTGGTTTACAAATACACCACGGAAACAAGAGGACCCATCTCAGGCATTGGACCCGACTGGGGGAATTCCAGGTATGCCTTACACTCACAGTTCCTCTGAGTTTTATGTAGATACCTGGCTTGGCACAGTTTGAAATTGAGAGTCTTTTAACATTAGGAGTCTTTTTATGCTTACATAACCAGGGGGTCATCTAAAACTGAAAATACATCCATGCTATAATTTAGAAAATAGCTTTTATTTGCACAGTCTTTGTTTTTAAGAGGCTGAACAAAGCACAGAAATCACAAACCTAAAGGCGGTAGACACAAGGTGAATGGAAACAAGCATATTTGACTTACATATTCTTGTTTCTGAAAACTGGGTAAGAGCACTCCAAA
Organism: Mastomys coucha; assembly: GCF_008632895.1. Classification (NCBI taxonomy): domain Eukaryota; kingdom Metazoa; phylum Chordata; class Mammalia; order Rodentia; family Muridae; genus Mastomys; species Mastomys coucha. Next base: position 94,375,736 of record NW_022196898.1, read on the forward strand.
TTCCTGGAATAAAGTTAATTATTATTCCCTAATAGGGATATTTCAACATTCATCTCTGAGAACAATTCAGTTTAGAAGGTGCCTTTGGTTTTATTTTATAATCCAGCATGCCTACTTAACGTAGAAGAATGTGAGTTGTGAAAATAAAGTCATAATCTAAAAAAAGTCATGGAGTAGGTTAAAAACTGAAGAGCAAATGGAATCCACGGACATAGATGCAGTAGGACTGACCTCAGGGAGGGCACTGAAGCCCTCTGTCCACAACATTGACCTGTGACCACAAAGCTGATGGAAACATCTCTCTCAGAAGGGACACATACTTGTCCTAGACTTTGTTTTTTGTAGACTGTGTAGGATGTTTAACCTATTTTTTATCCTTTTTGCATGTAGTAGCCTAATGATCATAACAACTCTAGAGGCAGAGTTAACTGTATTTTGATGTTATATTGGGAAATAAAACTTTCGTTAATGATTTCATCTGATCCAAACAAGTGATAGCCGTTGTGTTGACCTGCCGGCCCAGACAAGAAGAGCCTTTCCTCTAGGGCAGAACACACCGTGTGTGACCGGGAGGGCTCGGAATCCAACACGGGAAGGACTTTGACCGTTCTCCGTTCTCCGCAGTATCCTTCCTGCAATTCTAGGTCCTACAACTCATTTTCCATTGATGGATCAGGTGGCTTTTGTGAAGAAGGCAAACAGGATAGTTCCCTGGTCAGTCTGGAGGAAGAGGTCACACCCCACAGTTGCTTCAGGACTTCTCGTCTAGTCTTCGTGGCCAGGAGACTTCTCGTCTAGCCTTGTCTCGCAGTCTTCAGTTCCAGACTTCCAGGAGGCACTCAGGTCTAAGCGCTACGAGGTGTCAGTAAGCGCACCGTCCTCCCCGCCCATGTTCAAACCCCTTCATTGACAGGAGATGGATTTCAAGGTGGAATTTTCCTGACAAGTCTTACTGGGGAAATGATGGTGGTGACGCCTGTGAATTTTCTAACGCACGATTAAACTTATCTTCTTGAAGGCAGAGTTGGATCAACACCAAGTCTCTACTACCACAGCCTAAGAAGTTTGATTCCTTCCATGAGGGCTGGAGGGCAAGTGGACATGCAGTTTCTCTGCAGAAAGGCTAAGCCAGGCAAGCTTGTATCTGCCTCTTAAATCCACTGGTCAGATAATGCAGTTCTGGAAAGAGACCATGATATAGGGAGAATTAGCTCTTCATGGAACCCAAAGGAGTGGAGGAAAATAAACATTTTAGTGCCACATCTAGGTATTAAAACTCAGATGGATACCACAGCAACTGAAGAACAATACCTTTATCTCACAGGGAAATGAATCTATAACATTCTACTTTATAGAGTTTAGCCTTTAATGGATTAATTGCTTTTATTTATGAAGTATACCTGATAAATATACACATGGATGTATATGTATAAATTAATTACAAATAAGTATGAATGTGACACGCATTCATGAATTAAGCTTGAACACTTTTATGAGGAGATATATCTTTGGAAATTTTGTCTAAGAAAAATCAAAAGAGAGTTCTCACACTGCTTTCTGGTGTCTAGGTTTATATGGGTTCACTGCCAATCCCACCTTGAGAATGGAAAAAGAGAGAACTTAGCTTCTCTTTGTTTTAAGACTATTTACCTATCTTTGATACCAAAAACTAAACAGAGATTTCATAACAAAGGAAAACAACGCTCATTCTCACTGGGAATAAAGATGTATAAGGTCCATATTCAGGAAAACGTAAGAGTGGAAACATAAACTTTAATATCTAAAATCGTCCTTATAATGTAATTTTCTCAAAAATTGTCCCACATAGCATGACTCCAATGTAATCTCACTATATATTGCAGCATATTTCTGTTTTTGCTTATTTTTGGTAGCAGAAATACTGGTTCCTAGCTTGTCCTAGCATTTAAAATACAGAAGTAAAAAGAAAAATAGGAAAGACAACCACTTGTAGGAAAACCTTTAACCAAGATAAGGTGCGTTAACGTGATGTAAAGTTGGCAAGTGGGCGACCAGTGGAACTCCTGTGGAAAGCCAACAAGCCATCTCAGACATACCTGGAGACTTGATTTATAACAAAAGGGGTCCATGTTCTTTACAGCACGTGAGGGAAGACGATTACTCACACAGCGGGCTAGGAGAGTTGGATTTCTAAGTACTCAAGAAAAGACTGCCAACTTTATCCATTAAAATGATGAGCTAAGAAGGTAGTCATCAAGGGTAAACCAGAAAATTTCCAGGGATAATTTAGGAGAATATCTTCATGAACCTGAGATGTATAAATGGCCATTAGAAAAGTGTTAATCCTAATGAAGAGATGGATGTATTTTATATTAAAATTAGGTACATATATGAATAATTATCAGGACAGCCTTTTTAAAATGATATACTAAAAAAAGCAAACAAAAAGCCATACAATAGAGAAGGATGCCTGCAATCCATATATCGTATGAGAAAGTTGTAAGTGTTACAAGGCACGGGGTGCAGGACTGTAATCCCAGCATGCAGTGACAGGGGTGTATGAAGAGAATCAGAACATAGCAAGTTCAAGCCAGCCAGGGTTACGTGAGTCCTTATCTCAGAACAAAAAATCAAAATACAAAATAAAGTTTGGTAGACACTTCATGTGAATTCTTACAACTCTTAGGAAAATAAAAAACTGAAACTCAGACCACTTAATGGAAAATTGGTGAAGAAAACTTTGAAAAGGGAGCAGTAAACATTTATAAGCAAATCAGTATCCAAGACATTACATAATAATAGAAGAAAACATCCATAATGGTGCACACCAGGGCTTCCAAGAATACCAAGAAACGAGAATTACAGGAAACAGCCACAATGATGGCAGTCGAGGGTTCCGTACAGGACTCTGCCTTTTCCATAGCAGAGAAATCGCTCTGTGCCAGCAACTTTCCAGTAGAAATGCATAAGCATGAACACAAATAGCCTTGCTGCAATGGTCATGGTATGATTTACTCACAGTACTTTTTAAAAATTTAGAAACCACCTAACTGTGCAACAGAAGAAGAGATACATATTCTGTAACATCACGCAAATGGAATAGCATTCAGTGTTGGTAAGGAAAATGGTTTACCTGCATAGACAGGAACAGAGGCTCAAATATAAAAAAGAGCAAACTTATTCAGGAACAAAGGAACCGATTTCGTTTGATTCAACCGATTTCGTTTGATTGTTAATGAAAGTAAAGAAGAAGCAAAGACAGTCTTTAAGGAAGGTGGATTTGGATGGGCAATGAGGATGTAAGTAGCATAATGACCAAGATGGGCTTAAGTCCCTGGGGAAAGAGGGTGCCCAGGAATTCTACAGCTGCCCAGCTGCCCAACATGGTGGCTTTATATAGGTAATCACTTAGTAATGCCTATAATATCCTGTTCATTGTTCCTTTCTGAGTATATCCTACACTTTACAATTAAAAAGTTGCAAGCGTATGGTATCATTAATTACCAGAGCTAGAGACAGGTATGTTGATCTCAGGTAAGGGGCAATCTTACTCCAGGGGTTGATGTTCAGGCCATATGATCTGTAAGCAATATTCATCTGAGCCATCTCTCAGTGGCTCTCGGAGATGGGCAGGCCAGAAATCATTGGGTTTCTTGAGAGCTGAGAAACAAGTCTCACGTTAGTAGCACATGACATGGTAGGTGTTTGACAATAGGCCTTGTTCTCTTCCTTTCCAAACCCACGTTGAAATCACAAGGTATTTCATAATGGATAGCTGCTCTCAAGCGAGCAGGGATGTACTGCGTAAATGTGTTGGCAGACAGGGGAAGTTGAAAGGCCCAGACTTGGCTGCTGACGATGTGAAGTGGTGTGACCACTGTGGAACCCAGTGTGGCATTTTCTCGGAAAGCTAAATATAAATACATGCACATATGACTCAGAAGTGACAGCTGTTAAGTACCGACCCAGAGGCACCGAAGCCAAGCTCCTAGATTCTTGTACAGCAGTGCGGGTAGCAGTGTCTGTTTCACAGAAGCAGAGACTTAGAACCAACTCAACTGCCCATCAGTAAGTGAGAGTATAGACAGAATGTGAGGCCATACAGCGGAAATTTAGCTATGAAACAAAGAAGTCCAGCACATGATACAAGGGAGAAACAAGGCTAACACTCCCAGCTTGTAAGCACACACAAAAGGCATTTGTGACGCCATGTATAACAGTCAACTTCATAATCCGGGACTAAAATTGAAGTTTCCTGGGAATAAAAAAAAAAGCATTTTTTAATAAATCAAAAAAAATTTCATACATTTGATCATATTTTTATCTCCCTAATCCCTCCCACATCCCTACTCATCCAACTGTATGTTTTCCTTCTGTCTTTAAGAAGCAAATCAAAACTATATAAGCAACAAAAGGCCAAGGAACACACCCAGAAAACCCCACAAACATGAGAATTACTATGTCCAAGCAGACATTTTGACAATAGAAGCACCGTTCCGTTGAGTTTGTTTTGTGTTGTCCTACTCCTGAGTGAGACTCCATTGGAGAAAACTACTTTTTCCTCTGCCAGTAGGTATCATTTGCAAATAGGGTCTTGATTAAGAGTGAGAGTCCGTGTTCACTTTTCTCCCGCAGTGCTGCCACCCCATCTGGCTTGAACCTGCCCAGGCTTTGTGCAAGCTGCCACAAGTCTCTGTGAGTTCATATGTGCATCAGTCCCGCTGTGTCTGGAAGGCACTCTCTCCTCAGGGTAACCCATCACCTCTGGGTCCTAACAACCTGCCTGCCTCCTCTTCTACCTAGCCTCCGAGTCCTGAGGGAAGGGGGTTGATAATGAGAAAAAGACAGCATCTTCAGATAACGATGACTGCATGTAAATAGAACGCAAACAGAATCATGTTTATCACCCGCCCTGGGAAAAACTCCAGTCCAAACAAATACCCTGAATCTTATCGATGAGAAAGCAGGGAACAGGCTTGGGCTCATCAGCCAGGAAAGGACTTTCTGAACAGGATACTGATAGCTCAGGCAGGAAGGACTAACAGTGAGAAAATGGGACCTTATCAAGCTGGAACTCTTCCATATGGTAAAAGACCCCATACATCAGACAAAATGGCTTCCTACCGAACGGGACCATCCTTACCAATATGATAGAAGGCTCTTATCTAAGCATATAAAGAGCTAAAAAGTCAGAGCGTCCTAATGTAAAAAAAATGGGGACAGACCTAAGTAGCCAAGTTCCCCAAAAGTTAAACACAAATAGATGCTAAACCCATAAAGAAGTGATCCACATCCTTAGCTGTCAGGCAATGCAAGTTAAAACTCCTTTGAGATTTCATTGTAGCACAGTCAGAATGGCCAAGGCCAGTCAAACAAACGACAACTCATGTTGGTGAGGTTGAGGGGTAAGGGGAACGTTTATCCATTGCTGGTGGGAGGGCAGACTTGTACAGCTACTGTAGAAATGAGCGCTGTGGTCCTTGAGGACTCAGTACCTCAAGGTGTACTTCATGGTCCAGTTATGTTACACTTGGACATGCACCCAAAGGCGTCTGCGCCTTACTTACCACAGAGGAACGTACTCATCCATGTTCACTGATGCTTCATTCCTAATAGGCAGGAGTTGGAAACAGCCAGGGTGAATGGCTTAGGAAATTGAGTCACATTTGCATTTATTGACATCATAAAATTCATAGGTAAATGGATAGAGCAAGGGAAAAAACCCATCCCGAGTGAAGCATCCTAGACCCCCGAAGATAGATACCGTATCTTTTCCTTTTATGGATGCTAGCTTCAAGCCTTTTATATATGTAGTAAGAAAAGAGGATCTCCCCCAAATAGTCTCTTATAAGTGCGTGGCACTAGACTTAGGGCTTAATGTGTGCCAGGCAAGTTCTCTCACCAGTGAGTCCTGAACCCAAGCTGAGGAGAAGAGAAACTAAGAAAATTAGTTAAGTGTAGAGCTTTGTTTTGGGATGGTGGCAGGATTCTCGACTTGCAAGTAGTTACATAAGATTAATATACTTAACATACTGAGGTTTATATCCAAAATGATAAAGATAATTATTTCTATGTCACAAAATTTCAAGTCATTAAGAGAAGCCCTCCAAAGCACGGGGCACATAGTGTGTTGAATTTTATTTACCCTGCAGTCTTCAAACCAGGAATCTGGGTTCACCTGAAGGAGTTCAGGGGTCCTTGTCCTACTACAGAGGGATGCTGGAAGGTGAGTGTCACGTGTTCAAAGTGAATTCCCTATCAGTGTTCCGTTGATTAGTATTCTGGGGATGACCAGAATTAGCAATAAGATAGCAAATAAAATTCTATGCCAATCTGGAATTTTACAAGTATGCATCCTAGATCTCCATGGTGGGAATGAGAGGATGATCCCACCTCGCCTTACAAATGAAGAATATGGTTCTGGTGTGAAGTGAATGAGGATGCCCTGGTACACAGCTCCTGGGTACCAGTTAGCTGTGAGTTATATTCCGGTAGAGCCAAAAATAAGCTGAGATAAAAGCCACAAACTTCTTTGTGTTTTTGGTACTTATATGAACTCTTCAGATCTAGTCTATAAATTCACTTCCTAGAGACAGTCTCCCTGCTTAAAAAAATCAAATTGTATTATTTAACTCCAACGCAAAGAACAATTTAAAAGTAATCTTTGCCGTTCAGCTACTGTGGCGTCTCCCAGGAGACATTAGTGGGGACTTCAAGGCAAATAACTCTTGCAGTGCTCCACTGTGCCTTGCGATACCCAAGGCATTGGCTCAGGTAAGCAGTGTTTTTGCAGTATAACTTCATCTGCTTTTTCAAGTTCATGATGCACTTCTCTTTTTTTCAAGTCCAAAAGGACAGTTTCTTAGTAACTTCTGCTTCTATTAAAAAGTTGAGGTTTGTGATGTGTACACCAACACTGTTCTTCCTAGGGGATCTCATACTTCACGTTTCTGGAAGTACAGGATAATTGCATATGAGTTTTATAATGACATATAATGAGTTTTATAGTGTCTGGGATTGTCATGATCAAAAAGTTCAGCCCTGGCCAGCAGCGGCCCCGTAGATGTGCAGAGGGCCCTGAAACTATCAAGTCCCTTCACTAGCTATGTGACGAGGGGAAAGACATTTGACCCTGTGTGCTTCATAAAGTTTATTCACCCTTAAAATGTTGTTAGCAGTGACATTTACTTAGATAATTGTTATTTGAATCAAATTAGAAGAAATTAGAAATTAGAAGTATCAGCCTATAAAATACTGTTTAAGTAATTTTTTAGTATATAGTAAATTACAGAGGATCCTGTACTGATGTTATATTTATTTATTTTTTTCATGCACTAAGTAGAGCTTTTGTAAGACTAGGTATGCTCTCCCAAACCCAGGAAGCTGAGGGCAGAAAGAGCATGGGTTTCAGAGCTAGTGAGAGACAATAGAAACATATTTTTGTGAATGTTGCTAAAGTATCAATAGCACTGATTTATTGGAAACTAAAATTTTAATGGGAAGGTTGTCAAAATGACTCTGTGGATAAAATATTTGCCAAACAACCATGAAGACTTGAATTTAGAGCCTCAGAACCCACATAGAAGCAAAAATTTGGCAGGTGTAATGACCACGTATAATCCTAGGACCTAGGAGATAGAGGACTTTGGGACAAGGTGTCTAGCTTGTGCACACACACACACACACACACACACACACACACACACACACGCTTGCGCATGTGCACAGGCACGCACAGACACGTGTGCAGACACATGCATGTAAAGAGAAGGTTGTTATAAGTTTCTGTTTACTATGTCATCCCTGAGGCCTTTTTCAGAGGCTAGAGTAGCTCCCACTAGTGTTGACCAGTAAGTATTGATCTAGCACCTTAGTTTATTTTGCACCTTGTCCTACATAAGAAGGCAAGTTTTTTTTTTTAATGGCAAAACATATCAGATTAATCATTAAGACATCACCAGCTCTTGACATCATAATTAATCCATATAAATTACCCTAGTGATATTAAGAAAATAATTTATATAATCTGTGATGTGAGAAATCAGTTATTTCATTATTCATCACCCATTCTGGAATTTTGATTTAATTTAGTTTGTTGTATATTATTTTACAGCTCTATTAACTTAATGATTGGAGCAATTATTTATAGGTTGTGATATTAGGTAACAGATTTAGTAGGTATTATTATTCATGATGAAGTAATGTTTATGGATATTATGGAAAACTATTTTAATCTGAATGCTGTTTGCAGTTTGATTATAATGGATTCTTTTCTTTCTCTAAGATTCACAAGAAACAACTGTAAATTTACTTTCTCATTAATACAGATGTATCGTAATTCTCACATTGTTGTACACAGACGGCTGACAGCTCTTGCCCCTTGCTTTGTTTCTTATGTATTCATTTACCATGCTGTCTCTAGAGGATTCCAGTGTCCAGAGAAGGAAATGAAACAGCTGACACTCCTCCATCATTTGTTTACTTTTCCAAGACCATAGCTAATTCCTGGTCTTGTATTGTCACATCTGTGATTGAAAATTCATCATGCATATCTTTGTCCTGACTTTACAGTACATTGCTCAAGTCATTACTATAACTTTGTCTTTGGATGCTATGGTTAATTTCCATATATATGTTAAATTCTATATATATATACATATACAGACATACATGCACACATATATATGTGGATTTCCTTGGCCTTTCATCTCCTGCCCTATAGATTGGCCTGGCAAAAATGTTATCAAGATTTTCACAGGAGAAGGTGATATGGATGTACAACTTATATTTAATTAACAATTTTCAAGACTTGGCATTAGGAAATAAGCACAAGGTCCAGTTTCTTGGCAAATGGGACCTGACTTGGCATAAATTTACTTATAGTCTTTATTATTAATTGTGAATATTCATATTTTATTGTATAAAAATTAATGTTAGCATCCTGATGAAGATGTTACATATATCTTTCTAAAATCACAAAGTGGTAAAAATCACATATTCAAAAATGTATTTTGCTGTATGGTTACATATAACTTGTAACCATAAACACTGACTTGTTTAAGAATACAAAGTTTCCACTTAAGAGTGTTTTAGATGAACAATAGTTATAATGAATCAGTGATACATTGTACAATTGGGCTCCATGGCTCTATATCTTTGAAACAAATGCTACTGTTAATGAGGCTTGCCAAGTTCTCCATGAAAATCATTCCCAGAAGGCTCAAGATTCCGTAGTGTCCGCTTCTATATCCTATGTTTCAAAGAGATAATTTCTTGGCTCCACATACCAACAATGAATTGTTAATGTGAACCAATAAGCAGTGGCATGATGCTTGAGTTTAATGAGGATAGCGTGTCATATGATACTAATTTTACGTGTTTGTGTCTATGTGTTCAACTTTCTGAAGTTCAGCCTTAGGATGAAAATTATTTTATGAGTTGTATTGCTGTGACACCAACAGCTTTCAGATAAGATAGGTAAATAATTAGTTGTACAATCTTTTCTTGAGTGATGTTGACATTAAAGTTTTTGCAATGGTCTAATTTTTAAACTACCTTTTTTAGGTATTTGCTTCCAGGAAGTACCCAATTCCTCATGAGGTCACCACTGTACAACATGAAATATAATTCATCCGGAATGACTCGCTCCAATGTTTTGTTTACGTCCCGCTATGGCCGTTTGTGAAACTGAGTGGAAGATTGCCATGGGCTATGCTTATTAGCAATTCACTTATTTCCTCCAGTTGAACCTTAAGGAAGTGACCCTTATATGCTGTTTTATGTATATATGTCATATAAGTGTGTGAAGCACATACACACATGCACTCAAGTAACATATAAATATATATATTTATTATATGTAAGAAGAATTAGCAGAAAACTGAATATAAGATTTAACCTTTCTGGAAATGTAATAAACCATGTTAAAGTTGTTTACACAAATACGCAAATGTGTAGAATTTGCTAGGTTTATAATTAATTACTTCCTACTAGAAATGTTATTTTTGCTGCAGAATTGATTCTGAAGATCCCATCATGGTGTTATAAATTATTTTCTAGATAATAGGGCTTTTGACTTGGGATTGTATCTTATTACTTCTCTCACTATTAGTAGCTATTTAACTGGGAAACATAAGACTTAGACACCTGGGGCTGTCTTGCCCATAGGATTAGGCTCAAACGGGTTTGTTGTTACTATAGCACACAGTAAAGTACTAGAAAATATCCCAGCCTGACTCTCCAACATTTTACTCCCCTAGGTGGGAATTTAGCTGCTTGTTCCAGTACACATTTTCAATAAAGATCTGGTAAAATCATGAATCGTGCAAAAATGAGAGGCAATCCAGTGGGTTATGAATAAAATGTAAGCATGCTTTGATTTGACTTTTCATGGGGAGTCCCATAGAGAAGCGAGACGACGGCAGTGACAGAAACTTGTCTGTGTGACTTGTGTCACTTTTCTTTGGAAGGTATATCTTTGATAGGCTTAAGTCTCTCAGTGTTGAGGCCAGTTTACCTCGAAAAGTCCAATAAGAGTAGTTTCTCATTTCACCTCAGAAAAGAATCCAAAGATTCTGAAGAGAAGGCCCTAGTGAGCCCAGGTCGCTGTTCATTGGTGTAATCTGGAGGGAGTCTTCCTTCAAAGTTCAGTATGAAGTTGTCTTCCTGTCCAGAGGCTTCATGCTTGTGTTTCAGAGCAGCATGTCCCCCGTTCTCCCTTGTCTTCCCTGCCATCTGAAAACCAGTGTATGTTCTCCGTTTTCCATACAAATAGAGACATATACCCTATGGATTTTTGAACTCAGAAAATACAATATTTTATTTTTGATTTTACTCATACATGTTAAGTTTTTGAAAAACTCAGAATATTTGCCACCTTCTCATATTTTCTCATAGTCCCAGTAACTGAAGAAGGGACTCAAAGCTGCAGGAAGTCATTTGGCCTGGTCTCCTTCAACGCTGGATGGGTACTGACCCAAAGTTGTAAGATTTAGCTATTTCACTTTCAAACCTACCTTTGGAGAGTATACTTTCACTGTAACATTCATCTTTTTTACACACATTACCAGCAGCTACTTAACCTCTTTATGCCTGCCTACCCACATGAATTCTAGCAGAGACTTTCCTTACTGGAAACATCCCCCAGAATTTTGTCTTATGCTTTTGAAAGAGAATAAAGCCTTCTGAGAAAGAAGAGTGTGGTACTTAGGAGTCCATATCATGGATTCTTCAACATGGCATAGAGTTCTGAGAATAAATGATGCAAACACTGGAACACTTCAGAACTTTTATGGAAATAATAAACAAATCAGCCCCCTTTGAGGTTTACTTGTAGCCATATTTGTTTTCAATTCATAGTATAAAAATCACAGAGGAATAAAAGAAAAAACATAAAAGTTATGGATATGTCACTTAAAATGATTGTTAAATGATACCAACTGAGTTAGTTGGCCATTCACTTTGTTTGTCTTAAATCACAAATGATCATTTGATCGGATAGAGTATATACTCTGAAACTTCTATCAGGTACTAGGAAGGAATTCTCATTAAAAAGGGGGGAGATGTCCACACTGGAGTTCTCACCCTAGAAACACACATTAAAGCTAAGAGTAAATGTAACAACATAAAACTGCCAAGCGTTTGTGAAAGACCCGTATTCCCTTATCTATCCATGCAAGGCCTTATTTTGAGCACTAGAATTTTATTGCCTGCATTTTCCTGTTGGAACAAGTTGGGTAGAATGAAGTGGTGGAGAAAGCCATGTGCTCATTATTTATGTCATTACTGGGGGTGCTGTGGACCATGGTTGTCATAGCACCATCCCCTAATGAGTGGTCACGATAAGACAGGATAATGAGCCGCGGAAGTCTCAGGAGGCCACAGACAGGTATTAGGGGTATAAAATATTCCTTAGATTTTGTTATTAATTTCTTGTGCATATGCTTAAAACACATCTGCAGTAGAGACAGTGCAAATCTCTCTCTAATGGAAGAGAAAGAAAACTCCAGGGTTTTTTCTTAGAATGGATTTTGGTTCACCTGCAAGGAAGGGGATGAGTATAGACTTGCAGTATAGACTGCTGTTTGGTTCATCGCCGGGTTGGAATGCTTCCCCAAACTAAAATACGGATAGTTCCCCAATTGTCTATGTAGTAACTTGTTTGGTTTTTTTTTTTGTCCTCACCTGCAAACAGAATCTCAAGGTACAGTTTAGTTTTCACTTGAGTAAGCCAGCCTTGAAGGTTTGAATCTGTTAAAAGACCTTGCTGCAATATAAACATTAAGTTGGATATGGAGCACAGGGTGAAGCAGCCTTGCTGTCTGTAAGATGCAACGGTGTGCCTAAATTAGATTGAAGATTTTGTTACTCGTCTCGAAAGTTCAAACCAAACCAAAACCAAAACCTTTTCTTTCACCTAATATTTATGCAGACATAGAGAACAAGTGCTTCCCAGGTATCAGGAAGGTGATTTCCTTCAAATTATCTCATTAGCTTGAAAAGTAGATCAGGGTGGGATCATGCTGATGTGAAATCTTAGATATTTGAATAGGAATTCAGTGCTTTCTTCCTTAACATGTCAATGTTATTCTGTGTAAACATTATCTTCAAACTTAAACATATGCAACACACACTATTCAAAAATACCAAAAAAGATAGCTGCATACATGTCACTACTCAATCTTCTATAAAGCACTTATTCATTCTTAAATATATATTCTTTTAAAAATAGTAAATACCTCAAAAGTGACAGAAAATTCCTTCCTTCTCTATTTAGCAATTACTAGTTTACATTCTGAAATCTCATATACTTGGTTCTAAGCATTAAATAACAATAAAAATATAACTATACAATTAACGTTCTTGTGACCTGGTGGTTTTTGGACGTTTACTTTTCTCTTTAAATTGAGAGCTTTGAGTGAAAGGGCCGTCTTATCTACTTATTAATTGCTAGATATTTAATTGTTTTGAACTAATGTTGGCTTGTAATGAAAATGAAATGAAAAACGTAGAAATATATTCATAAAGCAAATGATTCTTCACACTGCTTTCTCTCTTTCCTGTTCTTTAAATTCACTTTGAAGCTTTAGCTGTGCATGGACAAGGTAAAGAAAGAAATATTGCCTTTTAAACTGGTCTTCCTTGAATTTTTATAGTGGTGTGTTTTTACCCCAGCAAGAATAACACTTTGATGAAATGTTGGGTCAGTTCAGTTTGCCGAGAACTTTAGGAACAAGGTTGAAGCCCGTGTGCCCCAAGCACACACAGTGTCCATCCATGTGAGGTGCGATGCACTTTAACGGTCTTGTGACAGAAACTGATGTGTTGAAATGGCACCTGTTGAGATTGCTTCTATTTCTGAGGGTCTGCCATGCAGTAGAATGTGTTGGAAGAAATTTACTCAGGTAATCCATTGTGATCTTAAGAGGGATGTGTCAGCTAGGAAGATCTGTATAGAACTTCTGCTTTATCACCACTTATGAACTGGAAAGCTCCTGCTTTGACAAACACATCACTCAACAGACTAAGGACTCGTAAATTAGTAAGAAGGCTTGCCTTTGAAAAGTGGTCAGATAATTATTCTATTTCTTTCAAAGGCTACTAGTCATTTTTGGTCCATGAGTTCGTATAGCAACTACTCTACATGCTAAAGCATCTGAATTTTAATGGAGACTAAATTTGAGGGTGAAAGAATACATTTGCTAACACGAATCATGGGCCAAATTATCCCTGTCTGCTTTGCTCCCTGTATGTGAATGCAAATGTTACAAAGATCCGCTTGAAATGTCAACAAAGTGTGCAGTTGGCATTGCCATGGCATGCCCTACCATGTGACACCTGTATGGTGAACCTACTTCAATTACTATAATAAAAATGTCAACACAAGAAACCTATGGTATGTCATCATTTGACTTGTTTTTACACATGTATTTGCACACACAATACTGATTTTAGTAGAGAAGATATGGGCAATTGATTAAGCAGGCTGAACTGAGCTTTCAATTTGATGAAGATATTTTATAATCATTTTTATTTTCTGCTGTGTACCGTAGGGGATCGGGCTACATGCTGTTAAGAGTCAGGTCAAGAAAGGAAAGTTGTCAACTTCTCTCCATTGGATGGGAAGGCAGAGTTTTCTAAAAGTCAGTAGCAACAGTTTAGTGTCATTACATAATATAATAATTATATCATCTCGGGCATGAACTTCATGCTTTAGGAATTTATAAATTTAACATTTGCTAGCAGTATTCAAAGCATCAAAATGAAGAACACTTTGTCTTGTTGCTGCTCACTGCATTGCTCTTGGAGGTTTTTTATAACAAATTTGGGATGGTTTTCCTTCATTTGTGTGATTTGCTGGAGAAGGAACTCACAGCTCCATGCACAGCTGGCAAGGAATCCACACTGAGCTGTAGCCTTAGACCAGGTGGATTTTCTGTAATGAAAGGATCCAGTCAGGTAGTGGATAATTTAACACAGACATGCTTGACTTCTCATTGACAACCAAATGGTATAGCAATGACTATGTACATGTTTATGAATGTGTATGTGGGCTTCTGTGTATATGTATATATATATGTATGTGCATGTGTATGTATGTATGAGTATGTGTATGTGTGGTTATGTATGTGTTTATGAGTATATGTGTATGTGTGTTTATGCATGTATGTATGAGTATATGTATGTGTATATGTGTGTATATGTATGTGTATATGTATGTATATGTATGTGTGTATATGTATGTATGTGTGTATATGTATGCATGTGTGTATGTGTGTATATGTGTGCATGTGTGTATGTGTGCATGTTTGTGTATATATGTATGTATATGTATGTGTGTATATGTATGTATGTGTATATATGTGTATGTGTGTATATGTATGTATGTGTATATGTGTGTATATGTATGTATGTGTATATGTGTGTATGTGTATATATGTGTGTGTGTATATATGTGTGTATGAATTTGCCCACCTTCTTATGTTGCAGACGCCTGAGGAGGTGTTCTCTTTCATTCTTCTTCATGGATTCCATGAGACTGAGTCTCTCAAACACATCATTTAGCAGATCACTTTTTTTAGCTAGGCTCCATGACCAGCAAGTCTAAGGGATCATGCTGTCTCCTCCACCTATGCTTCTTCCAAAAAGGTTGGGGTTCCAGGTACACAGACCATGTTTTGTGGGAGTGCAATGGATCTGAACTTAGAGCCCCACAGTTATACAGCAAGAGCTCCTGCCCACTGGGCCCTTGTCTTCCTAGCCCCCAAAGTTGACTTTCAAAATATATTTAAAAATCAATACTAATTTTATAAAAAAATTATAAAATACATTTTTTTAGTGATGGAAAAAGATTATGCCAATATGTGTGGCTTGGTATCTGCCTGTTTTATCAAAGAAATCATCATGTATCAAACTGAACACATGTAATCCACAAATATAAGTCAATTTTATTAAAGTTAAAAAATCTTTAATTGCAAAATAAAATAACCTGAAATAATTTATGATACTAGAAAAATTAACATATTAAAAATGAAATGAACCTTAAGATCTTTTATCAGCAACATAACAAGTTTAAACTAATTTGGAGAGTTTTTTTTTTTTTTTTTTTTTTTTTTT
>NW_022196898.1:94392118-94454735 GCF_008632895.1 Mastomys coucha
CTTACTTTCTTATTCATCCCCCAGATCTAAAGTCCCACAGTCTTTACATATTAAAAGTTCAATCAATTGAAAATGTCCAATATCTTTCAAAATTCGAAGTCTGTTAACTGTGGGCTCCACTAAAATACGTTCTTCAAGAAGGAAAAATATCAGGGCACAGTCACAATCAAAAGCAAAACCAACTGGGATCCAATTCCCAATCTTCTGGGCTCCTCCAAGGGCTTGAGTCACCTCTCAAGCTCTGCCCTTTGTAGCACACATTTTGTTTTCTGGGCTCCAGATGCCTGTACTTCACTGCTGCTGCTGTCCTTGGTGGTCATTGCATGGTACTGGCACTTCTAAAACACTGCTGTAACTAGGCTTTACCAATAGCCTCTCATAGACTGTCTTCACGGTGCCAAATCTCAACTCCTTTGCATGACACCTTCAGTCCTGGGCCATCAATTGCAAACTGAGGCTGCACCTTCACTTATGGCCTTCCATGGCCTCTCACTGTGCCAAGCCTCAGCTGCTCTTCATGACCCCTTCGTGCTGTCAAAACCAGTACCACCTGGGTGACTCTTACACATTACCAAGTCCTGCTGCAGCACAAGGCACAACCTTGGCTATCTCCTGAGCACAGCCTCTTCGTGCTCTCAGAAAACACTTCCCAGAAGATGTCACCTCAATGATGCTGGTTTCTTCTTAATCACTGCTAATTTCTTAGCTCCAGCTAACCAGCATCAATAGTCCCAGTAATGCAAAGTTTTCCCTTTAGTAGTTCTGGCATCTTGTTAATCACAGCTGATACTTCTGCCCCAGCTAACCAAAACCACCGAATCTTCACAATCAAAACATGGCCCTGATAAGAGTCTTTAATCTTCCCTCTGAAATTTCACAAGCCAGGCCTCCATCTCTGCACTGTTCTCAACATGATCTTCCAAGCTCCTACAGAACGTCCCACAGAGTTCTTAACAACCAATGGCTCTTGTAGCTCAAAGTTCCAAAGTCCATCCACAGTCCTCCCCAAAACATGGTCAGGTTGTCACAGGAATACCGCACTCCTGGTACCAATTTGTCTTAGTCAGGGTTTCTATTCCTGCACAAACATCATGACCAAGAAGCAAGTTGGGGAGGAAAGGGTTTATTTGGCTTACTTCCACATTGCAGTTTATCACAAAGGAAGTCAGGACTAGAACTCAAGCAGCTCAGGAAGCAGGAGCTGATGCAGAGGCCCTACCCCCTTGATCATTAATTGAGAAAATGCTCCACAGCTGGATCTCATGGAGGCACTTCCCCAACTGAAGCTCCCTTCTGTGTGATAACTCCAGTCTATGTCAAGTTGACACACAAAACCAGCCAGTACAGGGAGAAAGAGCCTAGAATGTATGCGTTCTGCACCAAGCTCACCATGGTATATTGTGCTGCCATGCATTTTCCAAAACTAGTCTTCTATTAAGATGACTTTGGAAAAGAGAAAGCTAAACCAATCTATGCACTAGTAAGGAATCAAGGCACAATGTATCCCATGTATCCCAGTAAACAATGGGGTTATATGCATAGGCAGGGAGAGTCTATGCACTAGTAAGGAATCAAGTATATAATGTATCCCAGTAAACAATGGGGTTATATTTATAGACAGGGAGAGTCAAACCGGGTGCAGGAAATTTACTTGGCCTTGCCTCTTGAGATTTGGCCATTTACAGAGACCATTTAAACCTGATTTTCAAGAGTGGTGGCTTGAATCCAGCAAGCATGACCAGAAGTAAAATAAGCTTAATGGTACACAAAAATCAGGCAAGACATTTGTAACATAACTGATGTGTAAAGGAGTGTAAAATACTTTAAGCATCCTGTCAGGATGCCATCAGCATGGCTAATGAAGAGACATTCACCATCTATTGGGTCCTGTGTGATAAAGGCTTTTGCCTTTAATGAGATTCCAACATTACTCATTGGCAGCCAAGAGCTTCCCATGCTATCTTGGTGTGCATCTAGAAGCACTTGATGGCCACGTGAAATGATATTCTCAAACAAAAGGCCTGCTGCTCATAGAGGAAGATGGAATTTATCCAAAGCTTGTCACATTATTTGTGAGAGACAATATTTATCATGTCAGATGTTTTCTTGTGCCTGTTTCATTTAGAGAAACACAGTGGCACTTTTTTCAGAAAATTCTGTCGCACTTGTCTTCTGCCATGCAAAAATACCATGGAATTATCTCTCTTTTACAATATGACAAACCTACCCTTGGTTGAATTTAAGGAGTATAACTTAAAATATGGTATCATGACCTAAGCTGAAAAATTAAGCATTTTTTATTAGGTTTTAATTTTTAATTATGTGTATATAGGTGTGGGTGTATGTGGGTATGTTCACATGAGTGCAGATACCAGAGAAACCAGAAGAGGGCAGCAGATCCCCTGGAGCTGGAGTGACAGGTGATTTTGAGCTGCCTTTACATGAGTTTTGGGAAATGAATTCAAGTCCTCGGCAACAGCAGGAGGGCTCTTTCCTGTTGAGCCATCTCTCTAGCCTCCTATACTGAAGTATTTCATGCAGTTTACCAAGAATACCGACATTAGCACTGACTGGGTAGCCAATATCTTGGGGGACACTCACCTTCTTGAAACTATTATTCTGTGGCTATCTTCAATATTCAAGTCAATGGTAGAAACTCAGAAGATGAGTCAATAAAGCACCCCTAAGAATGAGTGTACTTGGAGACACGTCCTTAGCATATTCGATCAGTTCTACAATAACAATACTTTCAAGGGTAACCATGAAGCACCCTGCATTTAGTCAAGCTCTGTTGTAGTATGGCTGTTGTGTTGCTTGCATTAGAACAAGATCCTCTCAAAGATCAAGAATGGAATTAATTTTGAAACCTGCAGCATGCTGTTAGCAGTAAAAATGTTAATCTGTATGTTTATAATGCATCTGACTTAGAGGAAAAGTATATTGACACAGTATATCTGAAAAATCGAGAATATATAAACCTTAATACATTCTAAGGAAATACCATTTCAGCATATTACCTCATTTTCATTAAAATGATGAAAATGTGAATACAGAGAATCACTTAGTCCTCGGGCTAAAAATAGGTAGATCATCAAAATCTAATATCATTTTAGCTCAAATTGGTATTTGTTCAGTAAATGTTCTACTTCATAATGTGAAAAGTACAAAGGGAAAATTCAAATTTGGGCAAGAAATAGGGCTTTAAAAACCAAACAAACAGCTAATTCTATTGTTTTGCCTTCCAAAGCTAAAGTTATCGGCTTGCCATGAAATGTTTATTGCAAAACAGAACAAACAGAAAACAGATTCCTCCGATGCAATCTTGAGTTCAACCAGTACTGCAGCATCTTAGCCTCAGGTTCTCCAGCCAAGTCTTGCTTGTAGTTGAATTATGTCATCTTTCAGTTTCATTCCACTCACTTCCACCATTTCTCAACAAAAGGAAGGAAGGAAGGAAGGAAGAAAGGAAGGAAGGAAGGAAGGAAGGAAGAAAAAATAAGAAAAAAAAGAAATCAATTTTGCAGACTTGGATTGTCTTAACTAGAACAGTGAGATCTCACAGGCATTTGAGAGAGCAGAAATGGGACTATCCTGCTGGTTAGCTTAATTGTCACCTTACATTACCCGGAAGACAGTCTCATGAGGAACTGTCTACACAGAGTAGTCCCGTGGGCCAGCCTGTGGGAAATTGTCTTAGTTGTTGCAGAAGCATCCAGTCCTATGTGGGCAGCCCTGTTTTCGGAGGGAGCCCCGAGCTGTGTTAAGAGAGGAGAAACAGCTCAGCAGAAGCCTGCATGCGCTTACCTCTCTGCTCTTGACTGGAGGGACAATGTGAGCAGTTCATTCTCCTGTCACCATTGAGCCTCTCGTAGCAATGGGCTGTCACCTGGGGTTATGAGCTAAGATAAACTCTTTCTCTTTCAGGTTGATTTTTCTTAGGGTATCTTCTCATAGCCACAGAAACGAAGTTAGAATAAAATGATTCCACTTCCGCATCATTGATTCTTTTCTTAGCTACTGAGCCTATAAGCAGTGTCCCATTGCCCCCAAGAAGCTGGCAAAGGGTTCAACCCGTTTAGGCGTGGTGGTTCCTCAGACTCGCTTGTGTCCTGGTGGACCAGAAGAAACCCATTTTAAGATCTGGCACCTTCTGATGTAGCTTTTCCCTCTTCTAATGTGGGAGGTATTTCCACAGGAGCCTGCTGCTGAAAATAAGAAGCAACTTAAGTGAGAAGAGTTTATGCTGGCCCATGGTTCAAGAGGAGATGAAGAAGGGCTTCTTGCCTTTCGATGCCTTTGCTTTGACTTTGTCTGAGGGAAAGGGTAGACACTCCCTTCACCTCTTCCTTCTCCACGGTGACAAAACAGACTGCGGAGGCTTTGAGTGGTGGAGCCCCATGGAGGAAGTGAATCATCTCAGGGCTTTAGGCTTTACAGCCTAGCCCATTTCCTATCCACTCTGTGTGCTTCCTGACTGGAGAAGTGACACCCTGTGCTCCTTGTAGCAGTTCTTCCCTGCCATGGCTGTGAAAGGTATCTACAGCCACAAGAAGACCAGGTCACCCCCACAGCTACTCCAGGAGAAACAGGCTTACTTGAACATGGGCTGGAATGTGGCAGAGGGGGATGAGGCTGTCTTCCCAAGGGCTCATCTATTGTAGCCTTGACCTTAGCGTGCAAAAGTAGGACGAGTAGAGGACCATTCTGGGTGCTGCCTCCTGAAAGAGTTTAGGCAGTGCTAATAAGAGTTAGTTAATTCTCTCAAGACGAGTGAACCTGGCTGTTGTAGTTAGGGTTTCTATTGCTGTGAAGAGACATCAATACCGTGGTAACTCTTTTAAAGGAAAACATTTAACTGGGGCTAGTCTGTTGTCATCATAGCAGGTAGACACAGTGCGACAGAGGTAGCTGAAAGTCCTGTATCTGGATTGGCAGGCAGCAGGAAGAGACTGTGAGCCAGAAGGCCTGGTTTTGAGCTTCTGAGATTTCTAAGTCCACCCCCTAGTGACACACTTCCTCCAACAAAGTCACACCAATTCCAACAAGGTCATACCTCCTGATAGTGCCACTCCCTATGGAGCTATGGGGACCATTTTTATCTAATGCACCACACTGACCACATTGTCTGACAGCTTGATTTCCGTTGGTTTAATACTGCCAACACAAGACCCAGCATGACACGGTCAGAGCATGAAGTCTTCCCCAGAGCTGAGCAGGTGCCATTCATATGCACCGGACTCCGAGAACCCCACTCTTCTCTTCACAAGGATATCCAGACTCAGGTACTTTACTACAGTATTGAAAAGTAGACTAAGAAGGCATGAGCACAAAGACATTTCACTGGAATAAATCTGCAGTACCTAGATGCCACGCTTCATAATGTGGATTTTGTTTTTCTTGGGCTATTTTCAATTATATTTCAAAATTCTTCTAAAAGCTTTTCATACAATGTACTGACCATACCCACCCCGAGTCCTCTCAGACACTCCCCACCTCCCAACTCACCCAATGTCATGTTTTTTCCCTCTCTCTTACAAAAGAATAAACAAAATCAAATCAAGTCAAATCAAGTCAAAACAAACCCTGGAGTCCATTTTGTGTTGGTCGGCTAGTCCTGAACATGAGGCTTTCCCTGGTGTGGTTGTGATTCTCAGTGACACTTCATTGGAGAAAATTGGTTTTCTACTTCTCAGCAAATTCACCGTTTCTTGATCAGGGGTGAGACTTTGTGTCCATTTCCTTTTGTTTATACTGGGATTTTATCAGCTTGAACATTTGTAAGTCTCTGTGCTAGCAGAGTCTCTTGAGTTCATATTACAATAGTCTTTTTTTTTAAAGGACTGAAGATGTAGAACCTATATTTTATGAATCTATATTTCAAAATTATTCTAAAACTATTATATTTCAAAATTATTCTAAAACCTTAGCCCTGTGGGAAAGTGGAAAGTAGATATTGGGAATAATTATGCAAAGTAGCGGTGATACTACTGCTGAAGCAGAGCAGGGAAGGATGGAAGGCTAAAATGCCTCTTCTCCCCTCCTCTCCCCTTCCCTCTCCTCCCCTTCCTTCTCCCTTCCCTCCTCTCCCCTCCCCTCCCCTCTCCTCTCCTCCCCTCTCCTTCCCTTCCCTTCCCTTCCAACAGTGATGTATGTAGCTCCCACTGGCCTTGTACTGACTGAATCGCTGTATGACCTTGACCTTCTGCTGCTTCTGCCTCTATTTTCTGGAGTGTTGGCATTATAGGCACTGCTATACACAGGATACATGTGCTGCTGGGGATGGGCCCAGGGCTTCCTGTAAGCTACGCAAGCACTATGCCAACTGAGCTACATCCCCCAAAATATTCTATCAGATGAAGAATAAAGGAGAGAAGTTGGAACCTTCCTAAAAAATATCATTTACCTGCTTCCTAAGGAGCAGCTGCCTTTGCCCTCCATCCAGTGTACAGTAGTAGACATTATCATTTTTAAAAAAACTTCTTTTAATACATGAATTAATGTTATTTCCTTTAACTGGTTTTATTTTAACTAGTTTCATTTTAACAAACACATGTTTCGTATCAGCTAGCTGGAATCACACTAGTTAGTAAAGAAAGAAATTATTAATATTCTCATTTTCTAAGGCCTTAAATTCTAGTACAAGAAAAAGCCATCTACACAAAGTATAATGAACTTAAATATAAATAACAGTTGTATGTAAGAAAGTCTATCAAACGTTTATTTCTAGCATAGAATACCTCTCGCGATGGGAGGGCCTGACTCTGATTCCCAGGTTACCCTGGCTCTGTAAGCATTGTGGGTCCTAGGCAGCTGGTTTAGCACTGCAAACCTGCACGCCCTGCTGTAGACTAGGGGCACACAGCAGAATGAAGCGAAAAGCTGCTGCTTGTTAAGGAGAACTCCTGGGTGTTGTAGTTTTATCTTTAACATGCATGAGAAGCGTGTAATACAATTGTTATTAGACTGAATTCAAATCTTACTGTATCACTTCCCCAGAGCAGCTCCTTGGAAAGGTACTTAGTCATGCTTTGAGTCTGTTTTCCTTATCTGTAAAATGGGGTGATGGTAGGAGTACCCATAGGGGTGCTGGGAAGATCTATTTGTACAATTGTGTGTAGTCAGTAAGCTATCATTTCGTTTTTATTCTCTCTGATGAGGAGCCTCCAGAAGAACTATACCCCAGGGTCAGGCTTTTTATTTTATTAAATCAACACCTTTTATTGACTTGGTGCAGTTTTTAGAAAGTTATTTTTATTATGTGGTTTCACAGTAGATTCTGATTATATGTTGTATTTAAAACTGATTGTCACACAGCTTCAACTTAATGACTTGGAATGTTGAAAACTGCATTCTCATTGATTGTGCTGGGCCCGGTGTTGATTCTTTCTTTCTCTGCTACCAATACGATGATTTCTCTGTCCTCTTATCAATAACATTAGGAACAGCCTTCTATCTCCAGATACCTTTCCATTTTGAAGTTTAAGTGGCAAGTGGCCAACTCTCCGTGTTCCGTGATCATCTCTTCTAGCATCTTTTCATTTCAAACACAGTTTTGCTATTGGTTTTCATCGTGAAGAAAGGGAGATTAATTTAAAAGGCTCCCTTTCTGCATTCAACGGCTGGTACTCGGTCAGCTGCTCGGTGGTGCTGTCACTGATAGTGGTGTTGTTGGAATTGTTTAGCTGAGCTCTCTCACTCAGTGAGTCTGTTTGCATTACTTTATATAAAATCATTAATTAATTAATAGTAGGGTTTTTTTTCAACAGAACAGTAACCTTGATGTATAACATCTTATACATCAAGTGAGTCCTGGGAAGAAAGGCAGAGCTGAAATTAAAGTAATAATTAATCCAAATATTCCTGATAATCTTCCTCACACAGTGAGCTATACTGGACTTAGGAGTTTCTTGGGTATGCACTGTGAATGCATTAAGCAAGCCTCTGGCACTGGTGAGACATTGAAAAGTTATATATATACTTTAGAAGTTAAGTTTCTGTGCCTGGGAGACAGGAGGCCCCACTTCAGTTGTTTTTTGAATTGGTCTGTGTAAACTTCTCTTGAAAGGAGGATTCCCCAAGGGGCTGGTATTTCCCCTTCTTTTGGTGCGTGAAATTCATATAGTAGTGGAGAGTTATAAAACATCGTTGTTGAATAAAAACAAACTTTTACTCTCACATTGTCATCATGAAGCATTTACTACCTGTCTCCCATGCAACACAAAAATGTGCCCAAGCCTTCTGCCATGCCCATGTGTTTGAATATGTGATATTTGGTACCTGGGTATGATAACACTTCCCAAATTTCCTAGCCTCTATTATTTTAGAGAGCTGTGTAAGACGCGGAGGCAGGGGAGATGGCTTAACACAAGGACTAGAAACCCGTAGGGACCAAGTGGGTGTGGTGGACTGCCTGTAAGTCTAGTCTTAGAAGAAGGCAAGAGAGGATCCCAGAGCAAGATGGTCCATAAGACGAGCCACACTGAGGGAGAGAGAGGGAGAGAGAGAGAGAGAGAGAGAGAGAGAGAGAGGTCCCATACATGTAAGAG
Organism: Mastomys coucha; assembly: GCF_008632895.1. Lineage (NCBI taxonomy): Eukaryota > Metazoa > Chordata > Mammalia > Rodentia > Muridae > Mastomys > Mastomys coucha. Next base: position 94,400,665 of record NW_022196898.1, read on the forward strand.
AGGGAGGGAGGGGAATGAAAAACTACAGTACAGTGGGAATAGATTTGGGTTTATGGAGAGAACGTGTTCATCGTGAACAGTTTCTATCCTGACAATAAAGCATGTAGGCATATTGATCGGTGCATGTCTAAAAGCAAGGCACAAGGGGCCTCCTGTATCAAACCACACGACAAATGAGCTTCTTTTATACAATGTTTCATCTGGAATGGTGTCCTCTAAGAAAGCTTTTCCTCCGAGTTTATATTCATTGCAATTAAAGAAAATTTGTTACTTACAAGTTTTCTTTGGCAAAAATTTCTCCTCTTCAGTCCTTTTTATGTATCTATGGATATGTTACTAAAAGCTTAATAACCATTCCTGTGTGTGATGTTCATGTTCTCCTTCCCATCTCTCTCCTCCCTCTCTCTTTTTCTGACAAAATCCTTATTTAAGTGTTTGTCGATTATAGTGTTTATTAGACTCCTACCATGACAGATTTCGTCTTTCAGAATTATGGCATTGAACTTCGAGTTGGTGGACAATGCACACAGTTAATCCTTGCAAGTTGGTCCCAGCTGGCTCCAGCTCAGCACTGCTTCTGAAATTAAAACTGATTATCACTTATGCTTATCCAGTAACAATTTCTTGCTTCTGTAATGGACCAGTTTTTCCCGCTATCAAATGAGAAAGTGGACAAAGCACTTAGGAGTCGTGCTAGGGTCTCACCTCTTAGAAGCGTTTCTTCAAAGTCACACGGTTAGGGCCTTTCCTGCCCTTCACTTTATTTGGTACTCAGTTTATTACAAAATGGGATTTCCTGGAGTCAATAAATGAAAACATTGGAGTGTGTACTCCCATTGGCTTCAAGTCACATCGATTTAGAAACCCAGAGTTATTTCAAGCACTCCTAGCTGTTCTAAGGTTAGCAATTAGCATTTTTAATTTGTGCAAATGGCACCGAGAATGCTGTATCTAAACAGACTGTTTCTCTTAACAAGAAAACCTTTTTGAAAAAGTTGGAAAAAAAAAACCACCGGCAATCAAGTTGAACAGTGCTCGTCCTTCACCAAGAGAGGGCAGCATAAGCATACTTTACAGAAATGCCTGCCCGTGGCGGGTCCCTCGGAAAGCGCTTGAAGCCCCGTAGACACGCCTATTAAGAACCCATTTCTTTACCTGCTCTGAACTTGATGGAGGAGGCGTTGTGATTAATTAGGGGTACACTACAGCGGTTGATGAGGCATCCTATAGCGATCGAATTTTGTCTTTAGATATTTTCTGTGCATTTCTGGTTTTCATTTATGAGTTTCTAAAAATTGACATTGCTTTGCCTGTCAGAAATGGCTTTCAACGGGACACATTTTCTCCATCTGGTATAACAAAGTTTCGGGGGTAAAAAAGGAAGAGTTTTAAACTTGAGTATGGTGGCTTTTAACTTTTTATCTTGTTTAAAATCAGTGACTGTCTATAATATCCCATGTTTGGAGAACAATGTAACTGGAAATCTTAGGATGATTTCGGTACTGTATTAATTTCTTTTCTGTTATTGGGTTAAAATATCCTAATGGACAAACACTGATGGGAGAAAGGATTTATTTGGGCTTACAGTTCCATAATTCCGTCCCTTGGAAGACGCAGCACCAGGCAGGAAAGACCAGGCTGTGAGAACAGGAAGTTGCTGGATTGCATTGTGCAGGACTCAGGAAGCAGAGGGACAGTAGAAAATAGGAGGCCAGGCACTGAAATCCTGACCCTGCCTGACCCATCCCCAGAGGATGGCCTTCCTTCTGCAAACTTCTATTACCTTTCCAAATAGAACTCTGGCTAAGGCCCACGTGTGCAAACATGAACTGGTGGGGGACATTTCCTCTTCAAGACCATAATGAGCATTGCTAATGTAGGCTGATTTTGAATATGAACAAAGGACATTGGAATAAAAATGACAATGTTGAGACTCTGCATGGCTTGTGAACTTTTGAACAATTAATTATAATTAACCTTAATTAGCAGTTTTGCTGGATTTTGTACATTAATGTTTGAGAAAGCATTTCCACTTAAGGGTTTCGTGTTCTAATAAAATGCAATGTCTTTAGGTTGTAGGAATGAAATATTAAACTCATATTGTTTCTAGACACCAGCAGGAAGGAGTTGCTTGCAATGCATATCAGTTCAAACTGGGCAAGGCCAGATCTTAAGAACTTCAGTAAGGAATGACTTACCACACTTACTATGGATTTGTAAATTCATCAATTTGGAATGGGAGAAGGTCATGAGAGAGGGAAAAGAAAGAAAACCTCCTGATTAAAAATATGTTTAATCTGCATTTAGAAAACACATTGTTGTGTAATTTTAAACATAGAAAGGGCAGAATGTAGTTGAAACACATGTAACTAAATTATATCAATTCAGGTATATTTTAAAAGCATTAGTAGGAGTTCAAACTTTTCGTGCAAACTTTAGTCTACTTTCTAGAATTTATGTTGAAAGGTATGCATTAAGAATGCCAATCCAGATTGGTGAGGTGGCTCAGTGGACAAAGTCCTTGCTACACAAGCGTGATAAACTTGGTTCAAATCTCCAGACATATAATTTAAAAAGCCAGAGGCAGAAATGTGTAATGGCAGTACTTCTAGGAGTAGGTGGGAGATGAACAGCAGGGAACCCCTAGAAGCCTAAGATGGCTTGCCTGGTAAGTGTAGCAAACAAGGGAGACCTTGTTCCAACCAAGCGGAGACAGAGTCACGGCTATTCTTTCACCTCTATGTGCACATGGTGGCATCCATGTGTCTGCGCTCACATACAGGAACACGTGTACACATGCACACACAGAGTAAGAGCAAAAAGGGTCAGGGTACCAAAGAGGCATTTAATCTGGGCACTCTAACAGCCTGGGGCGATGCATCCTCTTATATTTATCTTTCCAAACATAAAAATGGTAACTAGGACCCTATGTCATTTTCCATTTTTAATACATTTATCTCAGAATATAAAAAAAAATTCATGTCTTCAATGATTCTCCTACCTACTCTAATCTACCACCAATCTGTCCATCAAGTATTTATGGAGCACAAACCAGATGTCAGATGTTTCTGTGAAACCCCAAAGTCCAGGAAAAGAAATCCCAAAGAGTCATAGAGGTGCTGGGGTGGTTCAAGACGGCCTGTCAAGGAGTCTAGGCAGGCCTGTGAGGCTTGCATGGGGAGCCTCTAGAGATGGCTCTGATGAAGATGAAGGTGAAAGGAGAACTTATCTGGGGCTTTCAAAGCCATGGAGCCAGGCTCTAGATGTTGAGGCAATGCAAGCTGATGTTATTTACCACTTGGTTCTTCAAGGCAAGACTAAAGCCTAGTAACTGGAATGGATAAAGTGAACTGTCTGACTTCGAATATTTATAACTTCGTTAAACACGATATGACTAAGATATCTATAAGACTCGATTCCATTTGATACTGGGGAGTTAATGGCAAAAGGCCAACCAAGAAACCAAGAAAAATGGTGGTCGATCCAGATCGTTGACATGTTATTTTCTAGATATTCACTAATTGTACAAGTAATTTCATCATTTCAAAGGATATTTCCCATTGCATCAGTGTGGTACACATTTTGTGAAGAAAATGAAATCAGGCCATTGCTGGTAGAAACTGAACCAAATAGTGAAGTTCTCCATATCCATTTCAACTGACAGATAAGGCAAACAACGGAAAAGCAGAGCATTCTCCTGATTTGAAGTTCGGATTGAGAATAAATAGCATGATCAGGTTCTGAAACACTAGATACAAACCATTTCTAAAGTTTTAACAAAAAACATAGTGAGATTTATGATACCAGAAAATGAGTTAAGGGGCTGGAGAGACAACTCAGTGGTGAAGAGAACCTGCACTTGGAGAGAACCCAGACTCTGTTCCCATCTCTTACTGGAGCTGCATGGGATCCTGTGCCCCCTTCTGACCTAAATGAATATTGCACACATGTGGTGCACACATATAATGCAAACACCTATACACATAAAAATAAAATGAAATAAATCTATTTTAAGAGAATAAGTTAAAAGAGTAGATAAAAACATAATTACCCCTTCATTTCTAGCTTTTAAAATTATTATCACTATTCATAAGAAACTGTTTTGGGACAAAAATTCAAGTTATATGTGTGCGTTATATTTGTGTTTATGTGTCTACATATATGAGAGTATGTGCGATTTTACCCAAGACTTATTGTCTCAGGATACTGAGAACTTGTTACTCTATTAAGTTCTGATGTGTAAACATAAAATTGTCACCTATTCACTACATAAGTAAATATATAGAATTAAATATCCTAAACTATTCTATAAGAAATTGATACATGTGTACAATCTATTTTGATCTTACCCACTCTTCATTCCTCCACCATGCCTCCCTCTCTATTTCAAACCCTCCTTTTTTTCACAAAAGCCTGAGACTACTTAGTGTCGCATGCATGCACCTGGCTGTTGGCCATCCACTGGGACTTGCTAAAACTGTGAGAGGCCACCCTCTTGAAGAAACTGACTATCCCACCAGCAGCCATTTTTATTATAAAAATTAAAGTTTAACACCACAGATTATAAGATTTGAACACTCCTAGCAAAATATACTTTACTAAACTTACAAAGGATAAGCAATGAAATATGAGATTTGAAGTAGACAAAGGGAAAGAACTACAAAAACAAACAGAATTCTGATAATCCAATGGATTGCCATGAAGCTACTGGGAAAACATATTAAGGCTGAGTGTGAATGTAAGAATTCGACACATGTACACTGTGTGTAAGAATGCGACACATGTACACTGTGTGTCCAGAGAAGCTGAGTAGAGAAAGTGAAAGGCAACCAGATACATATACCAAATATAGAATTATAAACTTCTCTGGTTCAGGAATATCTCTCATTCATTTTGGTTTTGTTTCAACACACCAAAGTTTCTTTTAAGTAAATGTTACCTAAGATATTGAAAATCAATTTCCATTGAACAATATCTGTTCTCAAATCTTATAAGATACTTTGAAAATCTGGTCATGAATAGAAACAGAAATGTTTCCTACTTGCTCTCCCAAGCTCTGTGAGAAATTACTTGAATATTGAAAGTTTTCTACCTGATGGATTCAGAAGGCATTAGAAGGGTAAAGTCCTGCTTTGAATGGTTGAAGTCAGTGCTGATAGGTTCTGGAAAATTTCTCAGAGGTTGAATGAAGTGCCTGTGACTATCTTGGGAAATGTGGAATGCACTGTGAACTCTGTGTGGCCTGGCAAATGTTAAATGCAGGCATATGTCACTTATCAGCAGAGATCTGAGTCCAGAGAAACACGTGCTTAGTGCTTTCATGGTAGACTGCTCATCAGAGACTGCACATACTCACGCTGGACGGTATAGCCTGTTACACACCTGGGCTGTATGGTACAGCTACATCCTACATGCGGCCCATTGCTGAGTGAATCATGGGGAGCATAGCTCATTTAATTTGAAAGCTGAACAATACCAAATCCAACATACAGGCACTTATGTGGATTTGTCTTTGGAGTTCCTCATCCCAACACTGGTAAATAGTCCTCCTTTTGTGTTTCTTTTAACAAGGATGGAATTCCATCTGACTGGGCGCCTAGAAGAGAGTGAAACATTGTTGACATCTCTTAGAACAACAAAGTTGTTTGAAGTCCAGTTACTCTGAAAGCCTATTTACCCCCGTGTTCAAATTAAACCAGAATTTAGATAGACAGAGAGAGGCAAATGCAGGGACTTGAGAGGAAACTTCACCTCGACTTGGTGTCTCAGTTACTATTCTATTGCTGTGACGAGACACCATGACCCAGGTGACTATACAACATGGCACTTAACAGGGGACTGCTTACAGTTTGAGAGGGTGAGTCCATGATCATCATGTCCAGAACATGGCAGTAGACATGGTGCTGGAGCCATAGTTGAGAGTTTACATCTGATCCAAGGCAGAGAGAGGTGGGGAGAGTGTGTGTCTATGCGTACATGTGTGCATTTGTGTGCACATGTGTGCATTTGTGTGGGTATGTAGGCTCTGGTATGCCTGTGCATTTATGTTTATTTGAATGTACATCTATGAATGAGTATATATTTGTGTGATTGTGTGTGCATGTGTACCTGAGTGCATACTGAGTGTGCAGAAGTGAGTGTGTTTGTAAATGTGAGTGTGTAAATGTGTGAGGGTGTCTGAGTGTGTAAGTGTATTTGTGTGTATATGCATGTGTTTTTGAGATTGTTTGTGTGAGATTGGTGAGATTGTGTAACTGTATATGTGAATTTAAATGTGTGTGTGAGTGTGCATGTGAAAGTGTGTGGTTGTATGTGTTTGTGTGCACAAATGAGTGTGTATGCAAGATTGAGTGTTGTTTATATATTAGTATATATTGTGTTTTTAATGTATATGTGAGTGTGTGTGTGCATGTGTGAGTGTGGAATTGTATGTATATGAGTGTTTCTGCGTCTGAGTGAATGTGTATGTCTGAGTGTGAATGTTTATGATTGTGTTTGTGTGAGTATATGTATGTGTGTGTTTGTGTGAATTTGTGAATGTGTATGGGTATTCATGTACATATTTGTATATTTGTGTGTTTATGTTTGTGTGTGAATATAAGGGCTGCCCACAGCATGTCCATATTAAGAAATTGGTAAAGCAATACAACCTTTGCAACTTGTTAACATTAGGACAACAAGATGCGTTCAATGAGAAGTTTAGGCAGCATCTGAGTGAGTCTTTTGTTCTTTTCTCTCAGCCTTTGCTCCTTGTTCTGATTTTGAAAATATTAGAACTGGCTGGCTTGGAAAGAGGGAACAAAGATAGCTTACTTCCATTCCAAGGAGCTGAGTCCATGATGAGAGGGAGAGGGGCTTTGAAGGAGACCTGGGCCTCAGACATTTACGTTTAACAAGGTCTTTTACTACGTGGAAGTGTTTTGTAGTTATGGAGATAAAAGCGAATTCTGTTTTGTTATTGAAAATGACTGGATGCCTATGGCTTGCCACTTGAGATGTCATGATAGTGTGGGATAGGGGATTCTGAGATGTCATGACAGTGTGGGGTAGAGGACTTTGAGATGTCATGACAGTGTGGGGTAGGGGACTCTGAGATGTCATGACAGTGTGGGGTAGGGGACTCTGAGATGTCATGACGGTGTGGGGTAGGGGACTCTGAGATGTCATGACGGTGTGGGGTAGGGGACTCTGACACACTGAAAGTCAGCTGGAGGAGGAGATACAGCTGTTTGGCTTCACTATGCTCGGCCCTTTCAATAAGCTGGTTACACATCGATTGATTCTTATGTAGTCATACAGTGACTAATAGCTACTCACCCTGCATCTCAATAGCATGGGCCTAAAGGAAGAAGCGGCACCATCAGAGCTCACAAACACCCAGATTCCCAGTCTACAGAGAGGACGAGAGCGCCCACCCACGTGTCTGAAGCCTCGGGACCTAGAACACACTGTCTTCTTGTCCTATTCAGAGTTACAGTCTGACTCAGTCTGCCTTCTCTTCTCAGCCTCTTACTCATCTTTCATTATCTGATTTCTTTGGTCAAGGCTGTGCTCACCATCACTGGTGCATGGCACTGTGCTCACCATCACTGGTGCATGGCACTGTGCTCACCATCACTGGTGCATGGCACTGTGCTCACCATCACTGGTGCATGGCACTGTCCTTAAATGTTTGTTTAGCTTCACTTTTCATGTTAATAGTTATGCTATCAGGCTCTACCTCAGCAGCAGCCTTCAAAGTGTTCCTGGCGTGGGCTATCATTAGTTCTCATTTGAACCCCTCAGTGCCATGTTCACAGATGTTAGACATCTCTATGCGGATGACAAAGCCATAGGCACAAAGAAATGTTCCTTGTTCTGTAAGTCCTTGGGGTTTAAAAAGAGATGGTCCTGAAAGCCCATGCATTGTATAATGCACTGTATGTTTATGCACACGGTGACAGAGATGGGTTTATGCATACCGTGACAGAGATGGGTTTGAGGTGCAGCTCAAGTCTAGTGGAATAAAATTGCTAACTGCTTAGCTGAAGGCAAAGGGTTTTGTGAGAGAGTGACATCAGGAATGGTCATTTAAGGGTGAAATACAGACAAGCAGAGAGCAAGGTGAGGGCAGGGATTGCTCAGCAGGCAGCAGGCAAGCAGAGGAAATACCATTTGCTGCACAGAGGCAATGATGGCCACCATGAGAACGAGGTGGGAAATGACAGAAGAGGAGAAAGAGAAGGGTGAGAGAAGGAAGGAGAGATAGAGATAAAGATAGGTAGGTAGGTAGATGATGCACCCCCCACCACCCCCATATATATATGTATGTATGCATGTAGAGAGGGAGAGATAGGTAGATAGGTAAGTAGATGATAGAGATAGATAGTTAGATAGATAGATACTGACAGACAAACAGATAAAGATTGATATTTGAGGTCATCCTGTAGAACAACTCCAGGAGAGAAGAGAGGTGCAGACTGTTCCCACAGATGCATGAATGTTTCCCATAGGCCTTAGGAAACTTAAGACTGTGTGTTTGTGTGCTTCTGTCCTTGGGACTGAGATGGACGAGGCAGGAAAGGTAAGCTTCATTAGAATTCATTGTCCACTGTGTCCATTGGTAGATGACTCAACAAAGTCTAACACGGGACGTCATGACATGAGCATCTCTGCATTTAGAGATTGTCCTAGCAGTGATGAGAAAGCAAAAGTCCATTGCACACAAAAGTTAAAAAGAACCCGAGGTACAGATATGGCAGTTGGTATGAAATGGAGAGGTAAATTGAGTAAGAGAAAGTCTAATAAGGTCTCCAATAGTTCCCAAGTAGTTGAGCATTCAGTCATCTATGGATAATCACAGCTACATACATTCAAAGGCTGTCACTCCCTTGAATCAGAACCCACAGAAGCAGTGTTGGTGGCCTCCATGCCATTGCACTGGCTGGACTGTCTTGTCCTTCTCAGAAGAGAATCCTCTGTTGACACACACTTCTGACTCAACCAGAGAAAATGAAGAGCTACAATCAACAGCTCTTTGACTCCCCTCTAAACACCTTTGCAGGTTGTAAACATCTTTACTAAAAAAATTTATTTATTTATTATATATAAGTACACTGTAGCTGTCTTCAGACACACCAGAAGAGGGCATCAGATCTCATTACAGATGGTTGTGAGCCACCATGTGATTGCTGGGATTTGAACTCAGGACCTCTGGAAGAATAGTCAATGCCCTTAACCACAGAGCCATCTCTCTAGCCCGGTTATAAACATCTTTGCTGGTATGCCTTTACACATGAACATTCCTCTATGCTCCCATTCACCCTACCTATGCATAACCTTGTAGAAGCATTTCAGCAGAATTCTACTCTGGATACTTCTTCATCTTCCTCCCCCTCCCTCCCATGAGTGAGATAATGGTCCTCTCTCTCACTGAGCTTTCCCTCAAGCTCCTGAGTAACAAACCTATATGAGGACATTTTCATCATCCTGTGAGCTTACTGTGAAAGCGAATGTGCCTAGTACATGGTAGGTTATCACCACATAGTGAGTAAGTATTGAAATTTATTTTTATCAACTTATGATTAAAGAACATTATGAAAACTTGGGGCTGGGTGTGATGGCTCCGTTGGAAAAGTGCCTGTCCTATAAGCATTAAGACCTGAGCTTGGATTCCAAGAATCTATGTAAAAGCTGAACACGTGGGCCTATAACCACCAGGGTGACACAGTGGGTAGGAGCATAGGACATGATAGTCAGTTCCTTGAAGCTCATTGACCAATTTAGCCTAGACAAATCAATGAGCTCTCAGTTCAGTGAGAGATCCTGCTTCAAAATATAATGTGGAGACTGATCAAGGAAGCGCAGGAAGTGACTTTCAGATCTCTACAAGCCCATACACACACACACATGTACAATTAAGAACACACACACACATGCACAATCAAGAACACACACACACACACAGAGGATATTAAAGACACTTGTTTTTTCTTTAATTTTTTTTTAAAATTTTATATATTCACTATTGCTCTCTTCAGACACACCAGCAGAGGGTATCAGACCTCATTGCAGATGGTTGTGAGCCAGCATGTGGTTGCTGGGAATTGAACTCACGACTTCTGGAAGAGTAGTCAGTGCTCTTAACCACCGAGCCATCTCTCCAAGCCCACTTGTTTTTTTTCTTAACAGGGTGTTAAGACAACATTCTTAAGTGATATAAAACATAGCCTTTTAAGTAAGTCACCCAAATTAATCATTATATTTGAAGAGTTATCTTCAACAGAGACATATCACTCCTGCCTTTAGGGCTTAAATACAAACAGGTTATTTGTTCTTTATTTTATTGAGGTTTAATTCCATTTAAAATGAAAGCTGTAGCTGCTTCAGTAGTAATACTCACATAAATTTACCTCATAATTCTCTTCTGAACATGGAAGATCTCAGAAAAACAAACAACCAACCAAACAAAAAAACAAATATAAAAGCCCTGTCAGAAGCAGGAGAGGGTGGGTTGGTGAGCCAGAGGAGGGGGGATGGAACAGGGTTTTTTTTTTCGGAGGGGAAACCGGGAAAGGGGATATCATTTGAAATGTAAATAAAGAAAATATCTAATAAAAAAAAAAACACTGTCAGATTAGACACCCTGCCTCCAAGGCCCCGCCCCAAGGCCCCGCCCCAAGGCCCCGCCCCCAAGGCCCCGCCCCCAAGGCCACTGCACAGCAATGCTGCTCCTTTCCTTGCTGGGACACAGTAGGAACCTGCACTTTTGACCCTGGACTTGAGGTTGTATGCTTAGGATTTACTGGAAAGCTCAATTAATTCCTAGAAAATTACAAGCAATATGGATGACTGGGCACGTAGTATTTCATTTTTGCCTCATTATGCATTAGAGTTGGGATTTCTCGTTGTGTACATGATAGCTGAATACATCAGTCCGTCACTGTACTCTCTCATGCTTGACCGCTTTCTGCTTCCCCTCCCATATGGAACCGTGTCAATCATGGTGTACAGCTGTTTTTAAGATGCATAATGTGTCTGCAGAAAATAACCCTTAGGTGCTTGTTATGGATCCATATATAAGATTGCAGAAAAACACAAGGGAACTGGGCTTGGCCTTCACATGCACGCGCATACGCCCATCTGTGCTCAGTCCTTCGTCCCACATCCTTGGTGTGTCTTGAAAAGGGAAACTTTTTTTTTTTTTCTTTTCAAGGCCCTAAGTTCCCCCTTATGGATCCTGCTGTGTTCTGGGTCAATGAGACATTTGCCACCTTCTTTGGGTACCTTAGTTTGTTTTCTCCATTTGTAGATGATTCTTAGAGGTGGCAGAGTTTCATGAGGAAAAACAAATAAAAATGCTTTGAAAGTGCTCTGGCCGCCTATCTTATGATGCACTCTGTAAAGGCTTAATGACAATAATATACAGTAGGGCATCTTCCCTTGAAAGCAGCAGGGGTGCTTCCTCCTGTAATGACCCGACAGATGGGTTATGGTATCTAATCCCCTTAAACCCCCAAAGCTCTTTGATAGTGGATGCTGTAAAAGGCCAGATTAGAGCACACGCTGCTCTTTTATTGAGCCCTTTCTCTCAGTATCTATGCTATATTCAATTGCTTCCCTCTCTAAGTGTGGTCCATGTTAACCTGCTACCTGCAGGAACAATTAGGAGCAGAAATAGAGACTAAAGGACACTGCACTCCGGTAGGAGAAATTAGTTAATGCTTGTTTTCCCCAATATTAAAAAATCCACTCTGGCCTTCACACGCGGCTTTTATCGAAGGTTCCTGCCCTCCTAATTCCTGACTATTAATCTCAAGCTGTGGGTATCTGTCGATGTTGAACACAGGCTCTTTGTGTGCGCGTGATAGGCTTGTGTGTGGTGAGAATGAAGCTTTGCTGATATTAATTCTACATCAGTGAGGTTTCAGAAAATCACAGGCAGTTTAGGGTTCTTGTGGCATTACGTAAGAGTTGAGCTGTCTATCAGCTCCAGATGACGAAAGGACGGCTCTTGAACCTGGGTTGGACCAAGGTTCCACTTCTTGTTGTGCCTGTCTTCTGGGCATAGTTGTTAAAGTTATCTAGTCCTCAAACCTTTTGTGGCAGTCCCTGGATCCAAATTCAGCACACACATCCTTAATTAACATTTATGCTTTCTCTGCATGCTTAGAGGTACAGGTTGTTCAGACACCCTCCAATGTGTGTGATCCACAGAACCAGACAGAGGGCATAGGAAGAGCTGCAGACAGTAATTGTCTTGAAACTGAATATATTCCAGTGCTGCAATTCGTATTTAGCCCACTGTCTCTCTGAATCTGGGATACGTAATATCTCCGATGATTCTTCAAGGACGTTTCTGAGAATTTCCCACCTTTATGCAGGACCCGCCTCTTCTCACTTCGAAACATCACTGTGGCATTTGTGCGCTCACCTTCACTGAATCTTTATAATCCCCTCCCCCCACCTTTCTGAGTTACCCCCACGATGCAAAGTGCTGCAATATATCACAACTTAACAAGTTCTAATTTTGGCTCTATATTACCTTCATGTTTTTATGAGTCTCCAAACAGCAGAACTTTCCAAAAGAGTTATCACCACATCCTGGCTCCATGTTTTGGTTCTGTTTGTGTTGCTAGAACACGATGCAAAATCCGAGAGTCATTTGTAAAAATAAATTCTCCCTCCTTGTTCTGAAAGTCTGGAAGTCCCACGTCAAGGTGCCTGTAGGTTTGTCAGCTTCCAAGCTGGCAGAGAGACAGGAGGTAAACATGGAGGAGTAAGAAAGCTCCCTCTACTCATTTCATAAGGCACAACTCCATTCCTGAGATCAGGGCCCTATGATTTAATGACTTTGCAAAGATTCCATCCCTTAACAGCACTGTAAAGGGGGTGGAGTCCAACATAAACCTTGGAGGGGGCATGTGAGAATCATGGAGTTTTCTATTTTCTCATTATGTGCTCTGCCTTGGTGAGTTGTGTGTGTGTGTGTGTGTGTGTGTGTTCAATCACAAGTACCCAGGGAACCTTTATTAAATTGATGTTCACTTGTAAATAAGAACTGCTTGCTGTCCATTCTTCACCCCATTATTTTACTGAGTCACATAAGTAGCCAGTGTACAATGCAGACAAATAGTTATGCCCTATATAGACTTTCCCCAAACTCTAGAGTCTCCTTGTGTCCCACTGTAGGCAAACCTGTACTCCAGACAATCACCGTTTTGGTTCTAAGTCCTAACTTTTTTCATGCCTGTTTTGATATTCATGTAACTGACCGTCGGGCTGACGTTAGTTTTGTTTGTTTGGTTTTGCCTTTGATGGAGACGTTTCCTTAAGAACTTTTCCCACTTGTGTTTTATTGGCATGTATTTTTATTTCTCTTGGGTTGATTTCTGGGAACAGAACTGCCAGGTAGTAGAGTAGACGTCATAAGAAACTGTCAGTGTCCAAACATTGTCACACCACATGACAAGTGCCTTGTCAGCCTTGTATGGATTCCAGTTTTTTCACAGTCTCTCCTATATACGGTACTATCTGCATCTTAAGTTTTGGCAGTTCTAGAGCCTGTGATATAGTACTGGATTTGGAGTTAAGTTTGCATTTACTAATGAAAAGTATTCAAGTAAGTACTGGACATTTTTGTACTTTGTAAAAATTGTTTGTTCAGGCCTGTTGACGACTTAAGAATTGGGGATCATGCTGGTCTGTGGGTCTTCTACATCACTTGCTGTAGAAGCATGAACACGTGAGCTTCCACTCTAGCTGAGGGGCAGAGACACTCGGATCCTAGGTGCTTCGTGGGCACCCAGTCAAGTTTCAACATTTGTGCCGTTCAGGCACAGTAAAGACTCTCTCTCAAACAATAAGGAGGAGAAGCAATGTGGGGAAAGACATCTTTTGGCCTTCATGCGGTTTGGATGTGTGCTGCTGCTTACACACAAACATGCAGCACACACAGGCATGCATTGCACAATTTTCACAAGATTTATTTATGTTTATTTTACGTGTATGAGTAAACATACATGTATATGTCAACCGTGTGCATGCCTGGTGCCTGTGGAGTCTAGAAGACAGCATCTGCATCAGGTTAGACAGGACCATAGTAAAGTTACAGACCATTGTGAGCCACCATGTGGCTGCTGAGCCTGAGCCTGGATCCTCTGCAAGAATAGAAGTGCATTCCCATGATTCTTTAGGTGCTTCTCAACCATTCAGTATTCCTCTGTGGAGAATTCTCTATTTAGCTCTGTACCCCATTTTCTAATTGGGTTATTTGAGTTTTTGGTGTTTAACTTCTTGAGTTTTGTTTTTATATAGATTGGATATTAGCCCTCTATTGGATGTAGGGTTAGTGAAGATCTTTTCCCAATCTGTAGGTTGCCATTTTGTCCTACTGACTGTATGTTTTGCCTTACAAAAGCTTTTCAGTTTCATGAGGTCCCATTTGTCAATTGTTGATCTTACAGCATGAGCCACTGGTGTTTTGGTCAAGAAATTTTCTTCTGTGCCAATGTGTTCGAGGCTATTTCCTACTTTCTCTTTCATTAGATTCGGTGTATCTGGTTTTATGTTGAGTCCTTGATCGACTTGGACTTAAACTTTGTGCAAAGTGATAAATATGGATCAATTTGCATTCTTCTACATGCAGACCACCAGTTAGACTAAAACCAGTTGTTGAACATGCTTTTCTTCCCCCCCCCCCCGTATGGTTCTTTGTCAAAGATTAAGTGTCCATAGGTATGTGGGTTTATTTCTGGGTCTTCAGTTCTATCCCACCAATTGACCTACCTGTCTCTGTAGCAAAACCATGGGGATTTTTACCACAATTGCTCTGTAGTACAGCTTTAAGTCAGGGATGGTGGTTCCCCCAGAAGTTCTTTTATTGTTGAGAATTGTTTTCACTATCCTGAGATTTTTGTTTTTCCCTATGAAGTTGAGATTGCTCTTTTCATGTCTGTAAAGAATTGTATAAAAGAGCTTAGAGGGGCTGGTCTGAGGTTCCCAGCACATATGAGACAGAGGACTGCCTTATTTGGCCTCAGTTGGAGAGGATGCACCTAATCCTGTAGAGACTTGATGTCCCAGAGAAGGGGAATGTCTGAGAGGGGGGAAGCACCCTCTTAGAGGTGAAGGGGAGGGATGGGGTGAAAAACTCTGGGAGGGCGACATGGAGGGAGGACAACATTTGGTATGCAAATAAATAAAATACTTAATCAAAAAAAATGCTCTTAATTGCTGAGCCGGCTCTCCAGCTCCAGACATTCAAATTTTAAAAGTTAAAAATGTGAGGTTTTTATGAGTGTAGCAATTATACAAAATGCATTTTGTATGCAAATCCTTTGTTAGACTTGTATCTCCAGGAGTTTTTCTTTCTGTTTGTTTAAATGATGAGTATTGTTAAAGAAACTTTAATATTGGCAGTGATTTTTGTCCCTGTACATTTTAGAGCCATGACTTTTGTTTGTGTTTCATGTAAAATGTCTTTGCATGTCACAAAGCGATGAACATGCTCATTTATATTTTTGTCTCCAGGTTTTGTATATATGGCTTTTACATTCAATTCTGTAATCCATATCAAATTAGATTTTCTCTACTGAGCGAGGCAGGTGTCAGAGGTCCTTTTTTTTTCTCCCAGAAGGGTGTCCCATTGCTACAGCACCAAGTATTGAAAGGAATTTTCCTTCTTTACTGAATTATCTTGGCATTTTGACAAAGATTTACATACATTTTCACGTAACACATTGTTTTTACCTATTTACTCTGCACCTGTGTGTGCCTACAAACCTGTCTACGTGCTTGCACACAGGTGCCTCTACAGTACGACAGGGAGTCAGATCTCCTGGAGAAGGACTTGCACACCTGTGTAAGCCTACAAACCTGTCCGCGTGCTTGCACACAGGTGCCTCTACAGTAAGACAGGGAGTCAGATCTCCTGGAGAAGGACTTGCAGTACTTGTCAGATGCCTGTTCGGGATGCTGAGAGTGGAACCTCGTTCTCTGTAAGAGCAGCCAGTGCCCTGAATTGTTGAACTGTCGCTCCAGCCCTCCCTTACATGGTTTGTTTTATAGAATATTTTATCTTTATGTCAGTGCTTATCAATTGCTCCGAACTTATATTTATATATATGTATGTATATAAATTATATCTATTTATTTATATTGCTTACCAATTTCTCTGGACTTATATTAAGTATCATTATCTACTTCGCTTTCCTCGAGTTTCTGTTGGAGGTTGTTTCAGTCAGCTTTAAGCCCTTTATTTTACCATGTAAATTTAAGAATGTAAGTGTCAAATTTTATGAAATTCTTATGGCTTTTTGGTTGATATCACTTTGGTTAAATTATACTCCAGTGTGAATAAATGTACCACTTGAACATCATCATATCTTCTAACAATGAATGTGAGTTATCTACCCATCTTTTTAACTTCTTTAGTACTTCTCAGAAATTTTAGGATTTTTATATATATATATATACACATACATATATATACACATATGTACATATATATGTACATATATG
Source organism: Mastomys coucha (assembly GCF_008632895.1). Lineage (NCBI taxonomy): Eukaryota > Metazoa > Chordata > Mammalia > Rodentia > Muridae > Mastomys > Mastomys coucha. Next base: position 94,417,165 of record NW_022196898.1, read on the forward strand.
TATACATATGTATACATATATGTGTATATATACACACATATATATATACACACATATATATGTATATACATATATATACACATACATATGGTGTATTTTTTTTGTTAATGGTATAACCACATATTACCTGGTCTTGGTACAACTATAAAATATGTTTGAAAATAGGATATTGAAACACAATGGCCTTTACCACCTTATTTTTAGTTCCACCTGTGGGAGTGTCCCTGTCCCTCCTGTGTGAGGTAAGAGAGTCTGTCAGACTTCCATGGCTCCTCAGTTTCTGGTGTTTAGTTAACCTGAGCTCTATTTTGATTTAGTAGTCTGATGTATCTTAGGAGCTTATGATTTTGCTTTTTGATGACCTGCCTCATTTGGCTGTTGGGGCAAGGCCTGTGGTCTCAGGCAGCTCTGTTTACTTAAGGCAAGACTAGGGCAGCTTCTCTGCTGTTTGTACTGGCTGGTTTTGTGTGTCAACTTGATATAAGCTGGAGTTATCACAGGAAGAGGAGCCTCCCTTGAGAAAATGCCTCCATGAGATCCAGCTGTAAGGCATTTTCTCAAGTAGTAATCAAGGGTGGGAGGGCCCATGGTGAGGTGCCCTAGGGCTGGTAGTCCTGGGCTTTATAAGAGAGCAAGCTGAGCAAGCCAGTAAACAGCACCCCTCCATGGCCTCTACATCAGCTCCTGCCTCCAGGTTCCTACCCTGTGTGAGTTCCAGTCCTGGCTTCCTTTCATGAAGAACAGCAATGTGGAGTGTAAGCTGGATAAAACCTTTCCTCCCCAGCTTGCTTCTTGGTCCTGATGTTTTGTGCAGGAATACAAACCCCGACTAAGACACTATTTTAGCACCCTACCTCTGTGTTCCTTGCTTTTAAATTTCACTTCTTTCCCTAGTTTTTAGCAGCCTCACTTAGGTATCTATCTCAATATGGTTAAATTGGCATTTTTATGATATGTATATTATGTGATAATAGAAAGATTATTGTGTGTATCAGATAAATTTATCAGTTGATATTACAAAGCGCCCACTCTTTTAAGTGTCATCATCTCTGTTCTTGGACTAGTTAAATGCCAACACAGTCACACCATTTACTTATGGTTAGTGACAAGTGTGTCTTTGCTGTCTTATATTCAGCATTCTGAATTTTTGCATCTAAAGCTTGCATCTTAATCAGATGATCATCTCTGATTTTTTTCCCTCTCTCCTGTTCTTTCTCCATTGCGCTCTATTCCTCTATCTTTCTGCAGCACACAATATTGAGCCAAGGACTTGCCTGTGCTTGACAGGCGCCATAGCGTGGTCCTACCTCCCCACCTGGCAGCATTCTCTGATTGTAATTGATTGTGGTAATAGTTATTTTAAGTCGTGACTGAAATGGTTGCTTTACATTTACCATCTTGTGACTTATTTCCCACCTGTTGCATGTGTTTACTTTCCTCTATTTTCCCCATTCTTTTCTCTCTTGTTCCTCAGCTGCCCATGGTATTTCACCCGCCACTGTCGCTTAGTCACTGTATTTTATCCATGCCAGTGAAGAACCAAGCACACCCTCACCTCACGCTTTGTCTTTATATTGCTTGTGCTCATTGCATTCTTCTCTCGAGCATCCTTGTAGCCCACAGCCTTTCCTGCTGCTGCTGGATGTGATGTTCCAAGGCCTTCCGCCACTACCTTATTCTCCAGCGGTTTTTCATGACCTTACTTTCCTTTTACAATAGCACGCTTTGTTACAGGTTTTCATGACCTTACTTTTCTTTTACAATAACACACTTTGTTAGTTGAGACTTGTTTACTTTTGTTTTTGTTTTCTTTTACTAAGACTAGAATGAAAACTGTGAGAGCTGACCCTTATCTTAGTCGTGGCTGTGATAGCCGCTCTTTGAAGAAAACCCAATGATTTTCAGGTCTTCATAAATGCCTTTGGAATAAATGACTGGAATGGACATGTACAAAGGAGGTAAGACCCATGTTAACAACATTACTGAACTAAAAACAATCAGAACATGGAGGGTTTTATTTTATTTATTTTTATTTATTTATTTTTTGTTTAGATAGTTAGGGATAGTAGTATAGTATGAATAGAAAAGAAATAAACCAGATTTCACTTTCATATGTTCCAATGTTACCTGAAGAGAAAACCAAGCTTCAATCTTCACTCTACACAGAAGAGAAATAAAACTCCATTGTGAGAATAGAGTTAAGACCTGTTCATTCTAGATTAGTGGTTCTCAACCTTCCCGATGGTGTGACTCTTTAATACAGTCTCTCATGTTGTAGTGACCCTCATCCATAAAGTTATTTTGTTGCTACTTCATTACTGCAATTTTGCTACTGTTATCAATTACAGTATAAGTATCTGATATGCAGATGATCTTAGGCAACTCCTATGGAAGGGTCATTCCATCCTGAAACGGGTCGAGACCCACAGGTTGAGAACCACTGATCTTGATGGGACCTGTGGCTACTAGTATGGAGAGCTGCTGTGCTCGTGGCACAATCTGAGAAGCTCGTGGCACAACCCTCAGTACAGAAAATGTCCCTGTAAGAAAGCCTGTGGAGCATTTTCTTCATTGACGACTGATATGGTAGGCTCAGCCTGCTGTGTGCCAGCCTTGAGAAGGTGTGGAAGTTACACTCAGCAATCCCGAAGCCTTGGAGAAACATCATGTTTCCATGGCCTCTGCTTCTGTTCCCTCTTCCAGATTCCTGCAACACAGTATAACTAGTAGGCCAAAGGGTTACATAAAATTAATCATAGAAGCATCAGAAGCAGTGTGTGTTCTCTGGTTGGCAATAAAAAGTTAAATGCAGCACCCTAGCCTGGCATAAGCATCGATCTAGTCTCCACTTAAAAAATTAATTTAAGGGTGGTCAAGCTTGTATGAAATCATAGTCTAATAAATACTCTCAGAATTACAATATGGTACTAAAGATTAGGGTTCCTTTCATTAGTCTAGATTTATTAAAGAATCATAAGAGGCTGGCAGTCCTGATAAAATCCCTTTGGAGAATGATACAACTTAGCTGCGATTGCTTCAGGATCTATTGAAAGTTGATCTTGCCATGCTTGCGTATTATCAGACCACATATGAGATCGAAAACTTGACAAATGGTGAAGAAGATGAGAAACAGACAAAAATCATTTAGATATTTCAAATGTTGGGAAAATGAGCCTAGAGGGTGGTGTCCGTGTAAGCATAAGGACCCAGGTCCGTTAGTGCAGGATCCCAAGCACTAAAAAGAAGATAACTCCGGATGTAACCCCGGCACTGGGCATTGAGGGATGGACAGAGTCCTGGTGCCCTTTGACTAGTCGAGTTCTGAGTGCAATAAGAGATGTCTTATACAAAAATAAGGCTGGAGAGGAACGATTAAGGACAAGTAATAATGACTTCTGGCTTTTACGTCCCAGCGTACACGCACCTGCATATTCATATGCATACACAGAAACACACACACACACACACACACACACACACTATTAAATACACACATGTAGGAAAGCAATCAACATCTGCTGAATGTCTGCTGGCTGCTGAGCACTGTGAAGGGTCCTCAGGACACTAGGATGCTAAGGCCATCTAATGTCGGGGAGTCTTCAGGGAGATTAATCCGAGGAACTGATGTCAGTTCTGGGCAGAAGAACAAGACAACCATTGAACTGATGCTAGTCAAAACCAACATGAACTTAATGCTTAATATAATTCTAAAATCAAATATATCAAAATAATGCTTTTAGTGTCAGAGTCATTTTTGGGAAGATGTTGCAAATGTATTATTTTATTTTGACTTGTTTTCAGCTGCGTTATAGTAAGTTCGTATTGAGACATGAAGTTTCTTTGATGTAAAATTGGGTAATGTCATAACAAGTTGAGGGAATATATTTCTGACAAATTAATCAATATTAATCTGGTAGCAAGCTTATAATATTTCTATCTTCAAACACATTCTGTGTAACATTCTGTTAATAGTTTGCTTGAAAATATGTAAGGTGTGATTTTTAGACATGCTAATAAGGTGAGGCTGGAAGGTTGTCAAATATTTGATGCATGGAGACATCAAGAGAGAAACTAGAAGGATCGTTTCTCACATCTCATTGGCTTCTGTCAGATATATCAGTGTTGCGTAATGTTCGGCAAATGCTTCTCTAAGAACCCTCCAGGATATATCCCATCTGACCTTCAAAGAGCCTCTCTTATAGACATTCTACAGTCACATTAATCTAGAGGACAAATTTGGCAGTATGGATATCAGGGCTTCCTAAACCAGGGTCATGGTATAGAATATGGAGGTCTCAAAATACTTGCTAACAGTAAATATTATCTGAACACACAATGACCAAAAATCACTTTAAAAATCAAAACCACAATGAATCTGAGGTGTTCTTGCCAGCTCTCAGCCATGTCAAGCCATACAACCACACTTCAGCCTTGGTTCTGAACGCAAAACATGCATGCTCTCCTCTGAGCATTCCCACCATCCCACCATCCAACACAGCAAGTGCTGTCTGAGCATTCACACCATCCAACACAGCAAGTGCCGTCTGAGCATTCACACCATCCCACCATCCAACATGGCAAGTGCTGTCTGAGCATTCACACCATCCAACACAGCAAGTGCCGTCTGAGGATTCACACCATCCCACCATCCAACACGGCAAGTGCCGTCTGAGCATTCACACCATCCAACACAGCAAGTGCCGTCTGAGCATTCACACCATTCCACCATCCAACACGGCAAGTGCTGTCTGAGCATTCACACCATCCCACCATCCAACACAGCAAGTGCTGTCTGAGCATTCACACCATCCCACCATCCAACACTGCAAGTGCTGTCTGAGCATTCACACCATCCCACCACCCAACACTGCAAGTGCTGTGTGAACATTCACACCATCCCACCATCCAACACGGCAAGTGCTGTCTGAGGATTCACACCATCCCACCACCCAACACTGCAAGTGCTGTCTGAGGATTCACACCATCCCACCATCCAACACGGCAAGTGCTGTCTGAGCATTCACACCATCCCACCACCCAACACGGCAAGTGCCGTCTGAGCATTCACACCATCCCACCATCCAACACGGCAAGTGCTGTCTGAGCATTCACACCATCCCACCACCCAACACTGCAAGTGCCGTCTGAGCCCTTCACCTTAGACTGCTGTGTGTTATGACCTGCAGTGCTTTTGCTGTTCTTATTGAGTGGCTTAAATTTAGAAAGTGAAGACTTTAAATGTTTTGCTCTCACAAATCTTTAACATGTAAGTATCTTTGGATTGGATTGTATTAGAATGTTTCAGCTAAAAGACCGCAGTTTGGATTGATAGCCTGATTTTGTAAAAAGAAATATTGAATGAATTTTGGCTTGGAACTAGGGCAGACACTTTCTAACCATTTCTGAAATGGCCACAAATACACTTCTGCCATTTAGTTAGTAGTGACATGTGTTTATGATAATTGGTGTTCTCAACATTGATTATTATCAAATAAAAATGTCAGTCAGCTCTAAAAAGTGTTGATGACGGTTCATGCCCTATGATATCAATTATTCATTTAGGATTTAATTTTTCACATAAAGCACACAAGCACAGCTATGGCATTAATGTATAAATCTGCTTTCATCTTTAATAAGTGATACAATTACATGAAAATCAAAGAATTGTTTTAAAACAAGTTTCTCCATGATTTATGAAGAGCAACTGTTTGATTTATAAGCTTATGTCTATATACCCAGGATCACGCACAGTTTCTGAGGCAAAAACTCTCTTCTGAGGTCACTTAGTGGAAAAGGCTTACCGAGCTCTGGTATAGATGTGGATGATGACGTAGTGAAAGGATTAGCAGAGTGTGACCTGCACTACACCACCGTTAACTGCGAGAATGTGCATCTGGGCCTAAACTCAAAGTAAACCAGATAGGGTGACACGAAGTAAGGGGGAAAAGGCATGGCCAGGAGGCAGAGCTTTGCATCAGCTTCAGATTTTAAGTCAAGTGAGCTCAATCCACGTGCTGCTGCATGAGACTCAGTTACTCACAAGCTCATGCAGTCTTAGTTTGTAAATTTGGAATTGTAGCATATTAACAGACTGGGGATCATCTAGAATACTTCAGAAAACAGCTTCAGAAGAGTAGGGCTACTGTGAGGGTCCACTGACTGGGGAGATGGCTTGACTTGGTGGTAAAGTGCTTCCTGTACAAATATGAGTATGAGACTTTGATGCCCGGAGCCTGGGTGAAAAGCTGAATATGGTGGCGTGCCCAGTGCTGGGGATGTTGAAGCAGGAAGGTCTCTAAGGCTCACTGGACAGAGCTGAGTCAGCAGACTTCAAGTCCCACTGAGAGCCTTAGTCAAAAATTAAGTGGACTCTTACTGAGGACATGTAAGGTTGTCCTGTAGTCTCCACATGCACTCATGTGCACATACAAACATGTGCACCCTCCACATATGATATAGAAAGTTAAGAGGAAAAATTGAAAAACCTGGGAATAACTTGGAGATGGTTTGAAGGTAGAAGATATAGCAGGGATAGAAGAGAGGCTGTGCACTGTTGGGAAGAAAGAATAATAATCATTTTTCATTGTGACCTCTAGAATTAGAGACTTGTCATTGACGGTTCATCTACAGTGTAGTATGTTTGGGGTCCTTAAACTAGAAATTTTCTAATTCTGAATGGTCTTAACATAGTATGGACTATATCAGAGTGATCCACAGAGGTGACGTGGATTCCTCCCACCACGGTGCATCTGCAGGTTGTACTGTTTTTTCCCTCTTAGATGATACTCTTAGGAAACTGAGCTTGGAAAGGCCCAGGTCACCCAACCTCTTCCAGGCGTGATGTGTGAGAGAGTACTGGTAATCGATGAGAAGGCTATGGAGGAGTTAGACCGTGTGACCTACCAAGTTTCTCCTCGCAAAACTCATAAAGTGACATTTACCCTTGTGAGCTCACCTTACTTCAGACTCCAGCCTTTATCCCGGCAACCCTAAGAACTTAAATTGGTTTTTGTCTCAAATGCAAGCAGACTTTGGCCTTCTGGGTCACATGAAAAATAATTGTTGAAATCTGTCATTGCTGTGTTGATTTGGGTTATCAAATCTCTATTCCTTCTTTCTCCGACCACATTCTTTTGGAAGGGGGATAGTACTTCTGTCTTATTGCATGCTGTCTTAGTACAGTGAATCCCAGTACCTGCTCTCCATCTGGAATAAGTGAATAGGCTCCTGTTACCATGCCTATCATTGATCCCTCTGCTATGACCCAGAACAGTTATCTGAGTGAACATGACCAGTCCTTCCAGGATTCAGATTCACAGCATATCATAGGAAAGACAGATGGAAGTTAAGTATCTGATTATGTGTTTTCTGTGTGGATGGCCCCAACCCAGGACCATGGCACCACATTGGTTTCTGGCTTATGAAGCTGTCTTGGTTCTTAACTCTTTCTAAGATTACATCCTGGTGTTTCTATAATGTATGCTTCTCATGAATTCTCCTTTGATTACAGTGGCCAAAGCCAATTTATGATTTTGTCCATAGGATCCCAAGGAACGTAAGATTTATGCATAAAATTCAAAAATTTAATTTACCAATTTACAAAATACTGAAAACCTGTTGGACAGGTAAAATATCTTCCTGAAGGAAAGATCCATACAGAGCCGGGATATCAAAAAATGTTGCCTAATGATCAGAGAATCTGGACACGTACATATGGATTTAAGGGGTTTGAAATGGGTCTTGTGTTTGAGGTGTTTTCTGCAGTAAATCAAAATTACTATGAGTATAATGCCTCCCAACACTCATGAATGCCCCCATGAATTCCTCCTTTGGTTTGAAATGGTCAATTCGATTTAAATTTTCTAAAACTCTCAGTCAGGTTACTGGTAATCCATACAGGTCTCAGATTCTCCTCTTTAAGAAAAATGTTCATCCTCTTGGTAGTACCTGGAGCCTGAAGCAGGAGAATCATAAAGTTGAAACCTATTTGGACTGTACTGTGATTCTCCCCACCTTTGTCTCTGTCTTTCTGTTTCTGCCTCTCTCTGTTTCTGTCTTTGTCTCTGTCTCTTTCTCTCTCACATACACAAAGATACAGAAAATGAAGGTACAACTGATATAATGAATAAATGTTGTAGTATTAAAATACTTAACACAAACTCTATAAGTAAATATATAAAGTGATACAAAAGAGAAATAACTGTTCATTTCCCTGATTCATAAAAAGTAGCTTCACTTTTATTCTTAAGTACTCTCATGATGCTCTTGACTCTGACTTCTGTTTACCACCTATTCTTAAATTTCCAGGTCATTTTAGGACAGACATTTAGACATAGAATTGGAAAATTTTGGCACTTTTGACCAGAATATAATTCTCAGTGCCATTTTTTCCATCTGAAATGTTTATGGAAGAACACAAAATGTTTTATGGGCACAGAAATTGACATTTGGCATTGAATTGAATTATGGTCAGGACAAAATTGAAAGTTATCTATCCTATGAAAATGATTACATTGGTGCACCATTAGCCAGGGATATTCCTGGGCAGAATGCTCAGACTTACCTGTGTTGGGTGCTGTGTTATCTTGGATATGGGTCTATGAATAAATGGGGTTACAATTTCTTCAGGGTCAAGATAGGTCAGATTGGTTACTCTCCCTTGTAGAATGTTTGCCTCAAAAACCAGATATGCTGGGCTTAGCTTACTAATTATTTTCCCCATTATCTAATAGGCCTGTAATAATCCTACCTGTTTGTTAGAGGTTGGACTGTATGTGTCTCAGGTTGTTTATATTTGGATGGGAGATTTTTACATCAACTGACTGTGGACCCTCCTCATGTAGCCAAAGAATGGATTCTTCATTCTACCAAATCAATTGAGATTTGATACAGATGATTGATCATTTATGCATACAGTTTATCTATACATTTACACTGATGACCCAGTAACACTAATGTGAGAAGCCAACATTATGATTTTTATTTATTAGCAACATAAAATCTATGAGGTGCAAGTTTAGTGAAAGATTTTGTCCCAAAATTATGTGGAGATTGAAGAAAACATATCCAATGTTGATCTCTGTTCTCTCTCTCTCTTTCCCTCTCACTCTCTCTCTCATGCACACACACAACACACACACACAGACACACCTGCACAAAACAGATACACACTCAACACACATAAGCATATACATAGAAATACTCAGACATGCCAACATGAGGATATTGATTTAATCAGGCAATAGATTAACCTAAAGTAGTGGTGGATATGAGCTACTAGCTACACCATGTGAAACAGGAAGCCACATTTCACAGCTGTGTTTGAGAGAGAACTGGATTAGAATTTTGTCTTCATCCCTCGTTAGTTGTGTGATCTTGAACAAGCTGTTTGACCTTTCTAAGTTCCATCTTCACTGCTACAGAATAGGTGTAAAATAATCTTACTACCACATTTTGTGTCAACTAATGGCCATAAAAATGTCTTGAGAAAGATTCTCCTTTTGATGGGAAGTATAGTGTGTCTGGGGTGCATGCGTGCATGGATGTGGACACATGCCATGGTGATCTGAGGACAACTAATAGCAATCTGTTCTCTCCTTTCACTGTGTGGATGCTGGCATCAAAGTCAGATTATTGTGCTTGGTGGAAGCACCTTTGTGCACTGGACGTCTTGCCAGCCTAGAAGGAGAGGTAGTTTTGACTGTCTCATTTGACATCCCTATTCTAAAATGTGCTGGCTACAAATGGATACTGAATCGAGCTCTATGTCTAGCTTTGCAGTGAGATCCCTCAAATGAGGAAAATAACTTTTCTCTTCTGAATATTGCCTACTAAAGTCACTGAGGAGTCTACTGAGTAGCAAGTAGGACTAGTGATGATCGCACCTTCTCGAGTGTGTAAAGATCAGCAGATCTGTTCACTCATAGACAATGCAGTCTTGGGACTCCTATGTCCTCCCACATGGACAAGGTGAAGTCCACGGCCACCCTTTACATTCTAAGAGCAGCTGACTGAAACGGATGCCTCCACAGAAGGAGTTCTGCTTGTTAGGTGCTGGTTTTGGTGAGGGACAAAATGTCACACTCGGCATCAGAAGACTTCGTGAGTGTGTCTTCTGGACCCCTTCAGGCATCTGAGGAGCTCACTGAGCTTGAGCCGTGTGGTCAGGATGCTGTTCAGGTGCTGCACGCAGGGCTAAGGTACACCCTGTCAGGAGCAGATGGCGATGCTAGATGCCATGTCAGAGGACACCTGCGCTGAGAAGAGAACAAGCAGCAGAGTGGCATCCTTGCAAGTCTCACATTGTCAAGGACACCAATTAAATCTATGCTTTTTTGAGATATTTGTTTGCAACCAAACAGGAGGTCAAGAATGGTGAAGAATAACGTTCTCTGAGTCTGCACCTACCAGTGAATCCAGTGGGCACAGATGCCACCAAGCCCTTCCCAGCAGGAGAAGGAGCATCCTGCCCCTTTTGTTAAGTCTTTCTATGCAGTAGATCCCCCCACATGCCTTACATATTCCTCCTGCCACTCCCAGCAAAGGCCTTGATGTATATATACCTCCTTCCTAGTAGCATAGTTCCAAGCAGTTTTTGTCTAATGAGATGACTTTTCCCTGGACTTAGCTGGTGTGTGTGTGTGTGTGTGTGTGTGTGTGTGTGTGTGTGTATGTGTGTGTGTGTCTATATATGTATGTGTGTATATTTTGAATGCATGTGTGCTTGTTTGGATGCATGAATGTGTATTTGCCCACAGAGTCCCTAGGTTTATGTGGGGTTTTTCTTAATTACTCTCCACCTCAATCATTGAAGTAGAATCTCTCAAAGGAACCCTGTGCTTACCCGATACAGCCATTAAAACTATCAGGCTTGCCTGAGAGAACCCTTTTCTAGACTTCTCAGGGTGAGAATTACAGGTGAACTTCCAAGTCTACCCAGCATTTGATTCTGGAGCTCAAGACCCCAGTCCTCGACTTACATGGTAAGTGTTGTATCTGGAACCTTCTGCCCAGTGCCTGGACTTATGGTTTGTTTTCAGCATTTTTTTTTTAAAGGTAGTTTTCGTGCCATCCAACTAAGAGGTCGTCAAAGTTATCTGACCCCTAGCAGCTCACACATGCCAGGTTGGGCCACCCTCTGTCTTCCTGAAGCAGTTTCTGTTGCCTAGTAGACGGTCGGCATCCTCTCTCCGTGCCCTTCAATGTCCCATCCTTTCCTAGCACCCACACCATTCTGTTGCCTGGTAGACGGTCGGCATCCTCTCTCTGCGCCCTTCAGTCTCCCATCCTCTCTCAGTACCTGCACCGTTGCCTCTTTGGGAGTCATTGGAGAGGCTTACCATTGGCAATCCGAGTCTCAGAGCATCCAAGGACTTTCTGATGTCTTGGTACATTTTGCAAATAAGACCTGACTAGCATTTGTTTCCAGACTTGGAATGAACGAAGCCCATTGAGCTTTGCAGTATACATTTAGTTTTAAAACTTGATTCTGGCACTTACTCATAGAGCAGCTGATTCTTGCAGGTGATGCCAACACAATTTAAACAATTTCAGAAGGGGGACTTGTTCATAGTATTTAAAGTTTCTCTTTCCTCCGATGAATCCTATCTTCATAATCCAGCTTAAACATGTTGGCAACTCTTGGCCTTGCTTTCTAGCCACTTTCAGAACTTCCAGTAGCTACAGGTGATGGGTGTACATGTTTTCCTGAAATGTAATGAAGTACCAAGTTTTATAAAAATGGAAAGGGCCAAGTTTTTTTTTTTTTTAATTGACAAAAAAAAGGAATGAAGCATTTAATGAGATTTGTTTTAAAGCTGTTATTTTGGAGATTGAAGTAAATCCTCTTAAGTACCACAAATTTTGAGTCATAAGAATTTGCCTTAAGAATTGTTTTTTTCTAACATTGTAAATAAAACAAAACCAAGCATCCTATTTCTGGGCGTGATGATGTATTCTTTCCTCTCAGGGTCATGCTGTGAGACCCATGAGGGGTTTGATCATGGGAAGTTATGCTCTGAGATCCATGAGGGGTGCGGTCACACTGATTGTGATATTTAAAAGGTGTCCCCACTTTTTAAAAAGACAATGAAATTATTTTCAGGACTTGATTATTTTAAAATCAAAGTCCACCCTTCTCAGTCAGGTTAATTCAGGCAGACATATTTTAGCGCTTAACCTCAGAGTACATTCCTCACCTGTAACTTTCAGTTTCCTGTCATAGAAACCCCAAAGGGATATCTGTCAAAGCCAGAATATTTAGATTAATTGGGGTCTCTGTGATGCTTTCCAGCCCAAGATGACCTCATCACCTGAGGGAGGACTGGATCGTCCCTAGGCTCAGAGGTTGCGTACCCTCCTGCTGTCCTTCACATCATCTAGACATGTCCCCTGTCTATGTGAGGGTTTCTCTTCTTGATTTTGTTTCCTTTTTTCCCTGTACTGGCAAGGCTCAAATGGTCCATATTAGTATACAGTTATTTTATTTATGATAATCCTATCTCCTTGCTCTGATTAAAAAAGGAGACACTAATTCCTAATTTAAAATATTCTTTCATTAATTAAAACCTCCGAATCTTAGTTCAATATGATCTTGAGAAGTCTGGCTAATCCATAGGGAACACACAGTTTTGGGAAATATCATTGCTGCTCTGTAAAATGTCAAGTGTCTTTGCAACAAACATTTATTTAGATGAATAGTTTGCTTACAAGGGAAATGCTTTCCTAGAAGTAGACACAAACTATGCAGCATTTTCCCAAAAGGCTTAGTGTCTCAAGATGGCCTCCAAAGTGTTACAGGACCTTGATCCCTGCAGATCTTAGGCTCCTAAACATGTCCAATAGTATACAAGATGTAGCCATGGGTATTGTCTTAATGTTTTGATCTAGTTGAATGTGCCCAATTGGTGGAAAATAACTTAAATACTAGCGAAGTGATGAAAAAAACCCATGAGAACAACAAATTCATGTCATATCTTCCAAAATTCTTACATATCTTGAACAAATTCCCAGTTGCTTCATCTGAGAGTGGAATTTTTAAAAGTCAAATTTGTGTTTGCCACAGTTAAGATGCTCACAGCTGGGAAGCTGGCTCCCTTCATACTTCTCAATTTATGACCATTCAATGAGAAGAATGTTATTTCATATGTAGAGACATTTTAATAAAAGCCTCCAGCCTTCATGTCCTTTCTTCCGATTTTTAACAGATGGCACTGTATCATTCTTGATTCTTAAAGAGACAACTTGCCTTAAGCGGTCTGAAAACATGACCTTAATGTAAAACAGGGATGTGTATTTCTCAGCCAGTGACTGAAGACAGAAAAAAAAAAAATGCAGCTATGCTAAGGGAGGACTCATGTTCTTTCCGGAAATTTCTCACTTAGCAAATGTAATTAATTGTTCTTAGTTACCAGGTGGCTCCTCTGTGTTGATCATGACACTGAGCTCTTTATGCTTCACAACTCTCCAAGGTACTTCCTGGCTTCTCTGAGAGCACCACTAAATACCTGAACTTTCTGCAAGAGGGCAGGGACTTGTCCATAGTCATTGCTTTTCTTGGCAGCTGAGCTAAGATTTGAACTTAAGCTACCTGACTAAACTCGTGCCTTTAAGTCATCTGATGGCTGTATTTTCTACTAGAGAAATGTGTCATTTGTTCACTCTCGAGGTCTTTAAAACTCTCAGACATTTTTCCATTTTAAAACCACGAAGTCACATGCAAGCAATCTGAAAGGATGTTGAGCTCAGCATCCTGAATGCCGCGACCTTGTCTTTCCTCAGAGACTCAGCACGGTGACCAGCGCTTCTAGAGGTACCCGTGGGCTGCAGCAAATGTGTCTGTGCACTAGCAGAACTCAGGGAAGAGCTCCTTCTTCTAAAGCTTTCTCTTTTGAATTGCTTGGCGGGGGGGGGGGGGGGGGGGGGGGGGGGGGGGGAGGCTGCCTTTCTTTCCCACTTATTAGAAAACCACATCAGGCCTTTACATAATCTATGCGGGATTGCCTCCACAGGCTCTGCCTTCTGTTGATCTGTGCTCATTCATTTCCTTTCTCTTTTACAAAGAATACTCATTGCCTGGGAAACTTGAATGGGCTTTGTGACATGGTGGGACCTCACATAACTCCAGTGTGTATAGAATATGATTAGAACAGGGTGTGGGTTATTTAAACATATTATCTTTCCATGGATTCTGGCCATTTCTCTTCTTGTGGCATTCTTTTTTTGTCTTTTCATTATTGGAAAGAATATAAATCCTATGATTTCACCAACAAATAAAAACAAGGGCTGGAACTGTTTCCATACCTGCAGTTAGTTGGGCAGAAATTTCTGTCTAAATAATGTAATCAAAACAAGAAATTAGATTAATGGGATGATATTTCATAATATTCGTGAGTCTGATTCTTAGAGATTCTTCATGTAGGAAATGGCCTTCATTTCATATGAAATGTCAAATCTCAGGCATTTGTATGATCAGAGTTACCTGTAATTTAAATTAATACTAGACTTTTAAAGTTAGAGACTACATAGTCTTTTCCATATCTTGATGTTCAAGTATTGCTGTTGTTAAAAAATATACATTTTCTTTGCTCATGGGCACATGTTTGCACATATGTGAATGCCTGACTGCATATGTGTGGGATCACATGGATATTTGCACATAAAAGTATGGAGGGCTGGGCCTGCAGTTGGGAGTATTCTTCAGTCACCCTCTGCTTGATTTGTTGAGGCAAGCTCTCTCAGCTGAACACACAGCTGGTGACACAGTCAGACTGGCTTGTTCCCTTGGCTTACTGGACGCATATCCTGTCTGACCCCTCTGAATACTGCAATGATAGGAGAGCATCCATGCACACCTGGAACACATGGTGGTTGTGAGGAGTCCAAATCTGGTCGTCATGCTTGACAGCAGGTCTTTTAACCCCCAATCCATCTCTCCAAGTTTATGATTTTAATAATTAAGATCTGTAAATTTCTAGGAGGTAATTATTGGTTGTTAAGTGATTGATCAACCCAACAAACTAATTTTTTTCTTGAAACAATGAGTCTCATTTACAACTGGGGGCATTTGAAGCTGAAACTATAAAAGTTATAAATTCAGTTTCTTCTAAGCCCTTCAAGGAGTTGGCCAGACAAGTTCATGTCTCTAATGAGCATACCTGCCTTGAGAATTTAAATAAGCCTTCTCATTCTAATAAATTATTGAGCTTATAAATATAGTCAATCTAGTTCTCTGAGATGCTCTAATTCTGTTTACAAGCTCAGTCAAAAATCTTGTACCTTTGACTTGAAATCCCTAGTCAATTACATATTTTAAATTGGAATGCTAAGGTTAATCTGTCAGACTCTGATGTGCCAATTCCACATCATTACAAACACTTTTAAGCACGGAATATACACAGATTGTCCCAATGGTTAAAAACCTATTCTTGAACTTGACACAAAAGTCTTAATACTTCATCATCTTTATAATTAATTCTAAACCGTCCTGGATTTGGAAAGACATTCACTAAGGGATTACTTTATCATTTCAGATGTGGATCCTGAGGCTTTGGGCTGCAGAGTGATTCTTTTATCTTCTCTGTGGACACCTGCATGATAACAAAGTTTCAAACTTTGCCCTCTGCTGACGTTTGGTTCATTACCTTCGCACCTGGTAATTGCTTCAGCTGACAGAGGCACAGAGGAGCTAGTCTGTGATACCCCAACAAGTATATATCCATTTCTTAACACTGACGCTTCTATCTATATATTTCCAGATTAAATGTGAACATCCCTCATATTCTTCCTCCCTCTCTGGGTTATAACACTTACATAATACTTATTTTAATGGTGTATTATCTGACTATCTATATTTCTCATAGTTATAAATATACACTAATGAGATTAATATGCTGTAAAATCACAAAATATTTGAATAAATTCTTTTTGAAGTTTTAAAAGACTTATTTATTATTCTATATGTATGAGTGTTTGCCTGCATGTGTGTATGTGTATCATGTGTACGTGCCTGGTGTCCCCAGAGGTCAGAAGAGTGTTGGGTTCTCTGCAACTGTAGTTACAGATGGTTGTGAGCCACCATGTAGGTCCTCTGCAAGGCAACAAATGCTGTTACCCACTTAGCCAGCTCTCCATCCCCATAGTTTAGCAAATAAATTAATCAAGGCAGAGGAGAGAAGATCATGGCTTCCTTAGACTTTCAGTGTATTGGTTAGGAACTTCATTTTTCTTTTCAATTAGTTCATGACTAAAATAGTCAAACATTAAGAAAGAGAACTAATCTTCCTTCCTTCCTTCCTTCCTTCCTTCCTTCCTTTCTTTCTTTCTTTCTTTCTTTCTTTCTTTCTTTCTTTCTTTCTTTCTTTCTTTCTTTCTCAAGAGGGCCTCTCTCTGTAACCCAGGCTGGACTTAAAAATGACGATACTCTCACATTAATCTTCTGAAGTGTTGGGACTGTAGGAATGTGCCATCATGCCTGGGTCCACACAAATGTCTTTCAAATGACTGTTTAATGATGTGATAACCAAAACTGCAGCAAGAAAATGCAGGTCATTAGACTCCATCAAAACAGAACCCTTTGTGGAGAGACTACCAAATAGCTGTTTCCAGGTGCTCAAGGATGGCTGTCAGTAAGGAAGAATCACAAGCAGCAATAGACAGTACCATTGTTCGGCCCAGGGAAAAGAACTGCAACCCAGCAAGACAGCGGCACGCACGGTGGAGATATCAGTGCATCAGCCGGTGCGACCCTGCTTCCCTAGTCACAGGGGCCTCCCCTCTACAAGGAGGGGGACCTCTATTACAGGGTGGACCTAAGCCATCACCATGTATGCCAATGGCCCTCACTACGAAAAGGATTCCACAGCCATCGCAGGTTTGGAACCCCCTTAGGCAGCTACCTGCCGTCTGTACCACAGTTTTGCCTCAGAGGAGAAACTTACATTGTGTTGCAACTCCCAGCACTCTGGCTGTTGCAGGAAGAAACCATCTTGGGGTAGGCATAGGTTGCAGGCAGGCTGCTAGCCTCATCCCACCGCTCGGCCTGATCTGTCGTGTGGTCCAGCCCTCCTACTTCAGCTGTACATTTGAAGTAGGTGACATCAGCATACCAAATAGATGCCCAAGTCCTGTACTTAATAGTGTATCCATAATAGTTGATACATATATCCCACCTAGGTGCCCCTCCCAATGTAAGGGTGGATAAATAAAATGTGGTGTACACAGTATTCAGTCCCGATAAAGAAGATAATTCTGCCCCATTTAACACCACGAGTGAAGGTGGTCTGTTGTGTGCCATGAGACACACACAGGGAGACAAGTCTAGCATGTTCCACTTCATACGTTGAAACAAAAAAAAGAACAACAACAAACCTCAACAAATCGATTTGTGTGTGTTGATTACTGGAGGCTAGAAGGGCTGAGGGAAGGGGTAGCTACATAAAGGTAAAAAATACAGTCAGATAAAAGGTAGATCTAGGGTTCAGTAGTACAGAGGGGTGACTATAGTTTTTAAAAACAGATAAACTACTTTTTTTGTTGATTCTTGATTCTTTACTTTTTGTTGATTTTTGATTCTTCTTTTAGACAACACATCCTGACCACAGTGTCCCCTCTCTCTACTACTCCCAGATGCCTCTACCTGCCCTGTCCCCAGATCCACTCCCCTTTCATTTTTCTCTTCAGAAAGGATTAGGCCTCCAAGGGACAATAACCAAACAGAACAAAACAAAATGCAATAAGACAAGGTAAAGTCTCTCATTGAGGCTGGACAAGACAGCCTAACAGGAGGGACAGAGTCCTAAGAGCAGGCAAACGAGTCAGAGAGATGCCTGCTCCCACTGTTAGGAGTTCCACAAAACCACCAAGCTAAAAGCCATAACGCATATGCAGAGGACCTGGTGCAGAGCCATGCAGGCCAGAGCCATGCAGGCCCAGGGCTTGCTGCTTCAGTCTCTGCAAGCCCCTATGAGCTCTGCTGAGGTGATTCAGAGGCCATGTTCTCCTGGTGTCCTCCATTCCCTGACTCCTGCAATCTTTCCTCCCTCTTCAGTGGGTCCCCTGAGCTCCGAGTGGAGGGATGCAACAGAATCTTTCCTCCCTCTTCAGTGGGTTCCCTGAGCTCCGAGTGGAGGGACGCAAGGGAGACCTCCAATTTAAACTTCCTCTCTGCATAATGTGTGGCTGAGGGTTCTGAGCCTGCTCCCATCTGCTGCCTAAAAAAGCCTCTCTGGTGACAACTGGACAGGGCGCAAATCTGTGAGTCTAGCAAACCATTTCATTTTTTTTTTCCAATTTGGTTCTACCCTAGGTCTCTGGCTATACAGCGTCTCATTCCTGGCCACCCACACAGTGTAGGGCATGGGCTCCCTATTGAAACATGGGCCTCAAGTTAAGTCAGACATCGGATGGTCACTCCCTCAAGTCTACGTCACCATTGACACAGCATATCTTGTGGGCAGGACAGACTGTGGGTAGAAGGTTTTGTGTTTGGGTTAGTGCCCTAATTTGTCTTTTGGTAGTCTACAGGGTATCTTCCCACACCAAAGCCATTGGAACACAGGAGTGAAGGCTCCAGGCAGGCACCAGCTCCACCTCTCTACATTCAATATGGATGTTGTCCTTGACAAGGAGGTCCCCCTGTCAGTTTTCAGAGAGCAATTTTCTATCCTAGCACTAGCCAGCATGGGTTGTTTGGGGTTCTTCACAGGATACTCTTGGCAAACAACTTGGTCAAATGTGACCTGGACCGTCACTGGAAACCTTTCCTGGCTACAAAAGACGGCCAATTCAGACTCTATATCCTCCATTCCTAGGAGTCCTCACTAAAGTCACCCTCATAGATCCCAGGAAGTTTCCACTGCACTAGGTTTCCACACTACCTTCCCAACGTCACCCAACTCTGCCTCTCCCTGCACTCTCTATGTCTATCCCCTAACACCAGCCCCCAACCCCTGCCCACCCCTAGTCCATCTGCAAAAGCGATTTTATTTCCCCATTCCCAGGGACATCCATGTGCCCAGCATCCAAGTCACCCCGTTTTCTTACCCTTCCTGAGTCTGTGGACTGTAATTTGATTGTCATTTTCTTAACAGCTAATATCCACTTATTAGTGAGTACAGACCTTGTTTGCCTTTCTGGGCCTCTTTAAGAATTTTAAAAGAGGGATTTGAAGTCTTATACCATGAAACAATGATAAAGAAATGATTGTTAACCACTCTGTTTTTATCTGTACCCTGAATGAAATAGGATGCTGTACCGCATACATATTATTATTCTGTCATTTTTTTTGTGAATTATAGAACATTACCAGAAACTGAAATACAAATTATAAAACAGAAGGGATATTTGCAAATTGTTTATCTGATAAGATCATAGTCTCAAACATGCCCTAGTAATAATGTCTTACAGCAAAGACAAAAACCTAAACAAATACAGAGAAAATTGGAATTGATATTCCTCCAAAGAACATACATTGATGTCCAACAAGAAACAAGAACATGGAAAGGCTCTCAGCTTTAGCACCCACGGGGGCGTGGCTAGGGAATTAAAACCCCAAGAGCTACCAACTCACATCAACTAGGATGGTTATTAAATAAAGGAAATTAACTAGTATTAGCAAGGATGTAGAGAAATTAGAATATCTGTACATCGCCAGTGGGAATAAAAAAAATGATGTAGCTACTGTGAAAAATAACTGGGCAGCACCCCCAAAAGAGCTAAATTCATAATTATCATATGACCCCAATTCTGCTTCCATCCTGAAGAACTGAAAGCAGATGTTCAAACAAAATGCTGTTCATGAATATTCATGGCAACACAATTCGCAGTAGACAAGAAATGAAAACAACATTGTCTCTCTACTGATGAATAGCTTAAAGTAAAAGACAGTATGCTCTTCTACTGGAGTATTATTCAACTATCAAAAGGAATGATCCATGCTACAATATGAATTTAGAAACATGTCAAGTGACAGAATCCAGACACAATGGGACAGGGTAGGTGACTTGGTGGTTACACGTGCTTGCTGCTTTAGCAGAGGCCCAGTGCTCTAGTCCCAGAATACATGTTGGGTAGCTCACAACCACCTATTACTCCAGAGCCAGGAATCTGATGGCTTCTTCTGGTTTCAAAGGGTGATGTGTGCTTTGAGGGACATGCACACACACACACACACACACACACACACACACACACTCACATACACACACACACACACACACACACACACACACAAATTAAAATATAAAAAATGAATCCAGACACAGAAGGGTATAATTCCTGATTTTAAAACACTAAATCTCTTCCACTTTCAAGAGAAAGTGGGAAATAACCTTGAACTCATTGGTACAGGAAACAACTTCCTGAACAGAACACCAGTTGCTCAGGCTCTAAGATCAACAACTGATAAATGGTACCTCACAAAACAGAAAAGCTTCTGCAATGCAAAGGAAACTGTTATTAGGACCAAATATCAGCCTATAGATGGTAAAAAGATCTTAACCAATCCTACATCCTACAATGGGCTAATATCCAAAATGTATAAAGAATTCAAGAAGTTAGGTTCCAAAAACTCAAATAACCCAATTAAAAATGGGGTACAGAGCTAAACATAGAATTCTCAACAGAGAAATCACAAATGGCCAAGAAGCACTTAAAGAAATGCTCAACATCTGTAGTCATCAGGGAATGGCAAATCAAAACAACCCTGAGATTTTATATTATACCAATCAGTAGGGCTAAGATAAAAAACTCAAGCAACACCATATGATGGTAAGGACGTGGAAAAAGGGGAACACTCCTTTATTGTTGGTGGGATTGCAAACTTGTACAACCTCTCTGTAAATCCACATGGCAGTTTCTCAGAAAATTGGAAGTAATTCTACCTGAAGACCCAGCTATAATGCTCTTGGGCATTTACCTAAAAGATGCTCTACCATACTACAAGGACACTTGGTCCACTATGTTCATAGCTGCTTTATTCATAATAGCCAGAAACTGGAAACAACCCAGATGTCCCTCAGCATAAGAATGGATACAGAAAATGTGGTTTACTTACACAATGGAATATTATTCAGCTATTAAAAATAAGGAATCATGAATTTTGCAGGCAAATGGATGGAACTAGAAAATATCATCCTGAGTGAGGTAACCCAGATCTGAAAGGAAATGCATAGTATGTACTCACTGATAAGTAGGTATTAGCCACAAAGTACAGAATACCCACAGTATACCCCAGAGACTCAAAGAAGTTAAACAAGAAGGAAGGTCCAAGTGAGGATGCTTGGATCATACTTACAAGGGGGAACAAAATAGTCATAGGAGGCAGAGGGAGGAAGGGAGGGATGTGGGTGAAAAGGGAACAGGGATGAGGGGGGGTAGGTTCAGGTGTGTGAAGAGACAGGAGAGAGACCCAGAGCAGCAGGAGAATGAGTGGAAATCGGCAGCTTCTGGTGGTGCAGGGGTCAGGGGAATCTCCAGGACGTCCCAGAGACCTGAGATGGGGGAGGCTCCCAGGAGTCCATGCAGGTGACTTAGCTGAGATGTCTAAGACATGGGGACATGGAACCTGAAGAGGCCACCTCATTATCCAGTGGAGGGGTAAGGACACCAACCACACATAAGACTTTCAGTCCAAAATTGTCCTTTCTAATAGAAATGCAGGGACAAAGATGGAACAAAGACTGAAGGAATGGCCAACCAATAGCAGGCCCAACTTGAGACCTGCCCCATGGGCTAACACCAATCCCTGACATTATTAATGAGACTCTGCTATGCTTGCAGAGAGAAGCCTAGCATATGTATCCTCTGAAAAGCTCTACCCAGCAGCTGACTGAAACAGGTAAACATACTCATAGCCAAATATTGGATGAAGGTCAGGGGCTTCTATGAAAGAATTAGAGGAAGGATTGAAGGCCCTGAAGGGGATGAAGACCACACAGACTGATCAACAGAGTCAACTAACCTAGAACTTCGGAAGCTCTTAGAGACTGAGCCACCGACCAAAGAACACACACAGGCCTGGACTAGGCCTCCAGCACATATATAGCCGGCATACAGTTCAGTCTTCACATAGGCCCCACAATTGGAGTGGAGGCTCTCGCTAGAGCTGTATATTCTGACTCTGGTATCTAGTCCTCAACAGCCTGCATTGCCTGGCCCCAGTGAGAGAGGATCGGCCTACCCTGGCAGAGACCTGATGTGCCAGGGTAGGAGGATACCCTGGGGGGGGCACACCCTCTCAGAGGAGGAGAAGTACATGGCAGAGGGTCTCTGTGAGTGGGGACTGAGAGGGGGCAGCATTTGATGTAAATAAATAAATTAATTAAAAATACAGAATAGGTAAATTTATTAGGTTCACTTACAAAAGTTTTGCTTTTCAGGAGTTTGGGAGGCAGAATAATGACTTCGTGGTGGATACAGAGCTTCTTTTAGACTTTGAAATTTTTTAGAGAAGATTGAAATGATGTATACATATAATTTGGCTGTATTTAATGCAGCTGAATTATATACTTTACAATGGTTAATTGGTGTTTATTTATTTCTATTTGATGTGCATGAGCGTTGGTCTGCGTGACTGTGCATCCAGTGTGTGTCTGGTACCCAAGGGAGTTGAAGGAGAGTCGGGTTCCTTGGGACTGGAGTTCATATGGTTGTGGGTCAACATGTAAGTGTTGGGAATTGAACCTGCATACTTTCTAGAACAGCCAGTGCTTTTAATATCTATATGATCTCTCAAAAACGTTTTAACTGAAAAGGAAAATAATTTCAGAAAGTCCTGTATTTTTTTCTTTCTTTTTATTTTATTTTCTGACACCACTGAGGGGGATACTAAGGAGTAACTGCTGACTATGCTCTCCCTCTTTGATGGGCATGCTTTGTCACTATGTGAAGATATTCTCACTTGGTAAGTGGTGGATAAAGCTGCTCAGGGTCAGTAAACTCATGTCTTTGTATAGACAAGCTGACCCCAGTACTTCTGAGAAACGAGATAACTGGCAATGTGCATGGACAGCGACTTCTCATTCATCCATTATCTCTGTGCCAATAGGACACTTTCTTCCATATCAGGAATTTATTTAAGCACCTAGATACTCAGACCAAGTCAGGACAATTCCTCTACTTACTCTACTCTCACTTCCCCAAGTGACCAAAAGAGAACAAGTTTTTCTGCAGTTATGCCCTAGAAGCATTTGCAACAAACAGCAGTACAAGAGCTAGCTCATGGAGCAAGCTCCAAAGGTAAAAAGGAATCATTACCTCCACTTTATAGAACAGAGACTGAGGGATGCTAAGCAAAGACTCAGTAGACAAAGCCAGAAAACAGAAGAGCCAGCCTTGCCATCAGAAAGTCTTAATCCCGAGCTAAGAGGTGTAAACTCATGGTTTCCTAATTTGCCTTTCCAACAAATAATTTGTCAAGAGAAAGACCTGACCTATCCCGTGGTCCTCAGA
Organism: Mastomys coucha; assembly: GCF_008632895.1. NCBI lineage: Eukaryota > Metazoa > Chordata > Mammalia > Rodentia > Muridae > Mastomys > Mastomys coucha. The sequence continues at coordinate 94,440,613 of NW_022196898.1, forward strand.
CACCCACAGAATTCTATGCCCTTCCTAGCTTTTTGCACAGTTGAGGTCATGTGACTGGTTCTGACCTATGAGCTGTAAAGGGATGTTCATCATTGTTCATTTACAGAACTTAAGAGAAGTAAATTCTCCAGGCTTTCTCTCCCACCTGCAAACAAGGAGGAAACTGTAAGAGAGTCAAGATTCAGATGAGCCCTACTTAGATCCCTGAACATATCCAGGAGGAACATTGATTTCCAGACAGCTCAGGCACGAGTGAGAAACATTTACTATGTTAAGTCATGGGTTGACCTGATACTAAATCATATGCTAGTGTCTTGCGACTAAGATCGTCTTGTTATAGATGACAAAACCTTGATGTGATGTTCCTAGGGGTGCCCTGGTGTCTCCTTAGTGATTTAATGATTGAATTGTGCCCTCATGGAAGGATGTGGCAGAGGTAAGGAGTTCATGTGGACTTACTAGTGTGACAGCAAATCCAAAAGGGATTTTTATTTTACAAGGAAACTGGACACAGAAATGGATACACAGGGGGGCTGCTTCTTCAGAACAAGACAGCGTCTATCAGCGGAAGTTTGGCTGATCCGCAGCACACCAGTATCCATGTACAGCTGGAAGAGACCGGGCGGAGTTATTCTCATCCATTCTGAAGTACCCAGACCCACAAGCACGTTGATCTTTGTACTTCCAGCTTCCAGACTCGCGGGGGCACACATTTCTGCGCGTTAGCCTCTGAATTGTCCTGATAACGCTAGCTGACCAACACAGACCAACACAGCGACCCCTGCAGGCTGCTCTGAGTAGGAGCGCAGTTCTGAAACATTCCTTCCTGGGATAGTATCTCTGCAGATGGGTATGTCCAAGAACCTCTGTGTAAAATCGCCCACTAGAGCAACAGTCCTTTGCCAGAAAGAAATCCTTTACAGATAAACCTGGGAGGGGGGGGGCTTGTGGGGTGAAAGAATGTTCAAACAGAGAGATAGGGTGTGCTCTAATACATGGTACTGAAGATCTTGAGGTCAAGCAAGACAATTTTAAGGTCTGAAATTGAAATTTCTCACTAATAAATTCTTTACCCCTAGAGAAAGGGGAGCCTCGGACGAGAGAAACTGCTAACCCCTGGGAGCTCGTTCCCACACCGAGAGCAAACTCAATCTTCCTGGGTCAGACAGAGGTGGAACCCGAGTGGAAGTCTTTTTCTCCTTCTGCCTGTGAATTCTGGTCACTTCCCTGCCTGAGCTACTCTGTCAGCATCCATAAGTGAACTCCCTGAAGGGAGGAGGAGAAAGTGGGAGACATCCTTCATGCTGGCAACTGAAGCTCAAAGGCTGGTCAGGCTCCTAAAGGGAGGAACCAGATGTAGAAAGCTTCCTCATGGACAGACAGGACAGGACCAGAAAAGACCCGCTGTAGACACCTGCATCTCCTTCCCGATAGAAATGATAAAAAACAAAACAAAACAAAACAAAACAAAAGCCCCACAGCACTTTCACAAATCATCCAGGACAACCCCAAATGACATGCCTTAAATCTGAGTGGAGTATAGCAGACTCCTGCATAATTTGCAATCTCTATTATTTTTCTTCTGCACATACCTTACTTGAGTAGAAGTAGATTAATAACTATGAATCATGGCTAGGCCTGCTGTTTATTTACTCAGATGGTTTTAATTCCTAGAACAGAGAACTTGGGAGAGTGCCTTTGATTCCATTGTCTGTTCCTCAGACGCCGTGGCCAAGCCTTTCTTCACATACCTCTAGAGGAGTCTACTCGCTGACTCTTGTAAGATATCCAGTGCCAGGGCATTTTACAAACCAGCGACTGAGCCCCCGTGAGGACTTTCAGGAAAATGCTAGTGCACCACAGTTGGTGGCTGCAATAATAGGGAAGAGGCTCATGGTTTGGACAGAACTTCAGTCCCACTTTAGGGAGTAGGAGACTGCTGTACCAAGCCCCCAGTGTGGACGTCCTTGTTCATATCTGAACATCGGAGCAGTTCACTCTGAGGCGACACGGAAAGTCTCCAAGCTTGGAATCTACCTGCCAACATAAAAGCCCTCACCCCTCTGTCAGCTCATACTTAATAGGCAGGTCTGTTCCATTTAGCTCCATTATTTATCGCTCTCTTGTGCCGTTCAAAGTAGTAGAAGGTGCCAAGGAGGAAGAAATGCGAGGCAGAGTCCTGACCTCCATAAGTTCATAAGGAAGGAAAACCTGACAAACTGGTAATGAACCAAAGCCACAATGTAGCAAGCATCCAAGGCTGTACCGAATACATTCTCAAATATCAAGTTGGTTCTTAAAAGACCACAGAAAGACAATTATGTGAGAAAAACCTGGTAGATTAATTGGATGGATTTTATGGAGAAGCTGAAGTTTAGGCAGAGGCTGCCAAGTTAGGAAACACGATCAGTTGAAAGAGAGGGAAGAGTGTGAAGAGGCCTGCATGAAGCCTGTGGAGCTAGACAGAAAGGAATGCACTCAAATGTTCCAGAGCGGAGAAGAGACCAAGAAGAGCAGTGTACATTGATCTCTGCAGTGGAACCTGATGTTTACATAGTTGGGGGGATTAAAGCCGTTACCATGAAAATATGTGTATAAATAGAGAACATTTCAAATGAAAACAAAAAGCTTACCAAATATTTTTAGCCTTGAGTGTTCAAACAGGCTTTTATAATCTGATATATCATTGAAAAATTTATCATAAATGCCGAGGTAGAGATCGTCTATTGTTGAAACCTAACTGTTCTCTTTTACCAGTCCAACCAGAAACTACAGATCCCAGAATGCACTTTCCTCCCAGAGGCCTGAAGTATGATGGTTAATTTTAACTGTTGTTTCCATAACCGAGAATCCCCTGGGAAGAAAGGCTCAGAGAAGGCTTGTCTACGGTGGATTGGTCTGTGGGTATACGTTAACTGATGTGAGAAGACCCAGCTCACCATGGGCAGCAATATTCTTAGGCAGGGGTTCCTGACTGTATAGAGTCGAGAGGTGGAAGAGCAAAGCTAAGCAGGCATGCATCCATTGTCTCTCAGCTTTGGGTGTGGATGTGGTGTGAATGGTTGTCTCAAGCTCCTGCCTGGTTTTTATTCTATGATTCCTCCACAGTGATAAACTACTAACCAGAGATTTGGATCTAAAAATAAATCCTGCCTCTTTTAAGTGCACCCCCCCGAAGACATTTTATTACAGCAACAGAAAATGAACTAGAACATGAAATGTGATCTTGAAGGTTAACTCTTTAGCGTCAGGGCAAATCTATATTTGAGTTACTCTTATTAGTAAAGCTTGTATGTTTGAATGATTATTAGTAAAATTTGGAGCCAGGAGACTGAAGTGCCATGACTGGTCCCTTCAAGACAAAATACTTGCTCCTCAATCTAGGAGGGAATAATTAAGACAGGAAACATCTTACCACGAACTCCAAGCGTGTTTGACACAGGGAAGGAGTTCTTCCCTGAAAGATGATGATGGACAGAAGTCTGGGCCACTAGAGAGCATGTAAGAAGACAAATATACTAAGGAGGTAAGGTAGAAACTGGAAAGTGGGGCTTTAGGCAAGAACTTAGGACAGGAGAGTGGCCTAGACTTGGCAGAAGTGGATAGCAGTGGGTGGAGAAGTGAAGGACCAACCACTGTCCTATGAGGAGATTAGAACTATGACTCTTTTCAGCTAACCTGAACCCTCGGGGCTCTCAGACTGAGCCACTAACCAAAGAACACACATGGGCTGAGCAGAGGCACGGATAGCAGATGTGCAGGTCAGTTTCCATGTGGGTCTGCAACAACAGGAGTTGGGGCTGTCCCTAAAGTGGTTAACCTGTCTGTATAATCCATCCCCCAAATGGGCTGCCTCCTCTGGCCTCTAAGAGAGACTTGATGCTACAGGGTGGAAGGAATACCCTCTCAGAGAAGAAGGGGAGGGGGAGTAGGATAGGGACTCTGTAAGGGGGGGGCTGAGGGGCAGTGATCAAAATGAATGAATAAATAAATGTAAAATGAATAAATAAATTAATTAATGAAAAGAAAAAGTCATGACCCTTTGGCTTTTCACCTCAACTCACAAATTCATAAAAGCTCCCCAAATGGTCAAACTACAGGCATCATTTTAGTACAGCTCAAGCTCCATTGGGGGATATTTTATATCTTCTTACTACTCTCAATATGTACTTTGGATTCTATCCTTGTAAATACATGACCACTGTTCAAGTCTCAAGGCAGAAGTTTTTGCTTTTTTAATTGACAGAGGTCCCAACATATGCTGTCTCTGCACATAGACATGGCAGAAGTTTACTTCTTGATTATTTAAGATGATCTCTTAAGACCATTCTAGTCTATGTCTTGTGATCATAGCATCATTATTTCTTGAACACCTGTCTGTGGCCTTCTTATGAGTAGCAGTTGGGTCAGCTCCCACATGTAATGACTCCCATCAGGTCATAAAGCTGTGCTATACTTAAACTGGTCTTCCACCAAAAGCTAGCAATAAACAACTGGCCAATAAAGCTTTCTGAGAGGCAAAAGAATGCCTACTCTGTTGCTATAATTATTACTTCTCTCTTCATGATGACCCTTGAGGAATAGAGTTACAAAGTGGAGACATCGCTTTCCTATTTTATTCCATCTGTTTATTTTGCACAGTAAATTACCAGCTCTGTTTGACATAGGAGTCAAACACTGCTGTGCCTCTTATCTGCAATTTTTGAAAGTGCAGCAAAGCATATACCCTTTAATTCCAACATAATCAAGAATTTACTTTCCTAAACTACATTTCATCTCTTTCCCTCTGGTGTGGCTGGCAGAATCTGGAGCAGTTTCAAGTTGTTAGAGAATATGCTTACATCAACAAAATTGGTAACTTTACTTCTGCATAGGGGAAAAAGCAGGAAAAAAAATGGAAATTCTAGTGGGGTTAATGGGATTCTACCTGTGGCCAACTTGTTCTTGTGGTCTGTAATACTATTATTCAAAGGATGCTCAACTAGGTGATGTGCTCATACCAGCAGATGCTGTGATTCTAAAGGCTGGAAAGCAGCTGGCTGTGAGTCTCACATCGTTTCATGGACCTGAAAACCTTTGTAGCTGAAGGATGTGGAACTCTTCTCATCTGTGACTCTGCCTGGCAACACCAGTGAAGCCACTGAGCCTCAGGAAGGCAATCAGTGGGCCAAGCCCAGGTAGAGATACCTGGGGAGTTTAAGAAATGGAGTAGTTGACTGTACTCTGAATAGGTGGTGAGAGATGCTGATTCACTCACACATCAGCAAACATCAGCTCTCAGTTTTATTCAGCATGTACTTATTTGGGTTGTGCTTTACGGCGGGTACCAATGTTACAGCTGGGTACTCGGAGCTAAGTTACATTTAATCTGCACATTTAACTAATTTAATTTAGTTAGGGGTCCTCGTGATGTAATAAACACCATGAACAAAAGCAACTTGGGGAGGAAAGGGTTTATTTCAGCTTATAACTCTCAGATCACACCCATGACTGAGAGAAGTCAGGGTAGAAACTCACTCCAGGAACCTGGAGGCATGAACTGAAGCGGAGGCCAAGGAGGAGTACTGCTTGCAGGTCATGGATTCCTCAGCCTGCTTCCTACACAGCTCAGGACTACTTACAGGGGTGGCCCACCCATGGGATAGGCACCCCCATATCTATCAATGACCGTGAAAAATCACCACAGATTTGTTTGCAAAGCTAATCTTAAGGAGGCATTTTACCAATTAAAATTCATTCTTCTTAGTTATGCCTAAGTTTGTGACAAGTTAAAAAAAAAAAACAAGTATAAGACCTATTATTCTCTCACAGCAGATTCTGTGGGAGAAGGAATTGCTAATAGAATATTTCATTGAACACAATGGCAAACTGAGTGGTGGAAATGTATCCACAGGGCTGTATGGATAAGGGGGTCTGACCCAGCTAGAAGAGGAAACTGGGAGTTTTCCCATCTGAGTAGTGACTGGGAGTGAGTCTTTAAAGAAGGAGTGAGTCATAAGTGCAGGAAATACAAGGATGCATGGGACAGGTATCCTTGAGAAATTTGAATTTCTGGTATTTTAAAAGGAGATGAGGTACAGGCAGATTGATAAAGGAACTGTATAAATCATGTCATGAAAAGGAATAGCTTGATCTACAGGCAGTGGTGATGGGAAAGAAAAATTAAAGGTCTGAAAGGGGATAATCCATAACATTGAGTTTGGGTTTGGTGGCCTGAGAAGCCAACATTTGAGCAAGGCAAAGCTGATGGCAGAGGACAGTGGATAGTGTGGTAATCCAGGAGAAAGCTGGGAATCCAATAGGTGGAATGCTTGGATTCAGGTAATGTTCACGGCTAGGAGTCTGGCAGGAGATGGAGATCCACATATCGTTACCATGCAGGCTTGTGTTTGAGGATATCTGCTTATGGCCAGATTACACATGTTATATTTAGTCCTTTGGATGGACACAGCATCCTGGGGGAAGAGGACGGCAGTGAGAGTAAACACATCTAGAGAAGGGTCAGCCAACAGTGGTATAGCTATGCCAGGAGAGCAAAGGGTTGAAGGCATTTTATCAATGATATGCGGTCTTCATGTCTCCATAGTATTGAATTGACTTACTCAATAAGCATGTAATGAACACCAAGGACCTATCACTTCTCTTATTGATAAATATGGTATATATTGTCAGCTTCATAGGGTCAGTTTCATAGTGTTTCTATCACCTTGGAAACAAATCTCTGGGCTTGTCTGTAAGGGATGTTCTAGATTAGGTTTACTGAGGTTGGAAGATTCCTCTCAAGTGTGGTGGCACCGTTGGATGGGCTAGCATCCTAGACTGTATAAAAGAGGAAGATGAACAGGAACACTCACTGCCCTTTGCATCCCGACTGAGGATGCAGTGTGACCATACCTAAAGCATCTCATGCTATGGCTTCCTTGAAATGATGTATGGTTCCTTCACACTGTGCCAGAACAAACCCTTTCTTCCTTAGGATGCTTTTTAAGAGGTATTTTTCTCAAGGCAATAGAAAAGTAACCAAGACAATAAATTACAGTATTTTTAGTTTACAACTTTGTCATGATTGACTTACCAATTGACTAGCAAACTGCAAACTGCAAAGTAGATTTGCTGGCTTCTAATCAGTCCAATATTTTTATGCCCAGCATTGGCTTTAGTACATTTGTGCATCCAACTTAGAGTTTTCAAAAAGCTTTATAGTGTCAACATTGACTTTAGTTTCTTTCTGTTTCTAACTTAAAGAGTTGAGAAAAGACATTTTGTAAGAAGACAGACTTCCATATGTGCATACCATTCAGAAGGACAGTGGCACAGATGGCTGCAGGTAAAAGATGGCAATGGAGTAGGAACATTTACTCTTCCCATTCCTCACAGTGTGTAGGCTGGGTGGAGTCGGGGACTGGGTGCTTCTCAAAGATTGCCTTTGCTGTTCATCAGGAGGAATTTTACCTGTGCCTCTAGTTCCCATATGTAAAAATGTCACCACACACAAACACATTCTCAGATCAACTTGGTATGTAGGGTAGGAAACCAAAACCTCATTTACTTAGGTCAATTTGCATGCCAGACAAGCAAAACTGCTTGTGAGAATCATCTAACATGTGAGGAAAAGCTCTTCCTCTGTGAGGAAGTTAAAGATGATTTATTATCATATATTCATTGGTCTTTATCTCTTTGAGTGTCTGAGCTATACCCCAAAGTAAAAGAATCATCACAGTTGTGTTGATCAACGAGACCGGTTATTCTTTTGGTCACTAGACATTGGTTAAGCAACTTGTTAGGCCTCACCCTGGGACCTAGGGTAACAAAGATAGATTAGCTCTACTTAACAGTCATTGAATTATTCACAGTCTAGTGAGATAGTTCATGTAGCTGTAGTTCTTTGTGAACTCCTATAGTCTTCCTCTTCAGTACCCCATGCTTTAGAGCCCATATACCCTAGTGAAAAGAGAAAAAGCAAGATGGCTTATTTGAACACCAAAGTGTCTTGTGCAACTATCTAGGTATTTTTGTGGGGGTTTATATGTGCCTGTTTGCATACACATGTAGAGGTCAGTTCAGGTATCCTTTTTCATGTTTGAGGCAGGGTATCTCACTACTGCCTGGAGCTACCACCTGGAGCTCACCAGTTCATGTGGGATGGCTGGCCAGGGAGCATGAGGGAGCTGACTGCCTTTCTATTCTTGGCCATAGAATGATAACTGTGTCCCACCATGCACAGCTTTTTATGTGGGTTATTGTTTTTTTTGGGGGGGGGTTGTTTTGTTTTGTTTTGTTTCAAGACAAAGTTTCTCTGTATAGCCCTGGCTGTCCTGGAACTCACTCTGTAGACCAGGCTGGCCTCGAACTCAGAAATCTGCCCGCATCTGCCTCCCACGTGCTGGGATTAAAGGCATGCACCACCACTGCCTGACTTATGTGGGATATTGGAATCAAACTTAGATCCTCATGTTTATGCTTCAGCTCAAGGCAGTTGTTGATTTTCACAATAGAAAGTTTGTTTGGAAGACTGACGTTCAGCATGGTTCAGGTTCCCCATTTATTGCGTAGCTTCTGGGCGCTACTGTCTAGGTCCAGTAGCCTTAGACTGTAACAGAGGAGGTATTTCCTGTTGCTTCCAGGACCCCAGGAATTCTCCTTCTAGGAAGAATGAATAGAAAATCTCTCTTTCCATGTAAACACACAGCAGTAAATAATACATCCCATCCCAATAGAATCACTACTGGCCACTTATCATTTTAGGATGGCCAACATGTTATTAATTAGCAAAAGACATATTTGATATAATATTCCCAGCAATGTGCCCTTTTCTCCTTCTAGTTAAGTGTTTATGTAAAATGCTTTGTTTTATGGTTAAAAATCTTATAATCACATTCTCTTCATGCTCACAAAATACCATTTGGCTTAAAGAACTGATGTTTTCTCTGGTAACTTCCACACGGCATCTGCTCAAACTACTGCATTAATTTGCTAAATGATTATGTCTTTGCACTTGCCTTGTGGAAACCTATCTTTTGCTAATTCCCATTTCCTAAAACTTCAGCAAGCTACTGCGAAACTCCAGTCTGTTCCATCTGGCAGGGCTTTGTTTCCCAAGTGGCTGTGTGCTATGGTGGTTGTTGTGTGTGGGGTTGGAGTCTGTAGGACATTTGTTTTTGCCAAAGTTTTAAAACACAGTGGATTTGATTTTGAATAACTTCTTCCTAGATTTTTGAGTCTAGAAAAATGGGTAAACTGAGGTTTTAAAACCCTTTTATATTATTATTGTGCTATGAAGAGTACAGTATGGAATGATTTCTTAGTCTTTACTTACTTTTTTAATGCTATAAGTTTTATGGTAGAACGAAGACAAATCTTTGAAATCAGACACATTGCTCACCATGTTACTAGGTAAGCTTGTTTCTTGAAGTGCATTTCATGATTTGCTAAATAGAATATTTATTAAATAACAGTATGTTATGGTTCTGACATGCTATTATAATGACTACTTTAGACAACATATGCAATGCATATATTGTGGTCTATCATATCATGTCATGACCTTGAAGTCCTCACTTCTACAGCATCCTTTCTGGTCCACCCATCTCTTGCCCAATGTACAGGTGTTTTCAGCACTATAGAAGGGTTTGTTTTTTTGGTGAAACTTCACTGAGAATATCTGCTATTTACTAGTCACAGAAACTCCTTCATAAGTATTTCTTCTGCAGGTGTGTGTGTAAATGTTTTAATTGAAAATATTTTATCCCTGGGTACTTGAGAGTGTCTCTATTTTATGTCTTGTGTGTCACGTTCCTGGAAGCATGCTTGGGAGCATGCCAATGTATGCATGTGTTTATTTACTCTCTCAACAGTGTCTGTTGTGTGTTGACTATGTGGAATGCAGTGCTGTGGGTATTTCATATAATTACTGAATAAACCAAGTGCACACATCCTTTCTTATGATGCTTACATTCCTAAAAGGGAAGACAGACATCAAATAATCATATAAATATACTCTGTATGATGTTATAAATTATGATAAGTATATTTTCTATATAAACAGCACAAAAAATCTTGATCCAGGGGATTGGTATATGGGATGGGATTGAATGTTACATGGGGTGATTCACAAAGTCTCATTGAGAAGATGACATTTACACACACATTTAGATTAAAGTTACTCTGATTCCAGTTTTTTAAAGCAAATATTTCCTAAGTTCATAAAACTGTGGTACTTTGAACTTGCTTGTTTCTCAGAATGCGAGAACCCTCCCATGTCTCTCAGAGCGCGAGAACCCTCCCATGTCTCTCAGAGCGTGAGAGCCCTCCCATGGCCCCTGTTCTGCTTTTGCTTTACTTGGAATTCGTATGGTTTGTGCATGTTGTCACGACTGCTGTGAGTTCCTATGTGCCAAGGCCCTGCTGGGTCTGGAATCTTCCTTGAAGTCATCCACAGCCTCTGACTCTTAATAATCATTCTGCTCTGTCTTCCACAGTGATCTTTATGCCTTGGAAGGAGGGGGTGTGGTAGAGACAGGGAGGGTGTATGTAGATGTCCCATTTAGGGCTAAGCATTCAGCAGTGTCTTACTTGATCACCTTGAACAGTTGTGGGTCTCTATGTTAATCAACATGTTCTGCCAATAGAAGCTTTTCAGATGAAGGCTGACATGTACATTGGCCTATGGGTATAAGGATGAGCCATTAGGAGTTAATCTTATGCCTGTTTACCAGAATAATAGTAGCAAGTTCTATTAACTGTCTACCCATAGGTCATTGGCACTAATAACAGTGCCAGATATGGGTTTAGAACTGAGAAACCGGCCTTGATCCAATTAGAAACTGGTTGGTTACACTCATGACATTCATGCCATTGTTGGACTAACAAGCATATCTTGTCAGGTTGGTTGTTATTGTAGCTTGGAGAAGTCACAGCTGGGTAAGACAGATGGTTATTTTTCTCTCCTTTTAGTGTAGCCAACATCTTCCTACACTATGAAAGCTTTCCTCTGGGAATGAAGCTTCCTTGTGAGTACCAGTTTGATTTCTCTGTGCCTTATGACTCAAGTATGTGCCATCTCAGCAATAGGATCTTACTGAGGAGTCACATTTGTTACAACTGATATGTTGCCACTGTCTATCAATTCCATAGTTTACAGTTGAGTCATATATTCCATGCATTGTTTATCCTATGTACACTGTATATGTGTCTCATCCTCCATGAGTTTTGACAAATGTGTAATTCTATGGTGCAATATATATATATGTATATATATAATATACATAATATATATACTTACACACACACACACACATATAGTGGACTGTACAGTCTGTGAATTTCAGCAACTCTCTGACATGTATCCAACTTTATTGTACTACACAGAAGCGTTAGACTGTTTTGTGCACTGCATACTTATCCCCCTCCCAATCCCAGGCAATCACTGATATTTCTCTTTTCCTATAGTTTTACCATTTCAAGAGCATCACGAATCTTACAGTATAATCTTTTCAGATGAGCTTCTTTAACTTATCAATATTCATTTAATGTAGTTTAATAGCTCATTATGTTTTCATAACAAATCAAGTTCCACTCTGTAGTGTAGGATGCTTACCTGGTTTGTGAGACTGCCTTTACCCAGCTTTGAGCCTGGGCTGGAGGTGAGTCTGTGGCTCTTGATCAGAGGAATAAGCTATAGATTCTTACCCTGGTCCATTTTCAGGGCCATTACTAACCCACCACAATCACACAGGTGTAGGGCCAGACAACTGAGAAAAGATCCTGTAGCAGGACCCTTTGGAATTATTTAAACCACTCAGCCCTAAGTAAGCTGATCCCACCTTCTCCCCTCTCATAGGAAAGCATAGAAACATATCCACCTTTCCTCTTCTCTTGCCTTGTAAATGATTCCATTGTTTCTTTTGTTTCTGCATTGTGTGTGGTTTTCTCTCTGAGGACCCTAATTGTAACTCATTCACAAGTTTCATAACACTACTCTCTCTGTCAATTTGTGTATGGTTTCAGTGGAGCTTACCCATGATAACAGGCAAAGCACATTGTATAAACACAGCTTGTGTTGACTTCCATTTATTGGAAACTCCGTCAGATGATTTTAACTCTCAGCAACCATGAATAAAGCTGCTAAATACAACCTCAATCAAAATTTGTGTATGCACATTCATGTTCAACTTTCTAAAGTAAATACCCCAAAAAAGTAATTGTTAAATTGAAAAATGCTTTGTTTTGTAAGAACCCACTAAACTGTTTTCTTCAGTGTTTACCATTTTCTATTGCTATCACCAATGAATGAGAATCCACATAGCCCTACACCCATGTCAGCACTTGGTACTGTCAGTGTTTGGGAGTTAGCTATACTAACAAAAATGGGGTGGTTGTCCTGATTTGGATGTTGTGAGTGCCCACAAAGACTTACTTGCTTAAAGGTAGGCTATCAGAGTATCCATACTAAGAGGTGATGGAACCATTGTGCACTGGATTCTAGAGGGAGGTCTATAGATCATTGAGGGTATGTCCTGGAGTTCATTCTTATGGGACTCTTTGTTATTTCTCTCAAGAATACTGTTGTAAAAACCTGAGGTTGTGCCCAGCAGGTAGAGGTACTTGAAGCCAAATTCATTGACCCAAGTTGGATCCCATATCTTGAGGTAAAAGAACAGAATTGACTTCATCAAGATGTTGCCTAACACCCATACTTGCTTCTTGGTATAGGCATGCACTCATGATTTCCATCTTGCTCCCACTACCCCTCTCTCACACACACAGAGGCACACACATGTGCACACATGCACAAGTGCATACCCATATACTCAGTTCACCACATAGAATATGAAAACTAGAGTTTGGCTCACTTATCCTGCTTTTGTTCCTGGTTTAGAATCCGATGCTTGTTTACTCCTGGTATGCATTTCTGCAATTGCAATCTGTCATGTCCTGTGTAAGTAACACACCAAGGAGCAATGTCTGCTAGGCCTGCCCTATGCCATCTGTACTTCCCACAGCCATGAGATATACTTCCCTTCCCTTCTATATAAGCCAACAGTCTGATTTATGTGGTAATGAAAAGCTGACTGTCACCTGACTGTCACACCACTGTCTACTGTGGTTTAAATTTCCAACTCGCACCCAATAGGACAATGGTCATCTTTCAGTGCTTGGTTTCTATCTCTGTGTCATTTTGAGTGAGTAACTGTTTATATCATTTGTTTTTTTTTTTAAATTGTATTGTTATTTTTCATATTGTTGAGTTTTAAGAGTTAATCGGATAAATGCTAAATATATCTTTTATGTGTCTTCTCTTTTCAGACTACTATCTGGTTTTCTGAGCTTCCTGGCTGTGTTTTTATAACTGATGGCCTTCTGTAGCATTTTAATTTATTTAAAGTTTATTTTTGTAAGTATTTATTGATATAATGAATTGAGGGCTACTAACTACTAATTTCTATTACTGTAATACTTTACTACTCAGCAGATGCCAAACAATCAATGAACCAATTAAATATTTAGATTTATTATATTTTTTGACACAGGGAAGATATAATGGCAATAAAAAGCCTTGTTCTTCAAGAGAATCATAGTTTTTCTGAATGTTAACTAATCAAGATACAGGGCTGGATTTGTGCTACTCAGTATTGGTAGAAATTCAGAGAACTGGCAACTATGTGACACAGTTACTGAGAAAAATTTTATGATGTCATGAAGGCTGGCCTTGACTCTAGCTAGGGTCAGGTACTTTGTGAACAAGTGGCAAAGAGTAAACACAAAGTTTCTGTAAAGTTTCTCTCTGTTGAGTGCTCCAAGCACAATATACACTGTATTATATGGGTAGTTCTTAAGGAGGCAGAGCACACAGCTTCCTGATAATCAGTCACATGAAAAGGAAGACCAGAAAGATTTGATTTTGTGTATAAAATATCATTTTCATTTTGTATTTACTCCTGTTAGATATCGTGCATTTGATGCTAGAGAGCCTTTTATGTTTTCAGGAGCAGTAGGGCGATGTACCTATTGGATGAATATGATTAATATAAACTCTAATGTAAGTGTTCATTCATTCATTTGGGAGATCTTTCATTTTCTTGTTGAATATATATGTATGTATACATATATATATATATATATAT
>NW_022196898.1:94454745-94456227 GCF_008632895.1 Mastomys coucha
TATATATATATATATATATGGCTCTTCTCCATGATAATCATTATGCAGGACACTGAGCCTAGATGAATAGGCTATAATCTCTGTATGAAGTACCTCAGTGACTCTGTGCACAGCAATGCCCTCAGTTCAATGTTATTCATGTGATTTCCTACATGAGAAGAGAGTGATGGCGGACTATGAAGGCTGTGGGGCCACTGGCTGTGTGGGTAGAAAAGGTTTCTTCCTCTTTAACTTGTCTCCATCCTTCTCATTCTCTCCTGAATTTTACACAGTGGCTTTAGGAGGAAAGAACCAACATGTGTCCTTGGGGCATAGTAACAGAGAACCTGTATGGTTCTTCCAAGGATGAGTCATTGTAGTTGAGTTGTGTTTCTGTGTGGATTGTTTGAGCCTAAGTGGGATGAAAAGCATTCCCTAAAGGGAAGCATTGCAGAGTAGGGGAATCAAGGCTTAAGTATAGTCTTATCAAAGATTCATTTTAGCAGTATTTGAAATGGGTTAAGCCATGTGTGCATGAAGAGATGCAATGAATTACACACAGTGGCATGGCATTTCTGCAAGGTTGCTGAAGATGTAGGGACCCGACTCTGAGCATGGAGAAAGATTAAACAGAACCTAAAATAGGGAACACTGGATAAAAACCTTTCTTGTGATTTTCAAAACTGTCATGGAAGTCAAGAAAACATGGAGGACCCAGTCACATGGAATGGTATTGAGGTGACAAAATACATTGTGGGATTCTGGACTGGAGCCTTCTACTGTGAATAAAATCTCTGTGAAACTGAGAAAAGAAATGAGATTATAAATTAGCTGGGAGTACTGTATCAATGTTTTCCAGTGTCAATTGTTTTATCAGATAACATGGGGGAATACATTTTTATAATACATAAAGTCATTGTCTTTATTTATGAGGTACATACTCTGACAGTTGGTCTTGACTATGAACTTGACAACTTAGAAACCTAGCAGATACACCTCTGTTGCGAGGGTGTTTCCAGGAAAGACAAATGAAGGAGGATGACCGAATGTCAAGATGGGCACCATCGAAGGGTGGCACCAACATACCGACTTTTGGGGAAAAAGCTCTGCGTGTCTGGTCACCTGCATGCTTCTTCCTGAGAGGAAGTGTCTGCCTGTCATCAGTGCTACCATCCTCCACTAACTCAGGATCTCTTTACCCTTCCAAAGAGGACTCAGTACTGCATCTTCCGGGTTTTCCATGCTCGATCAGGATGACTGATGCATGTAGATTTATAAATGGGGAAGCTACAAGGTTTTGCAGACAGCCGTTGTCAGACTACCCAGACCTTTGATTATACACATGTATGTACACACACACACAGACACAGACACACACACACACACACACATACAGAAAGACACACAAGTACATACATACTCACATACACACATGCACACACTCACATACACACACATACACACATGCACACACTCAAACACACATACACACACGTACACACA
>NW_022196898.1:94456312-94466790 GCF_008632895.1 Mastomys coucha
CATACACACACGTACACACACACTCACATACACACATGCACACACTCATATACACACACATGCACACACACGTACACACACGTATCTACATACTCACATACACATATGCACACACTCACATACACCCACATACACATACACACATGCACACACTCACATCTACACACATACACATACACACACATACACACAGACACACACGTACATACATACATACACACATGCACACACTCACATACACACACATACACACATATACACACACGTGCACACATGTACACACATACACACACATACATACACACTCACATACACACATGCACATACACACACACACACACACACACACAGAATGGCTCTCAATCTTCCTAATGCTATGGCCCTTTAATACACAGTTCCTCATGTTGTGATGAGCACTAAACATAAAATCATTCATTGCTTCTTCATAACTGCAATTGTGCTACTGTTACGAATCACAATGTAAATACCTGATATGCATGATATCTGATATACATCCCTGTGCTATAGTGCATATTCTATTGATTCTGCTTCTTAAGAGAACTTTGACTAATGTGCGTAGCACAGTGTTTAGGCTGTGAGATATCATTAGTAGCACACTATCAAATGATTTAGGGAAAACACTTCTTTGTATGGCACTGCAGTAGCTTAGAGAGGTTCTTATATAGATATTTGAATTTTAAGGTAACAAGATTGAGAAATACTTGGACTTTAAGAGGGATTGCTGCTGCTTTTTTTTTTTTTTTTTTTGGACTTACATTCACAGGACTTGAATTGGTTTCTATAGAAATGGGATTTTACAAGTGAACTCCATCTTTCCCATGATTTTACACATGCATCTCACTTAGCATTTAGGTTTTTCTGTGATGAGTTGAACACAGTGAGGTGGTTATCAGAACTCTAGAAGAGTCTAGCATCATGCTCATGGGCTTCTAGAACTGTGATCTAGGTAAAATAAAGTGCCCAATCATAAATATTTTGATAGAAAACATGTATGTACAACTCCTTAAAAATTTGAAATTACCTAAGAAATAAAATGGAGCAGGTTTTGGTTGCCAAAATATGTAATACAACAGCTCACGAGATTAAGGAAGACGAATAAAAGTTCGAGGCCAATCTGGGCAACTTAATGAGAGACCCTAAACATAAAAGTGCTAGAGATGTAGCTTTAGTGGTAGAGCATTTGCTTAGTATGTGTGAGACTCTAGGCTTAATCTCCAGTACTAAAAAGGGAGGAGGGGCGGGGGAGAGATACAGAAAGACAGACAGAGACATAGAATGAATGAGTGAGAAAAAAGCATTGAATGATCCTCGAGTCCACCATGTTAAAAGTCTTTGTAACCATCTCATAGCACTTGTCAAATATAGGGGTGAGTGTACAAAATTAGATCATTGTGCATCCTCTTAAATGGGGTACTGGGCTCCTCTGCGCACTCCATTTCTCTTCCCCACCTCTTGCTTCTAAGCAATCATGAAGTAAACAAACCTCTTCCATCACATGCCCCACCCATAACATTCCAAGTTGATGCAGGCCTGATATAAAGGGCCAAGCAACCACGAGCAGAAACCATGAAACAGTGATGGTCCCACATTAGCTACTCCTTGATTGAGGTTGACTCACAGGAGGACTTCTCTATAGTATGTAAACCAGACTAACACAAATCATCTGTGATCACGACAGAGAATGCGGTTGTAGAAAATTCAACACTAGAGCGTTGCCTAAAACAGCTCTCATTGAGCAGCTGCTTCTGGGACCTTAGAGGTGAGGTCTAGGCCTCAGTCGTTTGGTACTTTTACAGTGAAATGCCCTCAACTGAAATGCCTACTTTCCCTCGGTGGTTGTTTCTTCATCGGCAGAGTGTAAGTTGAAATAGTTATCTTCCTGCTCTGAAATGTAATCCTGCAGTTTCATCTTAGTCTACTGTAGCTCGACCCCAGCTCTGAAGGGTTGTTGTTGTTTGTTGTTGTTACAGAGTTCTTTACATCTACCAGCCCCAGGGAGGTCTTTGACTAATGTATCGAAGTTTGGCAGCTAGGCCACTGTGTCTCCATTTAATCCACCTCCGGCAGCCAGGACTAGTGTTTCTGATGCACTGAGCTCTGGAAAGGGAGCACACCCTGGCTTAACAGTTAGAGATAAATCCATGTTCTCTTCTGTCCTGTATAATTTCAACAGCATGAGCTGATGCTCACTTGGGAACTTGCCACAGAGAACATTCCCTTGGAGGGCTTCCAAATGTTAATTCTGGGGATGATGGCAGTTCCAGGAGGGGCTGAGCCAGATGGGTAAGACTGGACATTCATAGGAATCTCATCTCGCCACACTAAGGCCTGTCTGAATTTTAGAACACACCAAGAAACACTAAGCAAATTCCACAAAATATGGACCAACCACACATAAAAATAGTCAGTGCAATTGACATTTAGCCAATGGAAATTTATGCACCATGGTGTGCTGAAAAACCTCTCTGTTTAATAATAACCAGATACAAGAAAATGAAAACAGGACACAAGGCTACTGAAAACTAAGACAGGGACTTGCATGTTGTATACGTTATGTAGTGTCAGCTTTTAGTACCAAATGTAGCAGATTTTATGCATCATTTCATTGAGGTATTTTCTACCAGTTGTTTGTTATAAGAGTCAGTAATGATATTATATGATTAAAAAGAACATCAACAATAATTAGGTATCCCTTTGCCCAATTACCAAAGAGCATGACACATAATTTATGCTCAATAAATACTTGTAGAATGAGGTCGTGAAAGAATATATTCTCCTGTGACTATTATTTTCATGGAGGTAGACTTAGGCAGCTATTTTTTAAAAATGTAAAATTTGGGCTTTCTGAAGAATTCTAAGCCAGATGGAGATCAAGTAAGAATTTATTAAACCTAATAATAAATATTTCTAGTGAAATAAAACACATATTGAGAAATCTTTTTTTCCAGTGAGAATTCTGTTTCTCTTTTTATTATTTTAGCTATAAGACAGGAGTGCATGCATGCATGCGTGTGTGTGTGTGCATGTGTGCATGCATGTGTGTGTATGTGTGCATATGTGTGTATGTGAATGTGTCTACATGTGTGTATATGAGTATGTGCACATATGTGTGTGTATGTGCATGTGTGTGTGCATGTGTACGTGTGTGCGTGTGCATGTGTGTGCATATGTGCATGTGTGCATGTGTGTGCGTGTGCATGTGTGCATGTGTGTGTGCATATGTGTGTGTGCATGTGTGTGCACATACGTGTGTGTATGTGCATGTGCGTGTGCATGTGTGCATGTGTGTGTGCATATGTGCGTGTGTGTGTGCGTGTGTGTGTGTGTGTGTGTGTATGTGTGTGTGTGTGTGTGTGTGAGTCTTCCTCATCCCTTTATATCCACTCCTCCAATCCGGCAGGTAAGAGTACCATAAGCTAAAATGTTCTTTCCTTATGTGCCTACTGAGATTTCTCCACTACAGCTCACTGCTGCAGCAGGAGTGATGGCCTCCTTATAAAGCCTGGGTAATGAATAGTCCAGATTTATTTTCACATTTATTTAGGACAATCTCCTCACTGTCACTGTGTGAACATCCCCAGCACAACTTTGATGTGGCATACAAAAAAGCACAAGCTTTGGAGAAAGAGGAAAATGCCTGGCCTTCAATACCTGCTCTGCCACTCCTCAGTCTCATGCCTAGGACAGTTACTGAGCATATTTAAACCTCCTTTTCTAGTCTTGGTGGTTGTCCTATTGAAAAAAAAAAAACCAGGAATTGGTCATACTAATTATCGGACACCTAGTAGGTCTAAAAGTTAATTGCCTTTTAGCTAATTTTCTGTGGGCCTTTTAACTTTCATTCATTTTAATGTTCTTGCTTGTCTCAGCTCTTTCTTAGTTTCTCACCACTTTTCCCTCTCACCTCCAGCAAATCTGCTCCCTGTGCAGATGAATTATTCCCGCAGGTCTGCATCTCTTTGTTGATCATATGTGGAAGGCCAAAGTTTGGGATTCTTTGATGAACCCTGGCTGCCTTCTGCCAGAACGGAAGTCTCTCATTTGTTTCCTGATAACATCAGTAATGTCTAATGTTTACGCTTGCTTTTAATATCAATTTGTCACAAATTAGAATAACTTGAACAGGGAGCCCCACTTGAGAAATTGTCTTAATTACCTTAACTGATGTGGGAAGATCCACCCCAAATATAAACAGCATGTTCTTCTGGCTCCCAGATGCAGGGTCATGACAGCCTAGATGCAGGGTCATGACAGCCCAGATACAGGGTCATGTAGCCCAGATGCAGGGTCATGACAGCCCAGATGCAGGTATTTGCATTTTGCTGGCTTGGCCTCCCCTGTCATCACCAAACCACTCTATCCTGTCCTGCTAGGAATGATTCCTTTGCCAGCATCAGAACAAGGATGTGCAGGCTTCCACTGTGGACTAAGGAAGAGAAATGTTTGTCCACCACTCAGGCACCCAGCCTCAGGACTGGCAATGGTCCTCTCTGACTTTTCCCATCTTGCAGAACTCCAGGTACCATTTCAAGCCTTTTGTTCCTGCTCTTCCTGATGTCAGGAATCTGGTCTCCAAGCCTCACTATTATAGCTCAGCTCCATCTTCACATTCTTGAGAAGTCTGCCTGGCTTTGCTATCTAAGTCAGTACCAGCAACATCCCTTTCTGTCTTTTCATCAGTCTTGTATTCCTAACACATGCACATCTGAGACAAGTTTTCTGTTGTTTGTGTAAAGTCCTTATCTTCAGATACAGGCTTCCTGGAGTGAGGGGGGGGTTCTGTTTCCTTCACTTAAAGCATCTCCAGTGAGTACTAGGGATGGCTCAGAAAAGTCTCTCAAAGATGGGGACTGAATGGAATATCACTAGTGGATACTCCCAGGGCCACTGTGCAGCTTGGTAAGGAAGGGGCTGGGAAATCACTGTCTCTGGAAGATGCTGAAGTCTCTCAGAGATGGGGACTGAATGGAATATCACTGGTGGATACTCCCAGGGCCACTGTGCAGCTTGATAAGGAAGGGGCTGGGAAACCACTGCCTCTGGAAGATGCTGGGAGGTTTTGTCTCTAATCCAAGGGCAAAAACAATGGTGTGACAGTTTCAGTTTATTATTGAACATTATGCTGCCTTAGTAGGAACTTATAAATTGTTTGTGATCATCCAGGACTGATCATTTTATCACTTTGGTTTATAGGAAGATGGGTAATACTTTGATATGAGGCTATTACATAGGAAATGTGCAGTTTTAAAAAGTATTCTACAGTAATAGCTCCCTCTGAAAAAAAAATCACACTTTTAGGAACGGATAGACACAGATTGTGATCCCACTAGGGACACTCAAATATCAGTTCTTTCCCTGAAGCACGTTCCAACACTCTACTGTGACTCCAAGCTCCCAGTAAACAGATAGAAACAAAGCTTCCAAAAGTGTAAGATTGAGATTCAAAAACTCAAACGATAGCATCAAGCTGCTCTGCTTATATCTACACTGCTCCTCAAAATATTTAGGTTTGCTCTAATTTTCTTATCCTTTAAATGGGAATCACGATAGTACCTATATCATAGAATATGGGATCTGAGCAACTAATGAAATAATACAAACTGTGATTACCATGAAGCCATCGTTCAGCAATTATTAACATAAAAATGGGGCTCTGGGTACCAAGAGCTGAGAAAAAGCAGCCCTCTCACACTAAACACTTGTCTTGGTTTCTTTTCTGTTGCTGTAATAAAATACATAGCAAAAGAGAGATGAGGAAAATGATTTATTTTGGCTCACAGTTCAAGACACAGTCTGTCATAATGGGACTGTGAAGACAGCAGAGCTGTGAAGCAGCTGGTCACCGTGAATGCAGATGTCATAGAAATAGAAAAATAGAAAGCAGAGAGTGATAAATACATCTATTATGGCTTAAGTGAGAAATGTCCTGCTCATGTATTTGAAACTTCCTTCCTTGTTGGTATCTATAGGCTTATATTTTTCAAAACCTTACTTTATTAAGTGTACTTAAGTGCTTTAATCTCCCTTCTACCCTACCACACACCAGTAGTAGTGGAAAGGAAAGGTTAATAGGGCAAAGGAGATGTGGACTTGTTTAAAAATAGTTCTTTGGAATTACTCCAATCTGCATTGTCAGAATATCAGCAGTTCAGCTCACACGTCAGCAGGGGTAGCTTGATCCACTCCTAAACACCTTTCATGAATCAGCAACAGGTTTGCAGCCCCATGGAGGGAGCAATAGTGTCAACAAGCCAGACCCCCTAGAGCTCCCAGGGACTGGACCACCAACCAAAAATTACACATGGAGCAACCCATGGCACTGGCCACATATGTGGCAGAGGATGGCCTTGTTGGACATCAGTGGGAGGAGAGGCCCTTTGGCCTGAGGATGTTCAATGCCCCAGTATAGGGGAATGCCAGGGCAGGAGGATGGGAGTGGGTGGGTCGGGAAGCAACCTCATAGGGGCAGGGGGAGGGGGAGAGGATAGGGGGTTTCCAGACCTGGAAAAGGGAAAATACTTGAAATGTAAATAAAGAAAATATCCAATCTAAAAACAAAAACAACAAAGCAAGAAAACAACAAGGTTTTGCCAATTGGTCTGAGTCTGCAGAGGTGGCAGTAAACTGCCAGAACACCACCAGTTGTTCTTTGGTGGTGTTCCTCTCTATGAAGTCACAACAAATGATGGCTAACAAAGAGTGGCAAGGTGGACCAATACCACACAGCATCATCTACTGTCTGTTGGGTTATATTTATACCCTTTCCAACATCCCGTGTTTTCTCAAGCATCCACTCTAACAAAATATCACATGCCCTTTTCCCAGGTTGCTTCTCCAATAACACATCTGTTCTCAGCAAAACATCCCCAACATGTCTGCTTCAACAAAAATATACTCTCTCATAAGACAGTTTCCAGAAAAAACATCAGGCCAATTGACAGAGCCTTTTGGTTTCTTCTAGATCCAACTACCATCGCTGATTCAAGAATGGTGTTTGAGAGTGGATCAAGCTACCCCTTCTGACACAACTGAATTGCCAAAGAAACCAGAAATTTCCACTTCAGATGGTGCTGTTTGTGGAGGTTATGGAGCCTTTAAGAGGTAGAGTTTTGTTCAAGTGTGCCACTGGATGTAGGTTTTGAATTTTGTAGTCTCATACTACTTCATGTTTGTTCTGCTTCCTGTATGTATTTGAAAATCAAATTACTCAGATTTCTGCACCTGTTGCCATGCTTTCTCTGCCATGATTGAGTTCACCTCTCTGGAACTGTAGCCTAAATAAACTGTTTCTTATTTAAATTGCATTCATCAGAGTGTTTTCACAGCAGCAGAAAAGCAACTGGAATAGCATCTATGCTAGTTCTGTTCTCTGCTAATATACACACACCAGGATCTTCTTCCTAGGGAATCGTTCCACCCACGATGGGTGTCTTAGTCAGGGTTTCTATTCCTGAACAAACATCATGACCAAGAAGCAAGTTGGAGAGGAAAGGGTTCATTCAGCTTACACTTTCCATATTGCTGTTGATCACCAAAGGATGTCAGGACTGGAACTCAAGCAGGTCAGGAAGCAGGAGCAGATGCAGAGGCCATGGAGGGACATTACTTACTGGCTTGCTTCCACTGGCTTGCTCAGCTTGCTTTCTTATAGAACCCAAGACTACCAGCCCAGAGATGGTACTAATCACAAGGAGCCCTCCCACCTTGATCAATAATTGAGAAAATGCCTTATAGCTGGATCTCATGGAGGCATTTCCTCACCTGAAGTTCTTTTTTTCTGTGATAACTCCAGCTTGTGTCAATTTGACACAAAACCAGCCAGTACAATGGGTCCCCCACAGACATGCTAAGAGGACAACCATATGTAGACAGTCCTTCATTCAGACTTCTTTCCCTAATGATTCTGACTTCTGTCAAATTAACAACAGTAACCATTCCAGTGTTTTTTCTAACATGACACAAAGAAATAAAGAAATAAATTTCCTTTAAGCAGTTAATATTTAACCACTTTAAGTCCTTTAAGCACTTAATATTAAGGCTCACAGAAAACTTAGCATTTATAAGGCTTATTCAGTATTTCTGATCTCCTTTTCCAAAATGACTCCTAAGCCTTAGATGCTGGAGTTGAATTGTAGATATATCCCTTAGGACTAGTGTCTTAGGGTTGTGTTCTTGTGAAGAGACAACATGATCACAGCAATTCTTATAGAGAAAAAAAATTCACTGGGGCTAGCTTACAGTTTCAGAAGTTCAGTCAATTATCGTTATGGCAGGAAGCATGGCAGCATCCAGGCAGACATGGTGCTAGAGATGAAGCTGAGAGTTCTACATCTTGATTCACAGGAAGCGAGGAGAGACTGTGTCACACTGAGCATAGCTTGGGCTAAGGAGACCTCAAAGTCCCCAGTGACACACTTCTGTCAACAATGCCACATCAGCTCCAACAAGGCCACACCTTCTAAATAGTGCCACTTCCTATGACCAAGCATTCAAACATTTGAGTCTGTGGGGGCCACATCTATTCAAACCATCACAACTGGGCTTCAGAGCTCTATATTTTGTTTGGTTGTAGTTTTCTGTAATAGTCCTATCTGCTGCAAGGAGAGGTTTTGTGATAAAGAGCAAGGACTACATTCATCTGTGGATATGAGGACAAATATTAAGATAAAACTAAGGATGGTGATGATTTAGTGAAGGGCAGTTTTCCAAGGCCCACAACTTTACTCGTCCTAAGGTTATATCTTTTAGGAATGTCAGAAGTTACACCCATAAGGTCTCACCAACATGATTGCCCAAACATGAGCCAAAGAAGAACAATAAGAACAAGCATGTCAAAGTGGATGGGGGGAAATCCATGAGGCCTTAACCTTACACAAAGAACTGTAGGCAACTGAGGGTTCCAGAGAATGGAATAAATAGTGTTTACTAGAGAGGAACACACCAATTGATTACTCAATACCAAATAGCTAGCCCTGAGAATATTCAAGTAACATTATATAGACTGAGCAGGTTTTACTTAGGGTTGTATTTAGAAATTATGTATGTATGTATGTGTGTATGTATGTATGTATCTATGTAGCTATCTATTTATCTATGTATTTATCTATGCATCTATCTATGTATCTATCTATTTATCTATGCATCTATGTATATATGTATGTATGTATGTATGTATCTATCTATCTATCTATCTATCTAACTACAATTAATAAAAAAAGAGGCAATGTATTTGAAAGAGAATAAGAACAGGTATATGGAAGGGCTTGGGTTCATGAAAGGGGAGGAAAAGAGTAATAATACTATAATCTCAAATATAAAAGAAGTAATTAAAATACATCAAAGGTGCTATAAGTCTGTGGATGCGCAAATAGCTTTCCAAAATACAGGTATGAATGATGTTACATCTTAACTCTATTTTTTGAATATAAGGCATCATTGTCCTCATACCTTTTGTTATGTGCAGCCACCTGATTTTGTCTTCTGCTTCGGAATGAGTCTTGAAGATTTTCTTTGTGATACAATGACTATGTTTTCTTCCTTACTTCTGTTAGGTGGTAAGGCAGTTTGCATAAGCTGCTTAATAAAATAGCTGTTTTTGTCACTTAAATCATAAGAGGAATGCTCTCAGCTCTTGCTTAGGGAATGGTCAGGTCAGATGTGAGCTGAACTCCTGTGGAAGCCACACACATGAGATGTTAAGAGCTCATGTCCCTCTCTTACACCTTTGCCACTTTATAGCTTGACTCTTCTTTCCTTTAGTTATGATCTCTCTCAGGTGTATGCTGGCCTTATCCAATACGCACAACTATTAGTACTGCTTTTTTGTGGAGCACTGGATTTTACTTGGATAAATAAATAAATCAATTAATTCAATTGTGTGTGTGCTTGTGTGTACTTACATATATGATTAACATACATATACAATTCTTATTATTTCACTGAAAGTTTTCAGTGTAGAAATGAGAAATATAATATAGCTTGGCAGGTGACACAGCCCCTCATCCCCAGCTATGCAGGAGGCTCATGCAGTCGTGTGTGCCTTGATCTTAGAAGCTCCAGATCATGCGCACATGTGTGAGCAAGTGCACATTTGAAGCTGGGAAAGGCCCTCTAAGATTTCCAAAAGAGTAAGTGAATCCACGAGCGCACCTCTAGAATAATCTCGTATTAACTATTGGAGGTAAAAAGTCCTCAGGAATGTCTTTTTTCTCTAGATAAATTTATAGTTCTACAGGAAGTGTCGCAGCTGAGCTCTGAAGTTGCCGTGCATATGCACATGTGTGGTGAAAGAGAGAGAGGGGCAGGAGTGAAGGATCCAGAAAGTGACATTGGTCCAGCAGAAACCCTTTCTTATCCTTGACTGCTCTCCCTGCTCACAGTAACACATACTTTCCTAAACTGCACATCCCTTGTTTGCAGAGTTGGAGCTGGAATGCCTAGGCTCTGGTTCTTTTCTT
>NW_022196898.1:94466800-94467511 GCF_008632895.1 Mastomys coucha
AGGAAATGAGTCATAAAACATTAATACCGCCTTAAAAATAACCTAGGGGAGGGTGATCCCAAGATGAACTCGAGTACAGCACCAGAGGGAGGCTGCACCTCCAGAGGAGAAATTTCATTAGTGAGGACTTGCCCTTTTCCCATGGAGAGTTCCGGGTTGACTTCCTGAGGCTGGGAGGGCTGGGTCGTGCTGAGTGGAGATCTTGGCTGCTTTAGACATCTACGCAGCTCTTCGCAGAACTGGAAAGAAAAGAAGGAAGGAAGGTTCCTACTCCAGATGAAAGCATTCTGACACATCAGCTGGGACCATTTCAAAGCTTCTCCGGTCCCTGACACCTCCCCTGAGTTAGGACTTCATTAATTCAGGAAGGAAGGTGGAGGCAGGTAGAAGTGGAGAACAGTGACTAAGTACAAGCCAGGCCTCTGCAGTGTGACAGAACAGGAGTGTGATACCTTCTTTATTAACCGTGACCATGAACATTTATTCACCAACTCCAAAGCACCCTCCTTGTCTGCAAATCTAGGATGAAGAACATCTAATTCTAACGTAGTTTCCATAATTAAATGAGACAAGGGCACAGTAATCCATGACTAAAAAAAAAAAAATCTTCTTGTTTGTTTGTAAATTACTTTAAATCTCGCCTCACCTATTGTAAGAAGTCAAGTTTTCAGTTGGATTCCTCTTCTCCGGTTACTTTTTTTTTTTTTTTAG
>NW_022196898.1:94467942-94490803 GCF_008632895.1 Mastomys coucha
TTTGCAGCCCCTTAGGACGAACAACAATATGAACTAACTAGTACCCTCAGAGCTCCCAGGGTCTCATCTACCAACCAAAGACTGCACATGGTGGGACTGATTGTTCTGGCGGCATGTGTATAGTAGAGGATTGCAAATTCGATCCAGCTACTTCTGAGAAGATAAGACTTTCACATTCCTCTTTTTAACCCTGGTTGTCATTCCACTGAGTGATTTCTGCTCCAGAAAACTGGTCTGCCCTCATGATATGAGACAGTAATGTGCTGGCCTGGAATTAGAATGAAGGCACAGCTGGCCTATACATTTCCTCTAAAAAGACCTTCTACGTAGGAGAAGGCCTGTGAGTAGACTGGAAAGCAGTGTTTTCCGGGCAGACGCGGTCCCTTATCAAGACTCATGGCTTGTTGAGAGCAACAGCACAAGCTAGATTTCATTCCTAGCCTTCCATCTCACCTACGTGCTTTGAACAATAAAAACCACACAACTCTGGCCAATAATTCAGATATTCCCTGAGCTTATACAACATAAGACACACTACAGCAACTGTAGCATGAGCAAATCAGGATTTTTTTTCCAGCTCATATGCAAGAAAGCATGCTTTCTGGTTTCGACCTGACCACAGGTCAGATCTGACCCTAGGTCTTTCGGTCACACGATCTGAAGTGTCAGTGTTTTAGTCTGGTTCTCTGTTGCTGTGATGAATAACATGCCCAAAAACTGGGGAAGAAAGCGCTTATTTCAGTTTTGGCATTACACTCTATGACCAAGAGAAGCCAAGGCAAGAACTCAAGGACAGAAAGGAAGCAAAGACTACAGAGAAACAGTGCTGGCTGGCTCGGTTTCCTTATACAGCACAGGCTTTCCTGCCCAGGGACTGCACCGCTCACAGAGGGCTGGGTCCTCCACCAATCAGCAATCAAGACAACGTCACATGGACAAGCCCACATGACCATCAGATGGAGACAACTCCTCACCTGCGATTCCTCTTCCGGAGACTCTCGCTTGTGTTAAAAAGTCAAAAGCTAACAAGCACACTTAGGTATCCACGGTTTTCCAGACCTGGCCTGGAACTCCTGCCTCAGGCTCCCAAGGGGCAGCGATTAGAGGGGTGTTCCGCCACACCACGCTGCATTATTATTTTGCCTTTTTTACTTACTGTGAACTCTTCCGGTAACAGTTGCAGAGTTCACGCGATCTTGGCTGAAAGCACTAAACCGTGGGAGGCAGAAAGGGATAAAGACAGACCATGCTCCCTATGCACATAAGGATAGTTTTACTCGCATCTCGCTGACCAACATTTCTGACCACCCTTGCCAGGGAAGAAAACTGAGGCATGTTTAGCCAGACACACGGTTAAAGGTGACTATAGTGCTGAGGAGCGGAGGAAATGGATGCTCACCGAGGAAGCTCAGCATTTTCCCAGAAGGCTCTTCTCGTTCTCAGCTCTACTGTGTTCTACGCGTGTACCCAGTACATTTCCTTTCCTTAACTACTTAACCCCCTTTGACTCAGAGCCTGACTTAATAAAGTTCAAGTGAATGCAGACAAGGACGCAAAGGCCAGACTGGAGTGCCCAGGAGGCGTGAGGGAACCACACGGCAGCTCAGTGTCACACTGCCCGGTTTAATCACTGGATGTATGATCATTTCCTAGCTGTAAAACCTTGGAGACCTTTTCTCCTAACCTATCAGAGGTCTTCTTCTCTAGTTTGCAACAAGATAGGCCTGTCATAAGCACCGAATGCGATGATAGACATACATGCTACCGTGTGCATGACGGGTGTATTATTGCAAACGACGGCACTAAATCAGAGCACACAGGATCTGAGGCACTCTTGGCCTTTAGTCTCTTGTAGGTGTCCTTCATAAGAATCACGTCTTGTCCTCACTCTGTAATGACATATATGGGGTCTTGCCTAACGTCAAAGGTCAACCGATTCTTACCTTTACACTTGCTTGCTCAGCTGCATCTGAGCCATGACTATAATTTTTCTTCTTGCTGTCGACACGGACATTTCACTTGCTAACACTGTGCTTGCCAGAAACAAATAGCAGAAGTAAAATCCACACAGGAGCAAGGACTGGAGAAAGGCTCGGCTGTGGACAGCATCTCCTTCCAAGCTCACCTGTTCTGAGTCAACAGTACATGCGAGCTTCCAGGGCTCACGTATTTATCCACATGGCTTTACGTAACCTAGAGAGGATGGACAAATAGAAGTGCTTCCGTTTTTTTGTTTTTGTTTTTTGTTTTTTTAATTTTGAGGAAGCAGAGAAAAATATACTGAGTTATTACTATGGTAGATGAAGCATGCACAATAAATGTAATTTATATAAATGATTCATATATGATAAGGCAACATATACAAATGCTACTATTTCACTGAAAGCTTTCAGTGTAGAAATAAAAATAATATAGTTTGGCAGATGGCACAGGAGACCCCTCCACCTTGGAGGCTGGTACGGGAGACCCCTCCACCTTGGAGGCTGGTACGGGAGACCCCTCCACCTTGGAGGCTGGTACAGGAGACCCCTCCACCTTGGAGGCTGGTACGGGGGACCCCTCCACCTTGGAGGCTGGTACGGGGGTGTACCTTGACCCTAGTAGCTCCAGGCCATTTGGGTAATGACTCTAACAGTGTCTCAGAAATACTAATATAAAGCACGCTGCTCATGTCCGCCAACAGTGGTTACTTCTGGTGCTTCTAGGCGCTTCATCTCACTTAAAGGACCTTGCTTGCCTCTCCGGAAGCTCCTAAGCAGAGCAGGCTCCACTCCTGGTGTGAATGTGTCTGCCCTCACACCCTGGATTCTCACTTCAGACCCTCACCTGGCTCTGCCCTCAGCATGTGAGACTGGTAGTTTTTCCCTCTGGCTCTGTCTTCCTATCTAAGCATGACGGATAACGGAAATGTTCATCGCCTTCAGAGAGAGAGAGAGAGAGAGAGAGAGAGAGAGAGAGAGAGAGAGAGAGAGCTCCTTGCCGGTCCTGGAGTAGTCTGAACTGTGTTGTTCTGACAAGACAACCACAAAGTTTAGAGCACGTTGCTTGGAAATCACTTTTGCTCTAACCTAAGTAATACCATGTGTGGGCTCCAAAACCCAGACTAACTCCTCTTCAGAAAAACCACTGCTCCAGGTTCACATCTGCAAAGGCCTGCATAATCAGCCGCAGCAGTAATCAAAACACTTACGGTTCTGACCTACAGCGTGAACACATGCGTGATGTCACAGGGTGTGACTTTTTTTTTTTAACCTCGAATCAAAGTATGGATTGGAACTGGGTTAACACTAGTAATAGCCAAATTTCCTGTTAATAACATCAATCTTCTTGCTCTCAAAGGTGTCTCCAAGGTCTTGATGTAAAAAAAGAACTGAAAATTATCAATCACTCCCAAATTAGATTCCTTTTGCTTAGATAGAATATAAAAATTCATTCCCAGGATACTAATGACACACCAAAAGACGTCGCCAATGTTTGCCTTTATGGTAAATATTAAAACAGTCATTCTTGTTTCTACTTGATTTGCTCTAAAAGTGATGTCCAGTGACTTTAAATAAAGGACTTATGGAAATAAAGATTGCGATATTGGGTAAAATTGGGAATATATAAAAGAAAAGACCTACTTTAACCACAAAAGACAGTCTGTCTGGCATTTCCTTG
The DNA here is from genome assembly GCF_008632895.1 of Mastomys coucha. Classification (NCBI taxonomy): domain Eukaryota; kingdom Metazoa; phylum Chordata; class Mammalia; order Rodentia; family Muridae; genus Mastomys; species Mastomys coucha. The sequence goes on from NW_022196898.1 coordinate 94,471,603, forward strand.
CATTCAGGGCAAAGAGAGAAGCTGTGTTACAATGTGCGGTTCAGCCCACAGGTATGTTGGAAGAGCAAAGCTTTTGTGTCAGTGTTGTCTGTGAGCTATTTGCCAACGGGACCTTCTGTGAAGCCCCTGGGAGACATGGGGATAGATAATGTCCTTAAGAGCAGGCCGCGGAGATGGATACCCACACATCCCATAAGCTTACTTCTTCTAAGAACTGAGGAATTAAAAGGCAACTTTGGGCAATTGTAAGGGGAGCTGGACTGAAGGGAGGACCTTCCTGGAAGGAATCCCAGCTAGATATTAGAATGTCTTCTGGCTTTGGGCTTGCGTCCTGAAGTATTTTTCCTATTAGACGTTACAGGGTAATTTGCCATTTTCAGAGGGCAGAATAGAGGTCAGAGGAGTAACCGAGAGCTGTATGTGACCTTTAGAAATATCTTCCATAAAAAGGGTTTTTGTTTTTTTTTTTTGACTTTTGTCAATTATAGAGATGTGTATCTCTGTCTTAGGGCTTGTTGTGGTGAAGAGACGTGATGGCCATGGAAACTGTTCTAAAGGAGAACATTTGATTGGAGATGGCCTACAGTTCAGAGGTTTAGTCCACTGTCCTTAAGGCAGAAAGCATGATAGTATGCAGGTAGACACGGTGCTGGACAGGTAACTGAGAATTTTACATCCAGGACAGCAGGAAGAGAGCCACTGGGGCTGATTTGGGCCTATGAAACCTCAAAGCCCACCCCCCACTGACACACTTCCTCCAATCAAGCCACACCTGCTCCAACAAGGTCACATCTCCTAAAGCTTTCAAATAGGAGTCTGTGGGGGCCATTCTTATTCAAACTGCTATGCCCACTCAATACTAAAATGTATTTTTAAGTTTTTAAGTATACACACTTAAATATTTACTTGTGTGTGTGTGTGTGTGTGTGTGTGTGTGTGTGTGTACGTGTGTGTGCTCACGTGTGCACTGTGTGCTTGTACAGGTACCTTCACAGGCTGGAAGAGGACACTGGGTCTGATGAAGCTGCACTTTGAGGCAATTATGAGCTGCCAGACCTGAATGTTAGGGACTGGACATGGTTCCTCTGGAAGAGCAGCAAGAACTCTTAAGTACTGAGCCATCTCTCTAGCTCCTTTTCCTCCCCTTCCCAAAAATATAAAGTAAAAGAAATATAAATACAAATCAGATTTTGATTAATAAAAATTACCCATTCATCTTTATACTTTTTTGCCTTACTAATGCTGTGCACATGACTGTAAAACATGTCTGTGATCTTTGTTCGGTTTTGGTTTTTCAAGACAGGGTTTCTCTGTGTATCCCTGGCTGTCCTGGAGCTCATTTTGTAGACCAGGTTGACAATCACACTCTGAGATCTGCTTTCCTTTGCGTTGGGGTGCTGGGATTAAAGGTGTGCACCCCCACGGCCACCCTATGAATTCTTATATAGTCCTCCTCTGAAAATGTAGAAACCAATTCTCCTTTCCTGAGTGAGAGCCATACTCGGGGAATCAATTTTAACAGTAGAATGTTCTGGAAATGAAAATACATGAGTTCCTAGCTTTGGTCACTGGAAGATTTGTGGCTTTTCCCTGCTCTCAAGCAATCTGGCTGCCATCTTGAGACGCGTGGCCCAGGTGTCAGGGCAGTAATGCTTCTTAGCGGAAGACAGCAAGGAGGGATTCCAGCCTCCGAGGTGAGCAGGAGCCACTAAGAGAGGCTGGCCCGGTGCTCCAAGCAGCTCACATAGGAAGCCCAGGTCATCAGCTCCAGAGTGGCCTCGGAATAAGCCCCCATCCTGTAAGCCACTCCCACAGTCCTGACTGCGGAAACTGACATAAATAAATGATTATTGTTTTCAAGATGAACTTTGGGGGGCAATTTAGTCACACAGTGACAGGCAGCTAACGGTCTCGGCATCGATGTTATTTTTTTGGCTTACTGATCTTTACTTCGCTTCTTTCTCCTCTGCTGCAGAGATGACTTCCGTCACTCTCTAGGTACAATGAAAAGCGAGTCACCGTGGCTCCCTACAGTTTTCACTGAATGGTGGAGACACGGGATGGTATAAGGAAGACTGACAATGCAAGCCGTGGAGCTGAGCTATCCCAGCGTGAATCCTCTCTGTGCAACGTAGGATGTGCCGTTTTCCTCATGGTTAGTTTCTCTCCTGTGTCCCAGGAACAGGGTGGTATCACATGGGTCACTGTGAAGACTAAACGAGGAATTGTGTGTATGAGGATTAACAGAGATTGACTCCACAGTGAGTGCTGCAGAAGAGAAAGCTAAATCACTACAGCACAGGACTAACCGCACACTTCTAAGCACTACAGCTACACCGTATTTATTCCTCTTTCTATTCTTCATAGCAGGTTATCTTGACATTTCCTCATTATAAATAAAACAGTGATAAATACAATTGACCGGCTTTTTTTTTTTTTTTTTTTTTTTTTTTTTTTTTTTTTTTTGGAAATAATCCTGATATATTGACATGAATTAGCTCAAAGATGCTCTTGAAACTGGTAAAAGCACGCTTTCAAGAATTACGGAATTCAGCTTCACACAATCCAAGCTTCCACTAATGAGTGGCTTTCCAGCTTCAAGCACATGCACGTTATGTGTCTCTCTGTGAAATGTTGGGTAGTAGGGAGCATTTCACCTGGTTATCTCCCTTCAGTGAGGACTTGGAGGCCTGATGCCCTGGTTTTCAGGTGACTTTTGTTGCAGAATTGAAAAGAGCGAGAGGTACAGGTAGGGATCCAGACATGTGGTTCCAGTGACCAGTGATTATTAGCACACCCAAGCTTAAGCCAGCTGGTCCTTACCAGCTGTGTGACCTTGAACTGGGATGAAACTCATTTTCCAAAACTGGAAATTGCAGGATCAAGATTTGACCTTTCTATAGTCCTAGGTCTGCAAGCCTCTTGGTAGCATCTTTTTGCTCCTTGTACGTGAAGGCCATCGAACCTTCAGGGTAGCGCTGCTCTACGGTGCCACTGTATCTGCAGGTTCCAACGTGTGACACATAATGGGTGGTTAGTAGATGTCCCCTGGGGAGAAACATTGGACGTAAATGCCTCAACAGTCCAAGTAAGAACTGCTGTCAGCTCTGGTGTCCACACCTACTCTGGGAGTGGGTCCGGGGCCCCTCCTGGGACATTGAAAGCCTAAGTAAACAGCCTGTCTTGTCTGAAGGTTTCCAAGTCTGTTTTGTGGCATCTTTAACTTCTGTCATGCTGTCTTTTTCCTTCCATCCAAGAAGACAGGCAAACCTTCCAAGTATCAACTTAGGGCTAGAGTCCAACGTCTTCTCTTATCTGAAATTCATGGCACAGTTGTCACAGAGCAGAACCTCAGACAGCTCAGTAGGTGATTTTATAGTCAGCATTAAGAAAAAAATATTGCCACACAACTAATAAAGTTTTCCTTATTGCTGTAACTGTTGGCAAAGGCAGGTGTCGGGGGAGATTGACTGCTTGAAAAGCTTCATTATTCTGCGAGAATATTTTTTTTTTTTTATATGATTTCAACCGCTCCTGACTTGACTGTCAGCCTTACTGTGTGGCTTTAAAAGTGCCCCCTCACTCCTCCAATAGCAGATCCTCACACCCACAAAAGCGTTCAGGTCAGTTGCTGCATGCCTGAGTCTTTCCCAGGAATTAGCAGGTAGGATTACCGGGTAGCAGGCGGTGGGCGTCTGCTTGTAATCGATCAATAGGAGCTGCAGTGGGGGAAATTTTCATTTCGAGTGGCCTTGCAACCACATCTAATTTAAAGTGTCAACAGAGTTTATTTCTGTCTTTTGCTCCCACTGCCAGACTGTGAATTTTCCCTTTAGAAATCTTGTCTCAAAGTAAGACAGATATTTGGAACACATGAACTTCAAGGGGAGCTATTGCTCAGCCACCACAGACTATGTAAAAAGACTTAGGCCTCATTCCTTTATCCCATAGTGTGCTTGCAGTCTTTGTAACAGCCGGTACAACCCAGGCGTTTTGTCCAAGCAAGATTAGGCAGGCCTCTCCTGAGCGGAGAAGTCACACTGTGCCAGCTGGACCAGAGGTGAGGCTAGGGAGGAGCTACGGGGGCGGGTGGGGGGGATCTTTGAAGCCTCCTTGCTCTTGTCTGGTGTTGGATTACATGGGGCCCTGTGGTTTTGGGTGGGGAGATGTTTTCCCCCCTACCATTCGAATCCTTTAAGTTATCCCTAATTTTTAATACTAATAAAAAGCATTCTGAGAAGACACTGATGCCACATGGTGCTCAACGAATTCTTCAGCTACTGGAATTGATGAAGCTGAATAATGGTTGTGATTAAGAAACAAACATTAGGTTAACTTGCACTTTCTAAAGATCTCGTTCAAGCCGAATCCTAAAGAGTTGTGGATGTGGCCGCTGGCATCCAGCGTTAGTTCTGAGTGTCTAGCTTATCAAGGTGAACAGATTTTCTTTTCCAGGTAAAACAAACAAACAAACAAACAAACAAATAATCTTGGGATGCATTTATAACCAAGGCATTCTGGTTAGCATATGAACCAGCATTCTTTTGGGGAGTGCTCCTATGGGTGAGCAGAGAATGGATTACTCAACATTGCACTGTACCATATTTGGTATTGATATTGTCATTCAATATCAATTTGGCTTTATAAGGTCATCCATCACATGAACAGAGAATCAAATTTGAGAAGGAAAACCCAGGAGAAAGTTTCCTCCATGACACTCAGATTCTAAGATCATTCTTTGTACTAGACGGCCATTAGTAAATGCTTGGCTGATTCTTGCAACTTTGAGCACAAGGAATAGGACCCTGTGCTGTAAACCTCTCCAAGACATCCTGGAGTCCCTGTTACACCAGTTTCACTCCACGGGGGATTTTTGACAAATTTGACAACCTGACAGATGTGTTGTCTAATCTCTTTAAGTTCCTAAAGTTCCTGGATGTTTTCAAAGAACAGACTAGAAAGCAAATGGTCCTTCTAATTGAACCTTTCCCTCCCATGTCTAAGTTCTTCAATCCTTCCCTTCTGCACCAGAAAAAGGGAGGGCAAGATGTCAATCTGGGCATTGAAACAGTCATAGTAAAGCAGGCACTAGCTGGTGTTTTCCTGCAGCTAAACCAATAAAACATAAAGAGGCGAATTTACAGGAGCTTGTGTTTCTCCACCCCAAACCCGAAGCACTGCCTACCAACTTCAGAACACCGTACCAGTTGAACTGATCTATGGCAACAGGAACGCATATCTGACTTGGAGAAGCATGTTCTGGGTCAGAGTCTCAGGAGGCGAGAAGGAAAGTGGGGAGCTTCTCCCAATGAGAGAAGTAAGTGCTGTCCCTCCCCAACCTGCTCTGAGCCTTTGAGCTCAGACCTGCGTTTCTGAACTGCACAAATCCACACTTGGTGTGTGGCATGGAGCCAGGCTCAGTGGAGGCCGAGAGGTGACACCCTTGGAACTGTACACAGTTGTGAGGCCTGCTTCTCAGACATTTGGACAACTGCCATGGAGAAGGGAAAGGGGGAGAACTGGGCCAGTTTGCATTCTGTTACAGACCAGCCTTTTGGATGACAGAATTCTTTCCAATCAAAATGCCATGGATTGCTCCCCACTGTGAGCTAATAGGGTGCTAATTAGCATATTTCATTTATTTACTTAACTGGGATAGAAACCATTGGGCACGTGGCCCACTTAGAATGGTTTCCTGGGGGAAGCCATGAGATACTCTGAGTACCACCTCCCTATGCATTGCAGGAAGCCAGTCCACGAAAGCATGATGTCCACCCCCTTCTCTTCTTTCCTTCATACCTCTCTTTTCTAAACACACACACACACACACACACACACACACACACACACACACACACACAGGCACACACACACAAGCTAGAGTCTATTCTGGTCTTGCTTCAATAAGACGCTAAAATGAAAACTGAAATTGCCCTGCCATTTTCTGGTGTTCGTCCACATTGATGCTTTATTGACAGCTGTCTGGACCCCTCTGGACTCGCCTCTAACTTGTAATAATGACTTTAGGTCAGCAGTGGAGGTGCACACCTCACTCTCTCCACACCAGTTACTCTCTTTGCAGAGTCCGAGTGGACTCTCATGGCTGTGAGGTGGTGGCTGGGCTCCTTGGCCCTCTCTGGGTCACATCCTGGGACATATTAAACCGATTTGCCATCATTTCCTCTCATGTGGGGAAGAAAGCACTTTTCAATTTCTCATACTGCCCCGGAGTACTTTCAGATTCTTTGGATTTCCATGGCTGTTAATCTCCCTAGTGGTGTATTTTCAGCCTGTTCAGGGACAAGTCATTAACGGTGTACAGTGAAAAAGAAAGCATCCAGAACACGCTAAGCAAAGAGAAATGAATCCTAATCCCGGGATGCTTCCTGAAATACTTAGCCCATGTGTTAAGCAGCAGTAGCAAAAACGAGGGGCAGAATAAAAGGCAGCAGGCCTATGAAGAATCCTGCCTGCATGGATAGTAGATCCACATCCACACAACACAACACACACACACACACACACACACACACACACACACAGTGTGTGTGTGTGTGTACATATATATATATATATATATATTTAACCAAACTCACACAGTAAGAGTACAGGTACAATTTTGTAAAAATAAAAAGACGTAAGGTTCTCTTATTTACTGAGGACTCAGTTTATGGCACCATGGTCCTTTCGATTGATTATTCTAAGGTCCTTGGAGCAAACATGACTATTTCCTTTCACCCTGGTCAGTCCCAGAGTCCTGCCATTTTTTACTGCTTGATGCTATTGAACCTGGACTTCTGTCCTTTGGACACTGTTTAGGTGAGCTTAAGTAACTGATGGCTTAGACCCTGGCCCTTTAAAATGAGCTCCATGTATTTAGTATTACCTGGTTCTTGTTAGAAACTCAGGGATTTGGTGACTCCTGGAACTCAGGAGAGATGAGACTATACCTAAATAGCCGCCATGTGCTTTGTCCTCTGGCGTGATAACTGCCCCTGCCTCCTCTGTTTCTTCTCTCTCAGTGTCCTCTACACACCTCTCCTCTGACCTCATCAGTATGTGGCCTGTCTGCTGGAAGGTATGCCCGCTGTAACCTACAACATGGAACACCATTAGCAGATGTAATACTGTCAGCCTATGTTGTCAAGATGCTACCTCATCCCCTGCAGCTTGGGTCCCGGAGAGCTGACTGAGGTAATAAGGGGAGGAGTGAAGAGCAGGCACGCATAGTATACAGATATACGCATAGGTGCCAGGGGGGCTGTGCACACTCTGACGGAATGGCTCCAGCTATGCAACCAAGCCGACATCAGCGCGTGCATTGTGAACAGCACAGGGACGCGAACTAGCTAGAGCAGGTACGGGTTCTCAGTAGGAGAGCAGTCGCAGAGGAAGCTGCAGTTGCTAATTTTTGCACACATGGATCAACCATTGATAAACACTTACACTCACCCATACTGCCAATGTTTACAGAGGAAGGCTTTGCCAATCTCATGCCCAACTGTGTGGGAAAGGCTGTGCAATTCTCTTGGGTCCGAGGCATCAGTCCTTGTCACGGCTCTACCTATATCAAACAATACACAGCATGAGGGCTCCCATCTGTTCCCTACCCATTCACTCAGGGCTCCCTCAGCTCCTCACAAAATACAATTTTAATTTCTATGGAGGATACTGCTTCTGTGTCCAGTCAAAATATTTTTCTAGTCTATTCTAGGTGGTCCCAGTCTCTTCATGTTATCTCAGACATTTAGAGTTTGACTAAGTTGATCATGACTTTGCTTTTTAGAAGCCAGTGGCACTGATATTCTTAAAGTCATTTAGAGTAATTTGTTATACATGGGCCTTTGCTCATGGTGGAGCTGGATTTCAGTGCTAACACTCCTCCATATTGGTAGATCTCTATGTCTTTAATCCCAACTGTAGCTATCTCTGTTACACTGACATATTGTCCTTCATGCTAATCTAGAAGTCACTTTTGAGCCAGCTGCTTTGTTCTCTTTATAGTTAATTTATGAATCCATCTGGATAATATATAAAGGCCTGACTGTTATTTGTAGTCAAGAGAGATGCTGGGACATTGCCTGGGTCCCGGGTATCCCAGATGCCCCTCCCTCTAGCTACCACCTTCTAGCTTCTACCTGGGTTCTTGAGGGTCATCTACCTCTGAGCATCATCTTCTTCTCACTTCTTCTGACATTGTTGATTTTGCACTGTGCTTTACCAAATGACACATATTTCCCTTGTTACTAAATCCATCTGATCTGACCTCCTCTTTGAAAAAAATGCCATTTTTTTCTTTTTTCGAGATTAGAGTAGAAGCTCTTGTCACCAGACCATCCAATAAATATCTAATAATAATTTGAGTTTTGTTAAACTGAAATATAAAAGCATTCTAGTTCTTCCATGCTTTTTAAACTCTTGGCAACCATTTGCCATTCTAGCTTTATCTCTCAGTATAAGATTTGATTTACTGTGAGGAACATAATGAGGATTTTCAGTACACTAATGCTGGAGGCTGATTTGTCTCTAAAATGTAGACTTAACATTGAGTCCTTCATAAAAGCCAGTGTGTTATTTGAAAAAAAAAAAAAAACTGGAAGAAGAAATGAAGCAGATCTGACTACTGATTGGCTGATATACTTCTGTTTGCTTGTTTGCTGACAGACTGCTGTGGGTTCAAATTGACGAGGAGAACAACTAAAATTATTGTTCACATACTAATTAGAGTTGGGTCCTGATATTTTGGTTTCAATGTTCCAATTGAAGAAGGAGAGAGCTATGTGTGTAAGGGAGGGGTTTCAAACAGTTCTCCCCCTAAGGTGAGAGCCTGTCTGTGATCTTCAGTTGATTATTGTTTCGTGCAAGATTCCAGAGAGACAGACAAAGTTCATTAAAGAAGAGTTGCTGTGAGAGGCCTATGGACATAAAGTAGACAGAGTCCCTTTCATATTCTGATTTCCAGACTTAGTGTCTTTATCTATACTTGTGGGGCACCTGTTATTCATGATCTGAGAAAAGACAGTACTACCAACTGTTCTCCCCTCCTCTCACATTTCAGACAGTCTCTCTTACTGTGAATAGACCATGAAGCAACGGAGTATTTATAGGGCTCATATTTCCCAAAGGAGAAAATCTTGTTTGGCCAAAGTGCTTCTCGGGATGGTTTTCTGAGCCTACGTCATCAAGGGAGATGCACAACGTTTGGAGCAAAGGAAAAGCAATTCTACAAAGTAGAGGCAATGTATCAGCCAGACCAGCAAATGTAACACTGTTGTTGGAGGAAATGTACTAATGTTGAGAAGAGTAACATGATTGGAAGACAGTACCCGAGAACCATGGAGTGAGTGGTTAATTTGGTTGTTCTGAGAACACTTACTCAACAGGTGGTGACACTTGGAGAAAAAACCCATCCCAAAAGCTTTTGATGGGCAGTATGTCCCTTGGAGTGTTTATGTATTTATTAGGGTTTACCTACAAATGGTGGTATTGGTAACTGAATGGGACTTCGTCTCATTTGATTCTGTCTAAGCATATCATGTCCATGTGTCATCAGGAAGGCCATTTATCTTTGGTTTGACTGACCCAAGAGATGTTATTTAGATCCAGATAGAACTAATCTGTAGTAGGTAACTAGGAACTAGTGATCTTCCCAAGCAACCAATGCTTACATTGCTAGGTATGGTTTCTATAAAATACCCCATCCTTACACTAGGATATCTCTAGAAGGAAGTTGGAGTTTTAAAAGTTTTAAGTTTGCTGTTTTAAAACCTTCGGAATTCTTTGGCTTGATTTTTGAAGTAGATAAAGCCGTTAAATCCATATTACTCACATTATTGTATTTATAATGGGGGAGGAGCGACTCCTTCTATTTATTGCTGAACAAACCTTAAGAGCTGACATCAGGACTGGGAGAGCTGAGGCTCATCCAGAGAATTAGAAAATATTGTTAACAACCAATATCAAGATATAATCTGGGGGCTGGAGAGATTAGTTAGGTGGTAGATAAAGTGCGTGCTGGAGAAAGCATGAGGACCTGATTTAGATCCCCAGCACCCATATAAATCCAGGTGCAGTGGCACATGCTAATAAACCAAATGCTGGGGACATTGAGACGGATGGGTCCCTGGGCTGGTTGCTAAGGTAGCCTCACTGAGCTGACAAGCTTGTCTCAAAAAAAAAAAGATTAAAATAAAATGCAGTGGCTAGTGATAATGGAAAAATACCTGGATGTTGGCCCATGACCTCAATACCATGTGCATATATGTGAGGTGCACCAGTCTCAAACACATATATATGTACACACACACACACACACACACACACACACACACACACACAGAGAGAGAGAGAGAGAGAGAGAGAGAGAGAGAGAGAGAGAGAGAGAGAGAGAGACAGACAGACAGACTAGGTCTTCAATAATGGAACTCTGACTACTAGGACTCTATAAAGCATTGTGAATAGAAGACAGTGAAAGGTGCTGGCTGCTTGTCCAGCTCTGTTCAGTTGGAGGAGATGCTCAGGTTAATGTCCCCTCATGGAAGAAGTCATGGACTTACAATACAGTTGGAAGATGGTGAATTGTCTCAGAAATTTCCTTACAGACCTTTTGGACCCTGACCAATTCTGATGCAGGACCACTCTGTTGAATACTTTGTGTGCCCTCACGTCGTATTGACATGTGACTGAAGACTGCAGTGTACCAATGATTGGAGACAATAGCTTTCTACTGAGAGACTGGGGCTTCTCTGCTGGGCTCATCTGGGGATGAATAAGCAGATACACAAGCTTGTCTCATCTCATCCTGAGGCTCTAATGGCTGACAAGTCTGAGCAGCAGCAGACTCCCGTCCGTAGACCCCTGACATGTTCAGCTTGAATATGGTCACCAATTTGAATAGGGAAATGTCCATCAAAGGTTCAGATGTAAAAAGCTTAAACTCCTAGGAGGAGCTATGGGGACACATGTCACTGTATTTTCATGGGGTGGATTCTAATGTTGAATCATTAGGTCATTGGGGGTGTACTTTCAAAAAAAGACAGTAGGTCTTTGATATCTTTCTTCTCTTGTCTCTTCCTGCTTCCTGGGTAATGGTGTCAGAAGTTTGCTCAGCTCTGTGCCTCCCCCAGAACCCCCTTAATTGGCTGCTATTCTGGAGACTCAAAGTGATGAGGGTCCTCAGTAGAGTGCAGGAATCTTCAATGTAAACTAACTTTTCCTCTTTATAAATGAACCTGGGAATACATAAGTTTACCTGGGTTTTTTCTCTGATTTTTATGTTATATTTATATTCTGTGAGGCAAGAAAAAAGAGAACAATTCTGAGAGAGGCAGGCAGAATTCCTCTTTTTTCTTGGGTCTTGTCAGTATATCGTTCATTGGCTACCTCTTTTTGGGTAGGTCATGGGATTCATTGTTTGGTAATGCTATGTGTCGCTGGTCTTTGGACATAGAGAAGGCCCCTTTCCTTTCTCTAATCATGAATAAAGAAAGCACTGTATACCCAGAACTTATTGTCGACATAGCTAAGCTGTTAGGGGTATTTATGGATTCAATGAGACTAAAAGGAAATAAATAGGCTTTATTTTAAATGAAGTTGCATACAATAGGACAGCAATTTTATCAGACATCTGTTTTGTTTTGTAGTTCTACCCTTTACCCCCAACCCCTAACTGTTATGTTGGCGTTAGCCCAAAGCAGGCTTTGAGCAATGGCTGGGGCATTCTACTTTTTATTCACATTGACCAGGAAGTGAAAGCTCATCTCCTTTATCAGAAGCCCTAGACAAAGCTCCCTGATTTCTCATTGGCTGAAACTGGATTTATATTTCTATTATTGAACCAATGAATATGAAGCCTGGGAAATGAGTTTCTCTAGTAAGATTAAATTAATCAAAGTTCTTTATAGATGCTTAAAGCAACCATTACTGCTGATATTTTCAATAAATTACAAGCCTAGGTTTAAACACAAATGCAATTTCTAGAATAGAAGATTTATTGGAAAGTAGAATGTGTAAGAAGTCTTAGTATCCTATTAATTCATCAAAGAACAAGGTAAAGGATAAGAAATTTAGTAATCTGGTAAATATAAAAAAATACGTTGTGGTTCTGAATGTTGCTCCAACATGGGGAGAGACAGAAGGAAAACAGAGGGAGGTGGAAGAAAAGAGAGAGAAAATATGTATATGATGGATTTTGCTGAAATCACAGTTCTTGGAAGTTTGGAAACAGCTTGTCTTCACACAGAAACCTGGCCTTCCCTCTCTGGTTTATGGAAATCCTTCTTTGATGCAGGGGGATGGAAGAGATAAAGGCAGAAAGATCCTTTTGTCTCTGTAATACTAGGAAAATGCACTGGAAAGTAGTCATGTTCTTCCTATTGCAAAGAAAATAAAGCCACGCACTTGAAAAACTTGAAAACTCTCCTGGTGGATGGTTTAGTAAGATCATCTGAGGACTTGGGAGCAGCAGGGATGGGAAGTGTGGTGGGTTTGTTCCTGAGCTCTCCTCCGCCACACATGATGCTGTCATGATGGTCTGGCTCTGTCTCACATACTAAGCCCTCCTCATCTAGAAAAGGTAGATGACTCGGCTGTCTTCCCAACTCTGACAGCCTGAGGAGGGAGTGCAGTCATATGCCTGAACTGCTCTCCACATGGTGAATGGCTTCGTGGATGTGTGGCATTATTACTGTTGTTATTTGGTAACCCCCCCCCCCCCCAGTGATCCATGATCTTGGCTGAGATAGTTAATATCTCACATTGTTTTTGGTCTATAAAATGTGATATCAAATCCAATGCTCTCGGATATATATTTTTTCCTAACATAGGTGTGGGATTATCAGATCACACACCCACCCTCTTAGATGCTAAAAGAATGTTTACAAAAGGACAGAGAATTGAGTGGCAGACACTCTCAATGGCTAGCTTTTGTCAGTGGTGCTAAGGGTCAAAATCTTCTGTGTTCCATTTCCTTGGGATTTTAATGACAGTGATCGTAACTCTATGTAGAACATTCATCTGGTTTTCTACGGTTTACGGTTTACATTTAGATGTAAGTGTATGTCCAACCATTAGTTTGTAGAAATGTTTGTTAAGAAAGAATGTGCATGCATCTAAGATGTAGTGTGCTAGCTAGGTGAAGGTAATATTTTTGTATTGACAGCATTAGGAATAGAAATCACAAGTGTTGATCTCACAGGGATCTGCACTGATTCCTCTTTGAGTATACTGTCCTGGAACTCACTCTGTAGACCAGGCTGGCCTTGAACTCAGAAATCTGCTTGCCTCTGCCTCCCAAGCGCTGGGATTAAAGATGTGCACCACCACTGCCCGGCTCTTCTTTGAGTTTTAAAGGAGTAACTGATTTGGTGAGAAAATGGCCTCCAGGAAGAATGGGACTTGTTTTGGACATTGAGAGAGCATGAATTACATCTCATATGGATAAAGAAGTGAAAGGAAAGCTCAGAGAGCTCATAACAGGGTGTTACTAAGTTTTAAATTAAAGTACAGGTACTTGAGAATCTTTATTGTGCTCATTGTAGCCAGGGCTTTTATCTGTTAATATTTTGAGACTATAGGTGTAAGTTCCTTTGGCAGAGATGATGATGATGATGATGATGATGATGACGACGACAATGACGACGGCGACGACGACGATGACAACGATGGCCACAGGACACAGACAATAATAGCTGTTGTTCATAACATGCTGACTCTCTGTGGGGCTTTAATGCCAGTGTTTGGACATAGTCTCTCATTGTATCCTAACTACAATTTTGTGCAATAGTACTGTTATGAGTCTGTGTGGATGGGAAAAGTGAGGCATACACTGGTTAACAGGTTTACTAAAATCCACATAGTAAGTAAGGAGTTATGCTGGAAGTCAAACGTATGTAACCCTAAGGCTAAATTTCTTTGAGTGATTGTAACTCATAACACATCATCACTGCCGTTACATTAACTCAGCTCCAGTGCTTGTAACGCAAAGCATATCATCTGCTAACTTTCTTGTCTTTACAAGAATCCTAAGCATCTATTCAACTGTTAGCATCATTGCCATCTCATAGATGTAAAATCCAGAGGCCAGAGGGCTAGCTAGCTCCAGTAAATTTGTGCTGTTAGCTATAATGATAGTATTATAAAAATAGAAGATTGATTATGGAAAATATTAAGGATTAGCAAAAAGAATTTGTAAGACACAGATCAGTTGCAAAATGTTTTGTGTACATTCTTACTATAATTATGTTAGAGATAAATAGACTTATTGTTGGCCAAAAGATATAATTGAGACTTAGGAAAGTTAGGAAAGTTACTGAATATTGCAAAAATGATAATGGGACCCAAGACATAGACATTGACGTCGTACATTAAGACTTGGGATTCTAGCAGCCCTTTGAACCTGGTCATGAGATTTTGAAATGTTTGCTCTTTGTGCTTATAGCACTATTTCACTCAGACACTCAATAAATATTTATCCAGCACCTACATATCCTGTAAAACGTTGCATCCCTCCGTGATTTCCTACGCATATTCTTCAATCATAGAACACAGGTGTGACTGAATGGTGGCAGAGATGTTTAAACAAATGCAAGGACAATTTGATAGTGATGACTCTAAACATTTACCTGAATTGATTCTGTCTTAAAACAAAATCTTAAGTTTGACAAGCAGCAGCAATAATCCACAAATGCATACATCACACACACACACACACACACACACACACACACACACACACACATATGTGCACACACATCCAGAGAACTCCATCAGTTCTAATCTAAAAGGGTTTTCCACTTTGTAGTAGCTGAAGGGAACATTGCTCATCATGGTTTTGCTCATGACCCATATCTGCTTATTAAATAATACTTTGCTATTTCATTTATAAAGTGACTGTTAATTGAGTGGCCCATGGTTTAGGGGTGGAATTGTTCCTGCGAACAATGAGTGGTGGTAATCATAAAGCCAGTTCCTGTGTGACAAGGAGAGATATCAAGGCAGCCTAGATATGGGGCATCTGCAACTGATGGATCTGGTATGCATTTCCTTCTGAGACTGTCTGCTTACTTTGATGCACTGAACTTCTCATTTCAAGGACATCAGAGACAAACAATAAATGTTGCTGCTTTCTTTCCTCTGAATTTGAAAAGCAAGAATATGGATTTATTGTATATGCTCTGGGAACAACAGGTCTACAATTTATTTATTTTTAAATACAGTCCACCCCTCCTGACTTCAACTCTCTCTATAGGAGAGGATAGTTTTGAACTGTTGCTCATCCTGCCTCTACCTCCAAAGCCCCCATATGCTAGGATTATAGGATTATACCACCAAAACTCAGTTTTTAATAGATAATTTTGTTAGAACTTTTTTTTTTGATATTCTCTTTACTTACATTTCAAACAATATCTCCTCTCCTGGTTACCTCTCTGAAAAAAATATCAAAAACAAAAACAAAAAACAAACCCTGTTTCTTCCCCCCTCCCTCTGCTTACCAACCCACCCTCTCCTACTTCCTGGCCTTGGCATTCCCCTACACTGGGGCGTAGAACCTTCACAGGATCAAGGGCCTCTCCTCCCACTGATGACCTACTAGTAGTCATCCTCTGCTATACATATGGTGCTGGAGCCAGGAGTCCCCCCATGTGTACTCTTTGGTTGATAGTTTAGTCCCTGGGAGCTCTGAGAGTACTAGTTAGTTCATATTGTTGTTCCTCCTAAGGGGCTGCAAACCCTTCAGCTCCTTGGATCTTTTCTCTAGCTCCTTCATTGGGGACCCTATGCTCAGACCAATGGATGGCTGTGAGTCTCTACTTCTGTATTTGTCGTGCACTGGCAGAGCGTCTCAGGAGACAGCTATATCAGGCTCCTGTCAGCCAGCACTTGCTGACATCCACAATAGTGTCTGAGTTTGATGACTGAATATGGAAAGGATTCCCAGGTGGAGCAGTCTCTGGATTGTCCTTTCAGTTTCTGCTCCATATTTTGTCTCTGCAACTCCTCCCATGGGTATTTTGTTCCCCCTTCTAAGAAGGAATGAAGCATCCTCACTTTGGTCTTCCTTCTTCTTGAGTTACTTGTGGTTTGTGGATTGTATTTTGGGTATTCTGGGCTAATATCCACTTATCAGAGAGTGCATGCCATATGTGTTCTTTTGTGATTGGGTTACTTCACTCAGGATAATATTCCCTATGAATTTCATAAATTCATTGTTTTTAATAGCTGAGTAGTGCTCCATGGTGTAGATGTACCACATTGTCTGTATCCATTCCTCCGTTGAGGGACATTTGAATTGTTTCCAGTTTCTGGCTATTATAAGTAAAGCTGCTATGAACATAGTGGAGCATATGTCCTTGTTACATGTTGGAGCATCTTCTGGGTTATATGCCCAGGAGTGGTATAGCTGGGTACTCTGGTAGTACTATGTCCAATTTCCGGAGGAACCGCCAAACTGATTTCCAGAATGGTTGTACCAGCTTGCAATCCCACCAGCAATGAAGGAGTGTTCCTCTTTCTCCACAACCTCTCCAGCATCTGCTGTCATCTGAGTTTTTTATCCTAGCCATTCTGACTGGTGTGAGGTGGAATCTCAGGGTTGTTTTAATTTGCATTTCCCTGATGACTAAGGATGTTGAACATTTCTTTAGGTGCTTCTCAGCCATTCAGTGTTCATCAATTGAGAATTCTTTGTTTATCTCTGTACCCCATTTTTAATAGGGTTATTTGGTTCTCTGGAGTCTAACTTCTTGAGTTCTTTGTATATGTTGGATATTAGCTCTCTATCAGATGTAGGACTGGTAAAGATCTTTTCCCAATCTGTTGGTTGCCATTTTGTCCTATTAACAGTGTCCTTTGACTTACAGGACACTGCAATTTTATGAGGTCCCATTTGTCAATTCTTGATCTTTGAGCATAAGATATTGGTGTTCTGTTCAAGAAAATTTTCCCTGTGCCTATGTGCTTGAGACTCTTCCCCACTTTCTTTCTATTAGTTTTAGCATATCTGGTTTTATGTGGAGGTCCTTGATCCACTTGGACTTGAACTCTTTACAAGGAGATAAGAGTGGATCTGCCGGGCGGTGGTGGCACATGCCTTTAATCTCGGCACTTAGGAGGCAGAGGCAGGTGGATTTCTGAATTCGAGGCCAGCCTGGTCTACAGAGTAAGTTCCAGGACAGCCAAGGCTACACAGAGAAACCTTGTCTCAGAAAAAAAAAAAAAAAGAGTGGATCAATTTGCATTCTTCTACATGATAACTGCCAGTTGAGCCAGCACCATTTGTTGAAAATTCTGTCTTTTACTCACTGGATAGTTTTAGCTCCTTTGTCAAAGATCAAGTGACCATAGGTGTGTGGGTTCATTTCTGGGTCTTCAATTCTATTCCATTGATCCACCTGCCTGTCACTGTACCAATGCCATGCAGCTTTTATCACAATTGCTCTGTAGTACAGCTTAAGGTACGGGATGGTTATTTTACTAGAGGTTCTTTTATTGTTAAGAATAGTTTTCGCTATCCTAGGTTTTTTGTTATTCTAGATGAATTTGCAAATTGCTCTTTCCAAGTCTGTGAAGAATTGAGTTGGAATTTTATAGGGATTGCATTGAATCTGTAGATTGCTTTTGGCAAGATGGACATTTTTACTATATTAATCCTGTCAATCCATGAGCATGGGAGATCTTTCCATCTTCTGAGATCTTCTTCAATTTCCTTCTTCAATTTCCTTCTTCAGAGACTTGAAGTTCTTGTCAAACAGATCTTTTACTTGCTTAGTTAGAGTCATACCAAGGTATTTTATATTATTTCTGACTATTGTGAAGGGTGTTGTTCCCCTAATTTCTTTCTCAGCTTGTTTATCCTTTGTGTTGAGGAAGGCCATTGATTTGCTTGAGTTAATTTTATATCCAGCTACTTTGCTGAGGTTGTTTATCAGGTTTAGGAGCTCTCTGGTGGAATTTTTGGGGTCACTTAAGTTTACTATCATATCATCTGCAAATAGTGATAATTTGACCTCTTCTTTTCCAATTTATATCCCTTTGATCTCCTTTTGTTGTCTAATTGCTCTGGCTAGGACTTCAAGTACAATATTGAATAGGTAGGGAGAGAGTGGGCAACCTTGTCTAGCCCCTGATTGTAGTAGAATTGCTTCAAGTTTCTCTCCATTTAGTTTGATATTGGCTACTGGTTTGCTGTATATTGCTTTTACTATGTTTAAGTATGGGCCTTGAATTCCTGATCTTTCCAAAACTTTTATCATGAAGGGGTGCTGGATTTTGTCAAATGTTTTCTCAGCATCCAATGAGATGATCATATGATTTTTTTCTTTGAGTTTGTTTATATAATGGATTACATTGAGGGGTTTCCATATTTGGACCATCCCTGCATACCTGGGATGAAGACTACTTGATCATGATGGATGATCGTTCTTGAATTTGATTTGCAAGATTTTTTTTGAGCCAGGCAGTGGTGGCTCACACCTTTAATCTCAGCACTTGGGAGGCAGAGACAAGCAGATTTCTGAGTTGGAGGCCAGCCTAGTCTACAGAGTGAGTTCCAGGACAGCCAGGGCTATACAGATTAACTGTCTCAAAAAAAAAAAAAAAAAACAACAAAAAAAATTTTTGGAGTATTTTTCACCGATGTTCATAAGTGAAATTAATCTGAAGTTTTCTTTCATTGTTAGGTCTTTGTGTGGTTTAGGTAATCAGAATAATTGTAGTTTCATAGAATGAATTGGGTAGAATACCTTCTGTTTCTATTTTGTGGTGCTGGCAGAAAAGCAGTTCCCTGGTTTGGGGCATCTATATACCTGGCCTCCTTTTCAGTTTCAATAATACAGCACTTCACAGCATCACATGGTAACTTCCAAGTTGTAAATTTTAAAGATAGGTTGTTGGAATGGAATGTGAAATTTTTGTTTAGCCATTATTTTGTTGATGGACATTCCAGTTATTTCTAGATTTGAGCCCATTAACAATATGATACTGTGTTTTGTGGGTAACATTCATTCTGGATAATTTCCAAGAACAGAATTACAGATTTATAGAGCAAGTGTGTTTGTAGGGTAAATTTAACTTTACAAGAAATTGCTGTGGCCTACAGAGTTGGCTCAGCTGGCAAGGGTATTTGCTGCCAAGCCTGGTGGTCTGAGTTTGACACCTGGAACTGTGTGTGTGTGTGTGTATGAGAGAGAGAGAGAGAGAGAGA
>NW_022196898.1:94490813-94509726 GCF_008632895.1 Mastomys coucha
AGAGAGAGACAGAGAGAGACAGAGAGAGAGACAGAGAGAGAGATAGAGAGACAGAGAGACAGAGACAGAGAGACAGAGAGACAGAGAGACAGAGAGAGACAGAGACAGAGATAGAGAGACAGACAGAGACAGAGAGACAGAGAGACAGAGAGAGACAGAGAGAGACAGAGAGACAGAGACAGAGAGACAGACACACAGAGAGAGACAGAGACAGAGAGACAGAGAGAGGCTGGCTATTCAATCAAATATTTTCTCCAGTTTATAGTTTGCATATTTATTTTATAATGGTGTATTTTGAAAAGCAGGAAATTAATTTTTGACGAATTCCATTTTCCCTTGGAATTTTAAAGAAGCAAATGTTAAAAGTTGTTGTTACCTTTCTGTATCCTGTCCAAAGGATCCTCGCCTGCTCCAATGCTGCATATAAATTCTCTTATGTCTTGTATTTTCTTTTAGATGTTTTGTGACTTCTGCAGTTGTCATAGTGGTAGTTTGATTAACTCACTTTACTCCCAGTGGAGTGTGCATGCTTGCTGCACCTGCCCAGGAGCTCTCTGGGTCGAGAAAGCAACACACACACACACACACACACACACACACACACACACACACACACGCCATTAGTCCACAAACTTCCCATCCCACCCTTCCTCTCCTCCCTTCCCCCTACCTCTATGAGGGTGCCTCTCCATCAGCTCACCCATTCCCACCTCACTGCCCTAGCATCCTCCTACTCTGGGGCATCAAGTCTCCATAGGACCAAGGGGCTCCCCTCCCATTGGTGTCAGAAAAGGCCATCCTCTACTACATATGCAGCTGGAGCTATGGGTTCCTCCATGTGTACCCTTTGGTTGGTGGTTTAATCTCTGGGAGCTCTGGGTGATCTGGTTGGTTGATATTGTTCTTCTCCTTCCTATGGGGTTGCAATCCCCTTCAGCTCCTTCAGTTTAGCTCTTCCATTGGGGTCGCTGAGGTCAGTCTGATGGTTGGCTTTGAGTATCTGCACCTATATTGGTCAGGTGTTGGTACAACCTCTCTGGCTCCTTCTGGGCGACGCCCTAGTCTGTGTGCCCAAGAACCTTCTAGGCAGCCCTTCTGGGGGCTGCATTCCTTCTCACCTACATCTCAGATGGTTTTCCTTCTGTAGCTTTAAATCTGATCCTCTCCCTCCAAATCAGGGCGATTCTCCCTTTCTCTCAGTTTCTAGCCCACTCAAATCTAAAGGTCCCACCCCAGTCTACCTGCCCAGCCATTAGCCCTTGGCTCTTTATTAATTGATCAAAAACCAATTGGGGACAAGGACCTTCAGCTTTTGGACTGGATTAATTCAAAGCATTAGAACCAATCACCAGCACATATGTTGAAAGTACACTTAACTGCTGCAAACCAAGTGGAGTAATTTTGAAGGGATTGCATTTAAACCATTGATGATTTTGGGAAAATAGTCAGAGTAGCAAGATTATGTCAACATGTTACAAACATATTGTTATAAAGATAGTAACAATATTATGTTATCATCTAGCTCTTTTCAACTAAAAGCCTCTATTAATTTTTCTCAGGTATATTTTTGAAATATTTGAAAAGTTGAGTTCTTCCATATTTTTATCAAGTTCCAAGTCAGATATTGGATGGGTTGAAAACTAATCTATCTGCTCCCTCATTACTTGCCACCGAGGCAATTGGGAGAGCTGACTGTGGGGTCATGAGAGCAGTTGAGCTTACCCTGTCCTTCACTGGCTATAACATGTGGGAGAGTGGTTCCTGCACCTTGCCTGGGCAACACAGTAGAGCTGGCCCTCACGGCAAAGGCAAGGGTTAGCGAGTCCCGTGGCTGTGAAAGTGGGAGAGCTGGCCTTGCTCCTCCAAGCCTGGAACACTTGAGAGAGTGGGCCCAGTCTTTGATTGTGCAGCACAATTGTAGCTGGCTTTGAAGGCATGGGTTTGGGTTAGCTGGCCCCGAAGGCATGAGTGAAGGAGTGCTGACCCTGCTGCCTGCCAATTGGGCATTGAGTGGCCTAGCCTACGCAGTGTTGGAGTTTGCCCTGGTGGTGGGGATAAGGGAGAGCTGATGGGCTGACCAGCTCAGTGACCACCCAGGCCTAGATCCAGGGCTCTGAATTGGCCTACTTCCAAGTTTATATCATCTGAAAATGGTTGGGATTGTGTGTGTACACGTGTGTGTGTGTGTGTGTGTGTATGTGTGTGTGTGTGTGTTCTTTGGGAGGGCAGGGAAACAGAAAAGGCAAAGGATGGATGTGAGGGGGAGGGGAGATGATCAAGATTGAGGTACATAATATAAAACTCATAAATAATCAATAAAAAGTAAAAAAAAAAACATTATAAATTGTATTTTAATCAATGGAGTGACACTAGGTATATCAACCACTCCAGGACACAACTCATGCTCTGGAGTGGTTGAACAACATATAACAGACTCCACAGGTTTTTGTGTGTTTTTGTTTGGTTATAGTTTGATGGAGGTTTTTGTTTGTTTGTTTTTATTTCTTTTGAGGTGTTATTTTATTTTGTTTTCTTGGTTTTGAGGGGGTTTGTTGTATTTTTTTAAACTTCGCTTTACTTTTACATTTTTACTTATTCTTCTCTCATACACCTCAAAACCAGCTTTCCCTCTATCTACTCCTCCCAGTTTCCCCTCTACCTCCTCCCTCCCCAAGATCCATCCCTCTGCAGAGACATGGAAATGATCTGAAAGAGAGGGAGAATACGATCAAAGCATTTAAATTTAAAAATTGTTTTAAACAAAAATATAATACAAAATTTCAAGTTAAAGAATCACAATAGTTATAAATCAGAAAGAAAACAGTGTTTTAAATAATGGCTCGTGTTTTATAACATTACTAAATTAATTTAGTAGTTATCTTTTCCGAGTAGACGTCATAAGGTTTGCTATGCATTCTAACATGTTATTAGTGGATAGTTATAATTTTGCTACATTCAATATTTGTCTTTTAATTATTTATTTTCATTTTTTTTTATTTACTGGGACTTATAATGAAAGGTAGGTAACTGAGGAGAGATATTTTCACTTTGATTTCAGCCTGAACTTTTAGTAACTAATTATGATGCTAGCTGTTGGGCTTGTTTATTCCTTTATCATTTTGGTATGATGCGTTTTCCAAAATATGTCATTTCATTTGGTTGTCTAGTTTACTGCTATACAATTATTCATAGTATTCCTTTAGGTTTCTTTTAAAATATTTGAAGTCTGGTTTTATATTAACGACCTTAATGATTTGTATATTTTGTGATATTTTTCTTTAGTCTTACCAGGGGTTGATAAATCATGACTTTTGATTTTGATCATTTTGTAGTTTGTTTTCTTGTTTGCTGCTTTCCCATCTTAAGTATTCTTTTGCTCACTTGTAGCCTAATCAATTTTTACTTCTCTAGGTTCTTAAAATGTAAACTTAGGTCATTGACTTAAAGCCCTCCCCCCCAAGTTAAGAACAAGCATTATGATAGTATGTATGTATGAATATATTGTGGACTCCCTTCCTTGAGGCTGTTGGAAAGGGCTGTTGCAACTGAGAGGCTGTGAAGAGCTCTTTGTTATGTTCTCTAGAAACCCATCTCTTGAATTGCTATATTGCATGTGTACACAGACGTGTGCGTGTGCATGCATGCATACACACACACACACACACACACACACACACACACACACACACACATACCTGAAGCAAAGAAGACCTAATGGCCTCCCCGGTGCCAGATAGGCAGAATCACACTATCTTTGTCATCGCCAGAGTGGGCATAGCTCAGTGGTGGATGCTCACATCGTTATCACTTAGGCTAAGCTATATGAATTTTTGGCACCTATGTTGAGTTGAAGTGTTAAAACATTGTGAAATGATCACATGAAGATTCAGTGTGGAAACCTAAAGATTAGTGTATATTCATATAGGCAAGAAAAGAACACAATTTCTCTCCATGGAGCAACTGGTAGAAAAAGGACGGATCATAATTTAATGGCTTCTTCAGAACAAGTACCAATTTATTTCGTTTATAGTTTGCTTTTTTATGTGTACATAAATAGTAATATAGGAAGAAAGCTGTCTTTAAGTCACAGCTATGCTGAAAATTTTAAGTGATGAAAAGCATTGAGTCATAATTTTGTTGGCAGTGTTTTTTTCTGTTTCCTGATGTGTCTTGCAGTTGACAGTGACTTCTATTTAATGAAATACAAATAAATCTTTTAATTCTCACTTAAATACCATGCAGTTGCAAACTGTTATTACTCACTTTGAGAAGATGAGACATTGAAGCACCCGAGGTTGAGTTGTCAAATGTCACTTTGAGTTGTCAAATGTCAGAGCTGGGAATGGACATGGGCATCTGAATGAAGCCTAGGCTCTCCATCATACTGTGCTCCCTTAGTACATGACGACACACGGGGGCAGTATGTCCTGAGAACTTCATCAGCCAGTGTTCAATTTTCCAGATGACCTTTGACCTTACCACATTCCTGCTGAACTTCTTTGGTCTGAATATATTGCAGACTCCCTTCCTCGAGGTCTTTGGAAAGGGCTGTTGCAACTGAGAGGCTGTGCTTTTACCACTAGATAAGGTCAAAGCTCCATCTCTAGCCCAGCCAATCCCTGAGCTCTGCCCATTTTGTGCAACAGCAAATGCCAAACTTCTGCCTCCTGCCACGGTAGCTACTGGTCCACATCAGGACATTCTAGGGTGGGGTTCTTCTTCTAGCACAATACTCAGTCTGCTCGACAAAGGATGCCAGTTCAGATAATACAGTCACTCTCCCAAGGGTAGGTCAGTTTTACTTCCTTGAGGTTACTCATGCCAAGCCCTGTGCAGGACAGTGTTCAGCTAGGTCCTTTTCCCCCGGCTGATTTCACCTTGCACTCTTACTGTTATAAAGCATAGCTGTGAATCAGGTAGTCTGGTAAACATCATAAAACCTCAAGGCTGGGGACAGCCTGGAGACCCCCGCACTCACCTCTCATGGGAAACGGCTCCGAAGCTCCTCCCTTCCTCTTTCATCCATAGCCTTTTCTGAGAGGCAGCCTCTCGGATCCTGCACCCGCTGCACTCTGTGTTTGGCAATCTTTTTTGAAGGCATGATAATAGAGCCAAGCCGTCTCTGTCATAATAGTTATCATACCACCTTACATTTACTGGAGTAGATCGATGGTTTCCTGAGGGTGAATACTGTGCTACATCCATCTTTGTATGGACGTAGTGTTCATTTTTTTTTTTTTTGTCAAATAAATTATCTTTTTGTCCAATCCAAAATACTCTTTTGATAAACAGTAGCATCTAAAATTAAAATACCAATTAAGAGCTATAGTACGGAATGGGTTAAGATTTTAAAATATCTTGCCTACATATTTATTGACTCATTCAATAGACACTTAGACAGCATCAACTGCGACTCTATGTAAGCCAAATCTTTGAGGTCTAATAAAGAAGTAGAGTGCTGACTTGATGCGAGGAAATCAGGGAATGAGACTCGGGGCTGCTGTGTTGTCATCCTGAGGAGTGGAAGGTACCCACGCTTCCTAATTTATACTTCCAGCAAAAAATAAAGCACTCTAGGAAGATGTTTTGAAAGGAAGTTCTGGGTAGGTGCCAACGCTGTCTGGGGACTCTTAGCTTCACTAATTCCAAACAAAATTAATTTCTTTCCTTTTTGAGGTTACTCACTCAATAAAAGCCCCCAGTTTTGTTCTGATAAATCCACTTCCTTATACATTCACGAGGATGGTATTTAGGGTTGGTTTTTTTTCCTTCACTCTTGTGCTTGCTAATGCCTTTCTTTTCCCTTCCCACAGTTGTTCAATCAGCTTGCTATTTTTAATACTGCTTTTCTGACAGAACCAAGCTTAAGCTGTAAGAGATACATTTCATATCTTGCGAGTTGCCCCAATGATTCACTCTCTAGGAACTGAATAGATTACATATCTTTTTGATTGTTCCTACTCTTAAAAAAAAAAAAAAAAAAAAAAAAAGGATATTGGGTTTCCTGAAATGTGATTTTTCAAGTTAAAATTAGGAGAAGGACAGCTACTCTCCACCCAGCAGGGATAGGGCTCTGTACCACGAGGGGTGGAAGTTGTTAATGATTCAGGACAAAAATAGTTTCAGCTAAATTGAGCCAGTGTCATAATTATATCCTGTATTTTCTACTCATGGAAGGAATGAGCACGTGAGAATATCTGGTATATAGATCTTGACCAGTGTATGCATCATTCAGTTTGTGAGGGTCTAGGCAGATGTTATACCATTCAAAACACCATTTTACATCCACTTCTCCAGCATTATTAATAACCTTCATCGTACCGAGGAGTGAATGGGATTCTGTTTCTGACTACAGGTGATTCTTAAAGCTACTTGCTCCACTGATTATAAAGATAACAGAAACTGGACTTGATTTTTTTTTTTATGTTTCTTTTTTTTTTTTTGCCCTCACTTTTATTTTTACTTTTTTGGGGGCAGAGGTCACAAGGGTGGAGGGGTTAGACATGGAAGGACGGGAAGGTGAGCATAACCGAGGTGCACGGTGTGAAATTCCCAGAGAGTCATAAAAGCTATGTTAAAAAAAAAAGACTTACGAAATTAAATCTATTAAAAATAATAATTTAGCTTTTCTTTTCATTTTGGATTCTATACCCATTTTTCTTAAATCATACACAATATTACATATGATCTATGGGAATACATTAGGTTACTAATTTTAATGCTAACCATTCATATCTATCAAAAGTGGAAGGTCCAGACTTAAAGCTGAATAATTCACAAACCGTGAATTGGAAATTCTTGAGACAATCTTATTTAAAAAACATTATGCAAATTTTCACATTGCTCAAGCCTCATTTACTCTTTACCAAGATAAAAATTTATGTTTTAATCAAGTCCATGATCTAGATGATGAAGGCAAAACTCCACAGAGGTCTGGCTGGATAATAGGACTGCAGCCCAGAGAGCATCAGATAGACTCTCTCCTAAACACCGCTGCCCTCCCAGTTTGCTCTCCTCTCTCACACAAGCACACTGTGGAATCCTGGGCTTTCTGTTTCATAATTGTAGGCCCTGTTGACTGCTTAAAAAACACAGAGTCAGCACATTTTGCGTAATGCTTCGATTTTACAATTTACGATGGCTTATAGGTTTTGCTCTTTAGTTAGACCTATGCGCTGGCCCACGTTTTGCTTTTACGATTCAACTCCAAGTTATTGAAATATACCCAAGTATGATAGCCTCCTCCAGAGATATTTCTTTGGAGACCATTTTCATTGCTGACTATTTTACTCATTAGAAACTCCACCTTCCAGATGATGGCTTTTAAAAATAGAAGCAGCTTCCTGAAATTCTGATATTGCAACATAAAAATACATTTTTTTTTTAACATGGAAGAACTAAACCAGACTTACAAACTGTGTGGTGCTGAGAGAAGAAAGTCCCCACTCATGGCAGCGAAGGAAGTCCCCACTCTGCTTCCTTGGTGTGCTTCTTGCTTCTTTCACGAAGCTATCACTCAACTCCTGAAAGGAAGAGGGAACAAAGACCTATTCTATCAGCGTAGTTTCTCTTTGACAGGAAAACAGCTTAACACTCAGCATCTTCCTGGGAAGTAACTGTTGGGAGACAAAAGAACCAGATGAGGCTCTCCAACTCATACTGCAGCAAGCGATGTTTCTGCAACCAAGTTCAAACGGCATTATTAATGGAAGCTGGTTGATTTCTGCCCCTAAACACTGGTCTCTGAACAAATAAGCAGTATCCTAATTGTTTTTGCCTCCAGTTCTAAGATTCCCCATGCCTACCTAGCCTTTACATTTCAGATCTCTTATCAGAATTGCAGTCCTCTGAGGCCCAGCGCGGCCATTGACAGCTCTGAGAAACTGGGCAGTCTCTGAACCCCTGGTGATTGATTCTCGCTCTAATTGAGAGAGCCTTGAATGAAAAGTGACCGAATAAGAAAAATTACTTATTTCAAAACAGTAACCAAAATAGTCATACTGTCAAGAACACTCTGGCTGGATAATCATCATCTTTCCACGATGGCAAATATATTTGTAAGTGTTGAAAAGATAAGAAAAAGACAGCACGGGCTACAGACCAGTTGAAATGTAGGCGTGCTTCGGCTTTAAGGATAGGAAGTTTGTTATTTTTCACTGCTTGCTTTATTAATGTGACTCAGGTTCCTCGGTGCTCTGGTCTCCTTTATGAGGGCTGGCTGCAAGTGTTACCATTGTCTGCCATTTCGGTGCCTCGGGTTCCCTGTTTTGTTCTGAGTTTTCCTTGCCAACGTCTTTTGACATGAAAGCAAAATGTTGTTTGGGTTAGATGTGCGAATGGGTCTAGGGTGGGTGTTTTATATGAAAACAATCACAGAAAATCAGTTGTGTGAGCAAATTCTATCTTCAGGCAAAATTCTGCTTTGGCTGCAAATGATATGGCACTGTAATGTTCTCTGCTCATAGTTTTCTCTGGGCTAATGCGGTCCTTTCTCGCTGCTCCCCGCCCCCCTCATGCCCCCAACTCCAATAAAACCAGGAGCGTTATTGTGCAAATGGAGGAAGGCACGCAGTTCTCTTTTCCAGAGGCGCTTTCATGGGAACGGGGAATATACCACAGACTGTTTTAGCACTTGGACGAAGCTTCTGTGAAGAGGAAAGGGTTAGCTCCTCCCGTCTGCAGCTGATCCGCGTTCACGCTCACGGGTTCACTGGGGCATCATGGTTATAAATGTTAGAGAGTATCCCAGGAGGCTGGCATGATTTTCTACTATTTTTAATAAATAAGTAAAAATGCATCAGAAAGCATCCCCACCTCCCAAGGAGCACACAATTAAAGAAAATGAAGAATGCAAGACCCCAAGTACGGAATTCTGGCTCGAGCCCTGTGGAGGACGCAAACCCAGTCTGCTTTTCTTTTCTTTTTTTTATTTTAATTTTTATTTATTTATTTATTTATTTTGCTTTCCTCAGTCCTCTGATTAAGTAATGCCAATAGTCAGTAGGAAAGCACACAGAAAGGAAATAATGCCCCAGAGCATGTCAGTAGTAAAAGTAATTAGTTCATTGTTAACATCAGGGTGCTGTTAACAAGCTCACAGGCCACTTCTCACCAAGCTGCCACTACTGAGGGCAGAAGAAAGGAGAGTGGGGATTATGAGCTTGAGCTAGACTAGATTTGGGAATGGGGAATACTTTCAAAAGCATATCAGAATCTGCAACTGCACCTCTTGCCTTCCAGACCTAGCCATTATGTACCACATGCATTTTCAAAGCGTGTGTGCTTAGGAGCACACACATACACACACAGTTACACATACACACATACAGTTAAACATATACACACACTGACACATACACACTGACACACACAAGAGAGAGAGAGACGGGGGGGGGGGAGAGAGAGAGAGAGAGAGAGAGAAAGCAGGAAGCTAGCTAGTGTAGGAGACCAAGCAAAAACATTACTTTTCAAGGCACCTAGGGAACACAAGGTCTAATTGGAGAATCAATAACTGAAACCCCATTTTAAATATTCTGCTCTATTAATTCTTCAGGTTAATAAAAGCTGCCTGCGCGGTGATATTTTGGGGATATAGATATTCAGAGTTGGATTACTTTTGACAAGAGCGTAAGGAATCTATTCAAAGCTGATTTTTCCCCCTTTTGTTCACTGAGGACCTGCAGAATCTAAGATAAAAATGGCAGTTGTCCTGAGGGCACCCCGAGGCACGTCATTAAAATCGGAATTTGATCCGCTTTTCATGGTTACTTGGGACAATCAGGCACATGAAACCTGAAAACTCATCAGTTTTCCCAAATATGACATGCCCTTGACTTTGCCACGTAGCAAGCCTTGGCTACTGCAAAAACTCCTTTAGATGTCACTCTGCCTTCAAGAATGCACGCTGCAGTCTTGAGCAAGGGCTGAGAGGAGCCCTGGAGCATCCTGTCCCTGCTCTTGCTGGGTTGAGGCACTTGCTCTGTATTTCCCATCAAAGACAAAGTCCTTCACAGTCTTCCAGTAAAAGGACAGTAAAAGGCTCTGCGTTTTCAAAGAAACCAAGCAATTACTGATTGTAATTAACGTCAATCTGAGAAGTGTTTTCAATCTACTTGTTCAAGCATTCCAGGTAATGGGTTCCTTCGCCTTTTAAAGCTGATGGAGCTGCAGAGGCGCTGGAAGATAATGTGCTACCATTTAAAATTATAGGTTGGTTATTGTCCGCTTGTTTTGTTTCCTTTTTTTTTTTAAATTTCTACTAATAAAGGCTTTCTCTATTCTATTGTTCATATTATCCAAAGGCAGAGAATATGTGAGAGTGAAGTTTGTGGTGTTGAGGGGATTTGAAATGAAATGTGTACTTTACAAGGCAGTCCCTAGGAACCGAAGTTTTCTTTTAACTAATAAATTCTTAAATGAATTTGTGAACTAAGGTCTCATCCCAGCTTTACCTTAACGCTTGTTTTTCAAGATGAATGGCAAAGAGAGTCTCCCTCTCTGGGCCCCTCTGTTTTCCCTGACCTGGGAGATATTTGAATAGTCCCAGCAGTGAGAATGCTTTTCGTGAAGAAAGGGCAATATTCTAACCCCAGGGCAAGCAGGAAGCTGTTCCAAGGAGGGAGGATGTGGGTTAGCTATTTCCCCATATACCTTAAAAATAACTTTTCTTTCTATAAAAGAAAAAATGAGAAAAGAATCTTGACTATGGAACTTTACCTGCCTGCTAAAGCCGGCTGCATTTTGATAGATGTTGCTGCTGCTAACACTGTCAGTTCAAGAACAAGCAAGAGGCAGCCATGTGACTAGCCGGTATGTACTATAGAATGAAAGTCATTTAGCATTGCTGGCAGGTCCAGACATTCTTGGGCTTGGGTCTTACACATGAGGTATTCCTCTGTTTGCGTGTAGAGTGGTACCTGGTTAAAGCTGTTGTTGAACAACACAAGCTTTCTTTCTTTCTTTTTTTTTTTTAATGTATGAACTGTCACATAACGAAATTCCTTGTCAGAAACACGTAGCCGGATTTATTTCCTCAACGCATCTTACCTTAGGAATAGCATTTGAGGACTTTTTCGGCTGCTGTATTTCTAAACGTTAGTTTTCATAATGTGAACAACCAAAGGCATAACTTAGACTGAGCAAGGTCTCGTGCAAATCTCTGATTTTCTTATTGTGGTTGTTTATCAACACAACAGTTTCTTATAAGCTGCTAAATGTATCTTTTGTTTGCTTTGTCCTCTGGCTCCACACATGCTTCCTGTCTCATCTGGTTATGCTTTTCCCTCTCGCCTCTAAATGTCCTATTCTGTCTTATTCCAAAAGAGGCTCCTGCTGGTAGCTTTCCCAATTATTATCAACTTGGCAAGGATCATCCAAGGGCTCTGCGTTGTGCTTACCCTTCATGGAATGGTCATTATTGCTAAAACTAGAATAGATCATACATATGGTGCCCACCAACCCCCAGAGGAATATCCTGGAATAGTTCCTGCTGCCAGATAGTAGCAGTGCCTATCGGGAGACTGTAGTGGCCAGTGATCCCCCTTGGCTGTGGTAAACCCCCTTCTCGGATAGGTATGTTCTTCAGGCTAATGTTTTTCTTTCTGTTCTCCAGGGTACATAACATGGTGTCTAGTATATAACTCAAGTTTCTTTTGGAATAAAAATACGACTATAAAGCTCTAGTACCTACTTGATAATCC
Organism: Mastomys coucha; assembly: GCF_008632895.1. Taxonomy (NCBI): domain Eukaryota; kingdom Metazoa; phylum Chordata; class Mammalia; order Rodentia; family Muridae; genus Mastomys; species Mastomys coucha. The sequence continues at coordinate 94,502,513 of NW_022196898.1, forward strand.
TCAGGGTTGGGAACCTTAACGGCCATTGGGCCAAATTCAGCATGCTATCTACTTTTGTAAATAAAGTCTTATTTGTCATAGTTAAGATCCTTCAAGTAAATGTCACCTGTCTAATGTTGTGTTATAAGTCTAGAATATGGTGATTTGGACAGGGATCCTATGACTATCTCGGTCTTTACTAGAAGAGTCAGCTGACCCTTGACCTAAATTTTTACAGTGGATCACATCAAGAAGCCATAATTAGGTGAAAATCAACTCCAATAAACGGTTAATGGAAGCACTTCTCAAACCTATAGGGGGGAGCAATTTTAAAAGTAGCTCCTTCCTATCAATAATTATATGGAAACTTCTCCTTTCAAGGAGGAGAAATATATCAGCTCTGTGAGAATTGCGATTATCATTCCTCCAATTGATGTTGACCTTCACACTCATCAAGTGCTATTTATACACTTGCCCATGAGATTCGGATTTCATTTATTTATTCTACAAATATTTGTTCAGGACTTGCTGTCTTTCAGGAGTTCATGCAGGGATTCATTGGTAAGCTAGACTGGAAGTAGATATTTAAATTTCCATTCCCTATATTAAACTGAATGTTAAGGGGAAGAGGCACAGTCAAGACCAGGCTGGGTACAAGTATCCCAGCTTCGAGCCTGGTGTCCTGAGATGAGGAACTGGCACGTTAGGAAACACAGCTTAGAGAACAATTATGGAGATCTGTTCAAATGCCGCCTTTTCCCTGATTGTGAGTTTATTTGTTTGTGATACTCTTTCCCCATCCCCTTAAGTTTTCATATATATTATCAGTTAAAAGGAAAATTTAATAGGACCTGGTAGTGACATTTTTTAGCTTTGTGGAAACAATCTCTTCCAACGTTGATTTCCTCATCTTTACAGTGGGGGCAAATAGTATGCAAATTTTAGCTTATGAATGGCAATTGGATATGTCAAAACAGCAGCAGCAGCAGCAGCAACAACAACAACAAGAAAGCCAGGATCCTGAAGAACCTTAGCCTATAGGACTTCTCTATGTTTACAGAATTTCTGCCAGGCATCACCTGGGCATGCCTAATAATTTGACCTCCTTGACATAGTGTCCTAAAAGTTCACGCTTGAGAACTGAACAATTGAATCACACAACCAACTATCATGCTTTAAATAAGTTTATGATCTCTGTTGAACCACATATCTAGCTTTCCTGGGGGCACATGAGGCTGACAGGCTGACATGATCTTGAGAATGTCTTGAGAGATGGACTGGTATACTTATTTGTTAAGAAGACTTGTGGCTGGCCTTCTGGGTAGCCCACCGCAGCCCTCCCATCTCCCAGTCTGTGACCGCATTGCTGCATGCTGATTCATTCCATCACTGGGAAACTGGAGAGAAGCAGCACTGGTTTAGCTAACTGGGATCAACTGGGATCAACTGGGATCAACTGGCCAGGGATGAGTGACAGTGCCAAGACAAGGTCACTTGGTAGTGGAGGCCAAGATGTTGGCATCGTTTCTTTTGTTAGAAACCTCTTTATAAAATAAGGCTCGGGTCAGGGAGCTGTTACCTCAACCCTGGGCAGTGAATGACAATCCAGGAAAACCTCTGAAAGGATCCTATTCTCCAATATGTGGACACTGAGGAAAATGGCAGGAACTCTGATTGATGAAAAGCTGTGAGCACATCCTTCTAGAAAATCGTGCTGCTCTGGCTTGGTTTGAAATGTGAAGAAAGAAAAGTCTCCCTGTTATCACTTTGGTAGCCAGGAGCTATTGGACAAATTACACATAAAAATAATATTTAAGGGTCAGGTAATTATTCTTGTAACTTGGGGGAACTAGCTCAGTAGTAAGAGGAAACATCCTCCTATCTCCTCTAATTCTGAAGTCTAAACTTTTTCGGAGCCAGTCTGCTTTCAGATCAGATGACACTGCTGCTGGCTGTGACTCCACCATGCTAGAGGAAGCGCTGAGCAGTTAATGAATTCAAGGGGTGTTCCCAGTGATGAGAAGAGCTGTCTCGTGTTAAGGGTGTCAGCGGGAGGAAAACGTGAAGGCACAAAAGACTGTGTTTATGTAGGTGTTCTTTCATGTCGGGCGCTACGCTTACTGCTTTTGATTAAGATGTATGATTGAGTTACTGTAAATGACATTTGTTGAGAGATGGAAGATTATCATGGGTGAACTGCAAAAGAGGAAAGGACGAGGGGGGGCATGAAGTGTGACTGAGGGGGCTACGTACACCCATGTCTTGTGAGTTCGAGTTGGAATTAATCCATTTCATACTTTAATACAGTAGAAGAAAATATCTTGAAAATAGTCACCAATAAAAAAAATCAAAATCTATCAAAATAAGTTTTGACAGGTAACTTAAAGTGAGTTTTCAAGTTAGCTAAGTATGTGCTGGGGATGAAGAACTGTATTTGAGGGTCTCTTAGGGAAGCTTACACTATATTCACAAATATTATTCTATTAACACTTGTGATATTCCAGTGTTGATAGGTAAATTAAGATTTTTCTTTTCTTGAAGTTTAAATGTTCCAAGGGAAAACTCATTTTTTATCTGCTATTTTCCCCCCCAAAACACCATGGATGTGAAGAGAGTCCATCATCTCTGAACACAGAAATTAAAGAATGAAATGGGCTATGAACTGAAGCTGAACAATCTAATTTCACTCTTGCAGTTAATATGGTGAGAAAAACCTCAAAACCACGAATGTTTAAAGGGCAGAAAAATCATGTACCGTCTGAGGTTGGATTCTCTAAATAGCACCTGTAGTTGGGCAGTTGGAAACGCTGTTAAAATCCACGATGCAGAACGGAATCTCTCCCAGAAGGAATCACGCTCCAGATGTGCACAGCGTCCTCTTTGATTGTTAGCTGGTCTTCTGCCTTGCCGAGGGGCCATCCTGGGCATGTTATTGCATTTTATAGATGAAGACTGAGGGAAAGAGAAGACCCTAAATGGCACTGACTCCGGAAGCGAGGCGGCACTGCACTGAGATCTTCTTTCCTGACTGGTACCCGAAGCTCATCTCTCGCGCTGCTCTTGGTCCCATTCTCGTCTATTATTTTCATCGACATAATGAAACCACGGTATCTGCAGTATCATCCCTGCCTTTCCTCAGACTGGTCTGGGTTAGCAGCAAGTGAAGCAAAGGCCGGCTTCAGCGCCTGTGGGTTTTACTCTGCCACCTTCTGTTAGCTAGTCTGAATTCTCCATGAGTCTCCCTTTCCAGAGGCTTTACACTGAGTCTTCATTTGAGAGTGTTTTATAAAATACCCCAGTATTTATAATTAAATTTAAAAGAAACTTCAAAAGTGGAGTTTATTTTTGCCAACTTTGAAAACACTATAACTCTGTTGCAGAAAATATGAAAATATTAAGTAAAGACAAATAAAATTCCAAAGTTTGCTGAAGAATATCATTTCCTGTGAAGAGCTGAAAACAAAGTTTCCATTTTAATGGGCGTAGGTGGCTTCCTCTCTTGGATATGGGGACGGTGGAGGAGAGATTTGTGTGTGTGTGTGTGTGCATATGTTGTTTTGTGTGTTTGTATATAGTCTTTATTATATAGCTCTAAACAGTCCGCAGGAATATCTCTGTTTTCTGCTCTCCATTTTGATGACTCTGGGTAGTTAATGCTAGATGACTCACACCTATAATCCCTTCAGCAGGTGAGGGCAGAGGGGTCAGGGCTACAGTGCCATCTTGATCTACATGAGGGACTTTGAGACCAGCTCTAGCTACATGAGACAGTGTCTCAAACTCCCGTAACAACCATCTTCTCTGTTAAAGCTTATGGGAGAGAGACAAGTCCTCATAAAAGTCTACTTTTTCTGCCTTTGCATATAAGATAATCCCAAATTACATTTATTTCAGAATTTGTTCTGAGAGCCCTCCACCCCCCACCCAAAGACTGCAACTGTCTTTTAGAACATTCTAGAATTTAGCAGTGAGCCTGGCTCAACTGTTGCTCACAGCCTCATGGAGTCCTGACCAGCAGACAGGGGTGGGATCAGATCTGAAGTTAGTTGCTAATTCTTCCGATTTGCCCTTAGGGACAGAAGAAAGGAGCCGTTAACGATGGATTGATGGTTCATTTCATCCGAGGCAGGGTCTCTAGGAGTCCATGCTGGCTCTTAGCTAGCTATGGCAGGATGGCCTTTAACTCCCAATTCTCTTGCCTTTGCCTCCCTTGGGGCTGAGACTTACAGAGATTCACCACCACACCCAGTTTTTGATTTTTTTTTTTTTTTGTAATAGAAAATATACTTTTTTGGTCAGTAAGAAAAAAAAATACCAGTTTTGATTATCAAAAGTTCTTTTCTGTGATTTTTAAAGGAGTGTGGGTCCAGTTTCTTTTTTATGGTGTCAATAAACTAGTGGACATGGCGGCAAATAAATCCCACAGAAAGTAGTTAGAAGGGATCAAACAGAACCTTCGCTGCTGACATGGGGCGTCTTTCTTCCCTCAGAACATGACCCTGATGTGAAGATGCCCTTCTGATAGTCAACAGCTTTTTTCCTTTTCCCCAATATTTACACAAAAATAAACTGTCCTACTTAAATCACATAGAGGTGTTTCATTAGTTGAGTCTTTGCCAGGTAGCATTATAAAATTATAAACAACACTTGATAGTAAACTTGAAGAGGAATATTAATAAATGATTAATTTTTAATAAGGAAAGCTGCCAGGACTGCTCTAAGGAGAGTTTTCCTATACTGCATCCAGTTGAATTATGTTAATGAATTACCTATCTACCTGACTTTGATATTTGCGAGGTCACTTCCTTTTTCAAAGCCATAGACAGGTTTAAAGACATGTAATGAAGATTATTTTTTGAAGTGGGTTTCATTACCTCTCCTTTAAACACACAGAGAATGAATTTTCCACCCAGCTTGGTTTTTGACTTTGAAATCTCTGAATGTTTACACTTTATCTGCAACATTACATTATTATTCCAGTTAGAATTTCCCTGACCAGAATAACTTGGTGCTTTGGTGGAAATGTTTCTATGAGGGACTTGCTGCTTATGTGGCAGTTGGGTAATGAGGACCCTGCACACCGAGTCAGAGCATGTAATTCTCTTCCTAGGTTGCTTTCCAGCTAGATTTTTATGACTTTAAGTACTTCATGATCAGTAAATAATAAATTCAATTTACCAGATAGAAGTTTTGTCACTTAGAAACACTCACTTGGAATATATATTTCTTAATTGGCATCAGTGGCACATTTCCCAGGAAGCAGAACAAAATGGATCATTTAATAGATGCCCAATCTCTCCATCCATCTATCTATCAGTGCGGTACATGATGTTTTGACTTTAATATGGTAATTATCTCAGGCTGACTTCAGAGCAGGAAGCTGCCTCCCACACAGCAGTGCTTAATTACTTTAGACTTCAGCTTGCCAAGTGAAAAATTGACTGTTTTTTGCACATTGCATGGAATCGAAATGATTTCATTGTCATTTCAGTTGAGATACAGCCTGACATCTGCATAGAATCACGGTGAAGATAATGCAGAATTTCTCTGAAATTCTAAAATGGCCTGAAAAGCTGCCTTATTTTATTATTATTTTTTTATGAAGCTGCATTTCGTTTTCAGAATGTTAATGAAGATCCACTTCATATCCAGAGAAGCAAACTTTTAGGAATTTTCTTCTGCAGATGCCTGGAGTGGCAAGTCAATAAATGTCTGTGTTAGCTACAGTCCAATGCCTGCTCTCACAATTAGGGGGCAGAAGAGCAATTGGAATTGGCATGGACTGTAATTAGCAAGGAAAATGGTTAGCTGGGGGTGTTTAATCAAATGAAAGTCAAAAATGTTAGGGAATTGCATCTTTGTGTAGATTTTTGAAGCTAGACATTCTTAAGATGAAATTGTCAAATAAACCCAGTCTGGCTTTGTGTTGAAATTCATCAAAAATGGCTTTGTTTGCCTCCCGTTCTGATTGCAACTGTCAATCACTTGTCCTTAATTGAATAATTGCAAAGATTTTGATTTGTGCAAAATAAAAAACTACCAAGAGCAGATTTTTGTGAACAAAACGTCCAAAAACCCAATGCGATTGGGTAGAGCGAAGAAGTAAAATCATAAGGAAGGCGTTAGTGTGCTAGAGCAATTCACAGCCATGCTTTCCCCATGGCCAGAAGCGCACCACGAGTAGCAATGACACCTTTGCCATGTAAACCGCAGGGGAAAGTAATTAAATTTAACAGAAGCTGCCCTTGATTTAAAGCCACAGGGGAAGTAATTAAATTTAATAGAAGCCACTACTTCTAAACAAAGATATATGGTATTTCTATCACCAAATGCTACCCCCGCTACATGTGCCTACGGAGTCTAACGGTCTGCCTTGAACACCGGATCCAGAACAAGTACAGGGCATACGTTACTGAATATTCTGAGCTAGATTTCTAGGACTGAAGCTGATTGGTGAAGTACTTGCCTAGTGTGTGTGAAGCCTTGAGTTTGATCCCTACTGAGTCAGGCAAGGTGTCTCAGAAACTCAAGGTCCTCCTTGGCCACATAATGAGTCAGGAGCCAGCCTGGGATCCATGAGGCTCAGTCTCAAGTGAAACACAAACCGAGCAATGGGTTAGAACAATCATTAATCTGGCGCCAGCACATCCAAGCTACAGTTCAAGAATTGGGGCTGCCCTCCCTGGAAACCCAACCACATCAATATTTGGCTGTGGGATCACAGGAGCTCTGGGTGAAAACAAAGTTCTGCTTTTCTCAGAAGTGCATCAGCCTAGACGCACGTTGTCCATCTGCCTGAACTCCAGAGTGTCTGCCACCGAGGCTGCCGCTGTTGCTGCTTTCCCGAACTGGTCCGGTGTCCTGGCTGTGGAAGCACAAAGTTCTCCTTGCTTAAGTCAGATGTGTGCCCTGGACATCTTAGCCTTGCAGCCCTACTACAGAAACTCTCTTCTTTTTCACTCTGTGTAAGCCTCAGGTCAAATGAGAGGTGAAGAGAGGTAAGAGGTTTCAAGAGCCATCCTTCTGTGATATGTGGAGGTTACATTTGTGAGATGCAGTTGGGTGTTTCTTCACCATGCCTGGCATCCCGTGTGCACCTGCCTGGCATCCCGTGTGCACCTGCCTGGCATCCCGTGTGGTCCTGCCTGGCATCCCATGTACACCTGTCTGGCATCCCATGTACACCTGTCTGGCATCCCATGTGTACCTGCCTGGCATCCCGTGTGCTCCTGCCT
>NW_022196898.1:94510136-94528560 GCF_008632895.1 Mastomys coucha
TGCCTGCCATCCCATGTGCTCCTGCCTGCCATCCCATGTGCTCCTGCCTGGCATCCCATGTGCTCCTGCCTGGCATCCCATGTGCTCCTGTCTGGCATCCCGTGTGCACCTGCCTGCCATCCCGTGTGCACCTGCCTGCCATCCCGTGTGCACCTGCCTGGCATCCCGTGTGCACCTGCCTGGCATCCCATGTGTACCTGCCTGGCATCCCGTGTGCTCCTGCCTGGCATCCCGTGTGGTCCTGCCTGGCATCCCATGTACACCTGTCTGGCATCCCATGTGTACCTGCCTGGCATCCCGTGTGCTCCTGCCTGCCATCCCATGTGCTTCTGTCTGGCATCCCATGTGCACCTGCCTGCCATCCCGTGTGCACCTGCCTGGCATCCCGTGTGCACCTGCCTGGCATCCCATTTGCACCTGCCTGGCATCCCGTGTGCTCCTGCCTGCCATCCCGTGTGCTCCTGCCTGGCATCCCGTGTGCCTCTGTCTGACTGAAAGGATGACTTATTTATTTATTTGTTTTGGAGAAGAGCTTCTTCTCCAACTGCATCTCTTTGGGGCTTTTTCCTAAATCTTATACAAAGAGACCTGGGTGCAGTAGCTCACCTGGGCAGGCTTAGCAGTTAGGAGGCTAAGGAGGAAGATACAAGGCCAACCTGGTATGTCTAGTGAATACTGACTATAAGTAGTAAATAAACCATCAAACAAATAAATAACAGTTTAACATTTTAAAATACTGTATACCATCTAGCTTCACATAGGATTAAGAGGTCCACCACAGCTCCGGCTTCCATGGGTTGAGGGCCATAGAAAATATTTCTTGACTATTTTTACAGAGTCAGATTAGAAGACATAACATTGATAGGGGAAGAGAAGTATATATTTCTTCCTGAATTTAATATCAACCACAACAAGGAGGTTGGAGAGAAGAGGGGTGGGAGTGGCCTGCAGGAGCCGCCTTGGGTTAAAACATCGAGGGTGGGGCAGGGCTCATAATGGAGTTTAGCTTCCTGACATAGAATGGTGATAGCCACATGCTGGCTACATTACCTGAGTGTGAGCCTGGCTCAGCTCTTGCTCGCCTTATACTGCTGACCAGGCGCTTCCCTGTACCATAGTGTTCTTATGTGCAAAGTAGGTATGGTGTCAGCATCTGGCACATGGAGCTGGACAAAGGACCAAGCTGGTAAACTGATTCACAAGCATAACTAACTGCCTAGGAGGGTGCTCAGTCGCTGGCAAACATTGTTTCAACGTTGACTCATTACTGACAATGTAGGTTGGAATTTGCTCATGATTGATAACAGTTCCACATTACACCCTACAGCATAAATCTCCGCCACATGATTTTGTGTTACACATCCCAATGACATTGGCAATGTGGATTACCTTGTATTATATTCAGAGGGAAAAAAGCTATACAGCCACAGACCCTAGTACTAAGCATGGCAGTGAGCTGTTCGTTTGGTTGGGAAGTTGGCATGTGTGAGGGGGTGGTTGTCTGGGGTGGTATTGAGGGGATGGAACAGAAAAAACCAGCAGCATTGTCGCAGTGAGGGGTATACGTCAGCCTGAGGTGTTAGACACCCCCCTCCCCAGGTATGGACTGAGGAAGGGCTCTTCGGAAGGTATGTGCTCTGCTGGCTTTCGGGGTTCATCCAGGATTAGAACCGACCTAAGAGAGACCAGTCGCTGCTGATCCATCCAGGCCCGAACGCACAGTCACAACCCATTTGCCAGCCATATAGTCTCCTGCCAAGTAGTTGTTGGATAGAAAAACCACCAAAGAAAGTATCTTTCTTTGTCACATAAACTTTTCACAATGGAAAAGGCTTCTGAAATAAATTGAGTGGCTCTGGGGAGTTTACAAATACTAGCATATTAATATACAGCTAAAATAATAATAAAAAAACCACCATGCTGCTAAAGATGTTTGGTATTATCAGCTCACTGCAGGAGTTTATTAGAAACTCCTGCTTTCTTTTATTAAAATTTCAATTGGCTTGGTGAATGGGATCCTATGTTAGTGTCATAAAGTGAGAAGCCAGAAGGGGAAGATATTGGCAACTAAGTGCAGATTTCATTTTAAAAACCCTTTACATTAGAAAGAGAAGGTTTCATATCGTACCCATCACCCATCATGCCAGCGTCGTTCAAGTAGACTTCTTAATTCTTAAAAATTCATCAAATTGTCTTTGTCTGCGATGATATCTGGCACATTTTATATTTCTGCAGTAAAGTTTTGAATTTATCCCAAGACATTTTTTAGTTGTAATCAGCAAACATGATTTTTTTTTTTTTAAAGTTTCCATAAGACAGCACGAAAGTCTAATTTGATGGGAATCCTTTTTGGCAGTGTTCCGTGCAGTAACTTCTTAGGTTAATAACCAGCTGGTTATTTTCTTTCGTGCTTCGGAAACTTGCTACACCACACAGTTTAGGTGGGCGGCTAGAGCGATTACTCATCTTATTATCTGGTTTGGTGTCTGGGTTTGCAGTGTGATCGTGAGTTCTCTGGCGCACGTTCTGCTGGGAGGATGAGCTCTTCTCTTCCAAGGTCCCTGCTTCTTTACCTGGAGCGGCCCTGTGTGAGATGCTGATAGGCGAGGATCTAAAGCGCCATTGCTGAGCACTGTGAGCAGAGAGAGCCTCACCTTCCCCCTTGCCACACCTGGAGCCTTCGAGGAAGTGAGACCTGCTCATGCTGCAGCTGCAGCCCCTTTCAGAACAAATTCGGTAAATGCTACACATGGTTGCTCGCTTAGAAAGTATTTTCCAGATTGAACCTGTTTATGGCGTTGGCATTTGAGGTAAAGTCCCTTCTTTAGATTAGAGCAGAGAGTATGCATCCGCTGTATTCTAACTTTATGTGGGGGTGGAGACTGAATGGGTCATTAACAATTTTCAAACAAATCAAAATGCACTTTGATCGTTAGTCCAAATTTCTTTAAATGCAATGAATAATAATAATAATGCTAACAATAATAATTCGTCAAGCATAGCTGTTTCCCCCTAATATATGGATTGTTTTAATATCTTCTTTTTTATTCTAGATTCAAACCACTATATTTAATTCATCTTAGTCACAGCACAAATTTTTTGAAGAGAGAAATTAATTTAGCAAATTAGTAAGGGAGGTGTGAGCATATGTGTCATCTCTCTGTCTCTTTGTATATCTGTCTGTCTACATGGGTTTATTTTCACAATTTAAGTCACAACACATTATCTGAGAATGTGTATTTACATAATAAAGACAGTGTTTATTTTACATAGATTTTTCTGAGTGAAATATCAGACTTTACTTATAAATCCTTAGGTGCTCTGAATGTTGTCAAAGCAAGTGGGGAATAAATATTTCAGCAAAGAGATGCATTCAAAACAAAGAGAATGTGCTTGAATCTTTCAGTGTTTAAAAATCCTAATTTGGAAATTTAATTTAATGAATAAATTTTATGTTATAATATCAGTTGTTTAGCATTAATTTTGATCACAACTCTTAAATATGATGAGAAATAATTACTTTTTGTTGATTCAGTTTTCATTTCAGTTTGTACATAAATGCTCTATTGCCTGTCAAAATGCCCTCGGGTTACTAGCAGGCATCAGATAACACAGTACACGTAACCAGCTACATCTCCCCAGTGTAAGTCTTCCTGCTTTTAACTGGATCTACTGGCATCTAGATACACAATCTGAGAATTTTCATTTATATTAGTTACACTCTCAAGTACAATATCCTTTTTTTGTGCTTTAAGACACATGTGCCTCATACCTCCCGGAAAAGCCTTTTACATAAATAATGGACTTTGCATTATGACATTGTAAGTACAAAGTAACAGTTACCTTTGTCCTTACGGAATGCCTTGTCATTGTGAGTGAAATTGCCTTGGCAAACATCAGCATTGTACCTAGGATTCGGAAAGGACCATGCAGTTAATGCTTCTGTGAACCGAGTCATTCCACTCTCCTTTCCTGCCTACTAAATACATGCTAGATGTGTGGATGCCCTGAGCGCCTTGACCGTAGCTTAGGAACGACCTATGGGAGCCCACAAACAGTTTGCACTGACTCTGATCTTTGGGTGCAGATAATGATATTTTAGCAAGTTTGTAGAAGAAGGCAGTCCTTCAAAAACCCAAATGTATGTATGATTAATTGCAGAGTCAAATGTTTTAATTTCAACCCAAGGGAAAGGCAGGAACAAATGAAAGAATACAAAAACCCATAATGAAGGGCAGTAAAATAATCTAAGTGAATCATTTTATTAAAATGGTTGTTTCACTATAAATAAAGAACCATAAAAAGAGCAATTTGTATATTGTCTTACGAAAAGCCTCGCTCTAGGCAGCCAACCACTAAAATTTTATATGGAAGCACACCGATGGGCTCCCCTAAGGAACATGTAGACATTTGCTGTTCTTTTTAACAAAGATTGAGATGCTTATAAAGGGCTTAGCAAAGACTTCTAAAAATAAACCCCTTCCTGCTGTCCCTTGCCCCCTCTCCACACAGCGTAGGTGAGAGCACCCGCCCGCCCTCCCTCGCCAGCCGCATTGTTTGACTCCAACTGAAATCTCTTGTCAGTGGTGCCAGGCTTTGCATGCCAATCTCTAGCCCTTTCTTTGTAGGCATCTCTCTTCCAAATGACAGTGATGCCGTACCTCGCGATGCTGTACGCACCGCCTCTCATATTCAGGCAACAAACAAGTTTACCTATCTGACGGTTTAATTGTAACTGGTCAAGCTAAAAATAAAACGAGCAGCAAGGTCAGGCAAAATGGACGGCACAACCCCGCTGAGGAACTCAGAGATTCGAATGATATTTTATTGTTTTTTACAGTTACCCTGTGGCTTCAGATACGTCTCCCCGCGGCGCCCGTCCCCCCACCCCCCCAGCCCACTACAGATTGTTCCTGAACAACATCCCACCAGTGTGGCTCATCCTTTCATGGTGTCCCCAAGCAAAGCTCTCTTGGCCATTTACCTTGCTCCAGGTAACCTGGGGAAACAAGGCATACTCTTGTCATTCCAGGGGTCTACGGCGTTATTTGGCTGCTAATTGATTCTCAAAGGAAGCGGACTGCTGCTAGGTTAAGAATTCTTCCACTTAGGCATGCTTATTTCAATGAAATTAAAACGGCTAGAAGAGGAGATATTGAATTGGAAATGGAGTTCTTAAAGGAAAAGTTGTAACAAACACCATCTTTGTGAGTCAGAAAAAGAAAATGCTACTTTTCAAGATATAGGAGCACTTTTGTATTTTAAATTTTTTACCATAGTCTTAACAGGTTGATGCAATTGACATAGATCATGATAAAAATGAAAGCTGGAGGCTAGAAACTCATGATTTAAAGGGACCCGTGCCCTGGAATAAGAATCTTAGAGGATAATGCAATAACTAACTTGCTCGAGAGTGATTTTTACTGCTCCCTGCCTTTCCCAGGTGGCTGTGTTTGTAGTCCGTGTACAGTAATGCTGTGATAGCATGGAGACACCCGAAGCATCCTTACTTAAAAAACAGAGCGTGGCAAAGACTTGCTAAAGGTGCATTATTCCTGTGAATGGGTTTATCAGCAATACAAGAACATTACAAGACGAGCTAAGCCATAAAAAGGATTAAGTGGCGCTGTGTAGTACTGATTAAGTAACAGAGCAAGACTAGAGAGTTGTGAGAATGGCTGGGGCTGCCAAGTCTCCGGGAACAATGCAGTCGTAAAAGTTTACTTTCCTCGCAGACCCAGTGCCTCCCTCTGGGATCTTCCAGAACAATATTCAAACATCAGATCATCTGCCATCACGAAGTCCTGCCTGCATTAACATGGTCAACAACGCAAACCAGTTTTCATTCCGCTTATTTCAATAGGCATTTGTGATACACAGACCTGACCTCTGTTGAGTCCTGCCTCTGCCTCCGAGTGGCTGGCTAACTGTGAGTGCATGCTGAGCATCTGCAAAATGTGGGCAAGACCTAAACAATTATAAGAGGTTCAGAATAGAAACTGCACATACAGTGACAACCATACTTCTTTGCTCCTTTCAAGCACTACAAATACCAGCTGCTATTAAGAGGGACAATCCAATCATCATCATCATCATCATCATCATCATCCTCATCATCATCATCATCATCATCATCATCATCATCATCATCAATCCTCCTCCTCCTCATCCAGTGTTTGACAGATAAGTATCCTTTTGTTTTAAATGCACAGAGAGATCCTGCTTTTATTTATTTTTTAACAATTACTTATTCTTATTTGTTAAATGGCAGAGGATGCCCCAACATTTTACAATGTTATACCCTAGTAAGAAGCACCACAAATGGTCACAGACTCAGACTGCAAGAAATGTAACAGATTTTCATTATTTGACAAAATATAAAAATATCCTCCAAATGAAATTTTCTCACCTTATAGAAGGGTTCTCCCTGTCCAGATTTTATGTGAGAAATTAGTTTCAGGAGATAATTTTATCCATATCACTTTAAATGCTTTTCATATGGACTGTGGAGTGTTATAAATTCTTACTTAATATGAGGCAAAGAGGGAAAAAGACCTGTAGATTGCACACATGGAATCCATTCCATATTGTTTTTGCTAGCTTTTCTGAGACCCCAGGGGATCTGATAACAATGGGTTATATGGAGTGCAATTAGAACCGAGGTGTGGAATCAAGATCAGGGCAGATGCTGGTGTTCCAGGCTGGGCAGCTTTTCTTGCTCTTGCACATGATGCCTGAGATGCTCTTGGGAGACCTGGTGTACTAACCTTGTGTTGCCTTCAATACTTCAGGAATGTTTTCAGAAAGTGGGAAAAAATATTCATCAGTGAAACTTTAAAATCTCACCTCAAACGGTGTGTTATTCTGCAATGCAGGAAAACATTAGCACCCAAAATTAGAATCCTTAATTTTAAACATTTATATTTGATTGCATGGGTCACATTTCTATGAACCGGAGGGTGTATGTTTCTTTGGAAAGGAGCAAACAAAGAAAGGGGCCTGGTGGGAGCCAACAGCATAAGGTGGCGGGGACTGGGGGTCAGTGACGGCTGACAAATGAACCTTTGAGTTGGGAGCTTGCACTGGAGAAGAGCCCCTAGCTGGTAGCTGCTGGAGGCCCCGCCTAGACTATACTAAGGGCGCTCTCCCGACCTGTGCATCGGCAGACAACAGCAGCAAGGGCTTCTACCTGAAAAGACACCAGTATCTGCCGAGGTCTGTTCGCTGCTGGGGGATTTTGAGAGGCACCATTTTGTAAGAGCTCTGTGGAAACCCCTCCCAGCCTTTGTGAAAAGGAGCAACCCCCAGAGGACATCTTCAGCCAAAGTGACTCCGAGCTGAGGAGGTGCATCTTATTTTTATTTATTATCACAACACACACTATACATTTTAAGACCCATTTGAGTAATTTCCCCTGAGGAGGAAATCTGACCCCATTCCCACAGCTGTCCGGCTCTCGAAGTGCTAAGTGTGCCACAGAACATTTGGAAGGCTTTCTTTAACGTTCCGGATCTTTCTTTCATTCTGGGGGCTGCAAGTCTAGCTCCCTCGGCCTTGCTAGTACTGGAGCTTGTTTATTTATGAGTACAGGGCATGCGGGCTTGGGTAGGGTGACAGCTACAGGTCTGCCCTGTGCCCCTGGAGATTTGTGGCCATTGGAGTTGAGGGAGGAGATAATGACCACTCAGAGATATCCTATTTGAGTAACTGTTTGTTACACAATAAAAATGACTCGCTGGCTCTGAGCATGAACTCTCCCAGGGAGAGTGTTGCTGGAAGCACTTGGAGACTTTTTTTTTTTTTAACCAAATGAGCGAACAGGGCTTCGTTGTGAGAAGGGGCAGCTTTGCTAACCATCCTTCTTGCTATTGGCTTCATGTGCTTGTCAGACTTCCCCAGAGGGGCTGCTGCTCCCGAGGCCACTGGCGGCACTGCGGGAAAAGTAAGCAGATTCTGACATTGGTTAGAGGTGGACAGAACCCAGAAGCACGGGGGGGGGGGCGGGGGGGTGCAGGAGGGGGACTGAGCGGGCGCAGGTTTGTGACACACATTAAAATAGATGGATATACTTACTCGTGGTTTTTTCTTTTATATTATACGTATTTTCATAAAACAGCAGTAAGTATGTTTCCTACTGAACTGTGTCCCATGACAAAAGAGATTTCCAGAGTATGTGTTCCAGAGCAGTGTCTCCAGGCTTCACTGGGTAAGGAAAGCCCCTAGCTGGTAGCTGCAGGATGTCCCACCTAGACAGTACTCAGGGAGCTCTCCAGATCTGCTACAGCAGCTGGCCTCATCCCAATAACTGCACATGTCTGTACACTGCTGGGGAATTTTGAAGTCACAAATCCTGAATTTGCTACTGATCCGTCCTCCTTATTTATAACCTGGAATGATTTGTTCTCTTGGTGTCTCTGTATCTGTCTGTCTGTCTGTCTGTCTTTCTCTTGTCTCCCCTTCTCTCTCTCTCTTCACATGCATTTCAGTGTATACGTGTATGAGTGTATTTCTAAGGAGCCATCCACCTTGTGTTTTGATGCAGCATCTCTCACTGTCCAGGAACTGGATCAGACTGAGTAAAGTGAGCTAGTCAGAGATACTGGGCTCCTCCTGTCTCTGCCTCAGCTCCTCATGCTTGCTCGGCAAACACTTTGCTACTCGAGCTATTTCTCCAGCCCCTTGAAGGATGTTTGATGAGTGCCATTTGCTTCTTTCTGGGGGAAAAAAAATCAACAGAAAAGCCAGGAGGTGGCAAAGAGAGCCACAGCCACCCTGACTCTAGGAAGTACGATCAGTTGATTGTCCTAGCTTTGCAGATAATCCACACATCCACATGGGCAGTGTTTCTTCATGCATGCTTACCACACCAAAAGGCAACATTGTCTACGGTGTGGTCCTGAAAATGGCAGGAGCCCTTCTTTGACTGTTAAGACGGCTGTGAAGCAGTAGGGCTCTCCGCAGTGCTTGGAGCTGCCATGGGGGGGTTATCCTCCAGCTCATGCTTCTCTGAGCATGGGAAGCTCATAATTAGAGGACTTAGCCTCCATAGCTCACCTCTTAGCAGCCCATTCCTGGCTCTGAGATGCCTCCTACTGAAGAAAAAATGGCAGGATTCTTCAGTTTCTCCTGATAGCTATTTATCCTGCATTGTATTATCTCCCTGGCATTTGGATGTGCCCAGGTTGAAGCTAATATATATTTATTCTCCAGGACCAGAAGCCTCGGCAAGCCACTGAAGTTTAAGGCGGTGAATGGCATGGTTGCACTGGGGAAGGCTCATTATCGCTACCCTGGTAGGTTATTTGATGTGGGGGATTTTAGGCAGATGATGTGGGAAGGAGGAAGCAAAGTGACAATGGAAAAGCCTCTCATGAAATGCAAAAATGTGCAGTCAACACAGAATTGCCATTTATTAGAAAGTAAACAGGATGCCAGGCTTTCTCCAAGAGAAGCAGGGAAAATTTCTCCAGCCTTGGGTGCTGTCCATGGCTACAGCCATGTCCTAAAGTCTCTGCTTCTGGAGATGGGATTAAATATTCTTAGCAACAGCATTATTAGGCAGGCTCTCTAGTATGACTCCTTTGCATATGAAAAACAGAGAGAACTTCCTTTTTAATCTTTGTTTTTATGGCTGCAAACATGATTACATAGAGGAAAATCAATCCCAACGGAACACAATGGATAATACAATGTAATTGATTGGCCTTTATCATTTTCTGTTACGATATTAAAATATCAGTGTAATATCAAGTAGCAGCCACTGATACATAAAGGGAGACAGGAGTGATGATGTCTAAAGGTAATCAGGTCAGGGAAGTGTGAAGGTAAGATAAATGAGGTGAATGCAAAAGAAATAGAAAAAGGCTTTACAAGGAGCAGAAAAGGAGTCAGTAGAGAGGAGGCTGCAGAAGGGAAGGAGCAGAGCTTTGGAATGTCATTAAGCAGGAAGCCACCAGAGACAGTCCATTGGTGCTGTGTGATGGCAGTATGTCTCGGTTGGTGTCCCAAGCTGTGGGGGCAGAAGCTAGAGTGGCTTTCACATCTCAGGAAGTGCAATAATCCTTTCAAAACACAATGCCTGCAGCCCAGACTGCTATCCGACTATGAAGCTTAGAAAATGAGGTAGAGGAGGAGGGGTTTCCGTAGTGGCATTTCCCAGACTTGAAAGCCACCAGCATGGCTAGCTACCAGAGACTACAGTGGCTTTTTCAGATCCCAGAAAGCCATGGCTTGTGTCCCCTTAGCAAGCCACTGAACAAGAATCATTGAGAAAAATGGCATGAATAGAATGTTAAGGTACTGTATTGTGTGATCTTTTTATTTTACCTTTTCAACTGCGTTTATTCTCTCATTCAACATCTATTCATGAATACTAGTCAATTTATAAATGTCACTAATTATGCCACTTTATGTAAAGTCTGAAAAGAATCCTTAATTTTAATCCTGATCAGCCTTCTTTGATAATGTTTCATGTATGACAATCCACATGTATGATTCATATATGACCAGTAAATTATATATGTATATATATATATATATATATATTGATTAAAGAATACATGGTATGTATATCACTAAATGCTTCTAACTTAGATTTCTTCCAACATGTCATACATGTATTATTAAATAGCTGTCACATACAAGCCTGTTGTGGCTAGAAGTCAGGCTTACACATTCACACTTCAAACACAGTAGAAAAAAATGTCATGCCTACCAGAACAATCCGGCCCTTTGGATAAGCAGTAATTAGGAAAACCACTGGAGGTGCTAGAGGCGATCACCGTTCAGGCTGGAACATTAGCAGGCTGGTAAGCTGTGATAGCCTGGAGATGTGTGGGAAGCAGCTTTCCTTAGCAGCAGGAATCTAGATGTTATAGGATTTACTTCTAACTTTTCAAATCTCAGTGGAGTCTACTAATTTGTTCATTTACTTTGTCATTTCACGAACACCAATTAATATCTATCATGGTGCTGAGGCTACAGAGATGATCAGTCGGCCTCTAGAGAAACAGCATTCAGGGACAAGATTCACATGTCTGAGGGCAGGAGAAGAGGGAGGTCTTTGTTCAACCTGGGTTCCCAATAGATTGAATGAAGCCCAGCCACACTGATGAGGGCAAATACTTCTTAGTCTAGTAACCCTAAGGCTCACCTCTCTAGGAAACAACTTCATGAAATAATCAGGAATAATAATCGACCAGTTACTTTATCATTCTTTGGTTCAATCAAATTAGATGAACAATATTAGCCATCATAGGAACACAGGATATGAGGAACTTGAGTCATGTATGGAAGTGTATAAAATGTTCTCCTAGCTATAACACAGATGCTAGGAATCTCAGAAGGGAGGGAAGTCAGGGGTAAATATGGGTAGATTTCTGAGACAGCATGGAGGGGAAGGGCATTATGGGAATTGACACTATTGCCAACTTTCCAAGATCCAGAGTCACTTAGGAGACAAACGGCTGGGCATATCTGTGAAATATTTCTAGTTTGGGTTAACTGAGATGGGAAGAGCAACTAAAACAAGCCCTAGTCATGGATTGTCGTCCTGGCCTGAGTATATGAGAGAAAGTGAGAACCATAGAGCGTCTGACTCTCTGCTTCCTGAGTGAGGATGCCACGTGATGAGACGCCCCCTGCTCTTCCTGCTTTTTCCGCTAAGGTGGACTGTTCCCTCAGACCGGGAGCCCAAACAAACCCTTCCTCTCCACAGTTCTTTTTACCAGGCATCTTGTCACAACAACGGGAAAGAAGCTAATGTAGCAATTACAGGCAAAGCAACCTTCATGTTTGTAGTCTTAGGGACACCAAGAAGGCCGATGGACAGTGGAGGGAGCTGTGGTTCATGGGCCAGATGCATGGGATAGAGAGGGGGAAGCTCATGGAATTAAAGGCTCCATACAGTCCCATAACGATCTGCCCTGTCATGGAGAGGGTTTCTTCTACAAAGGACAGGAAGCCTATCGAGGTGGTTAAGCGGAGGGATAGCCTAACTTCTCTGGGATGATTGTGCTTCAGTATAGGCTAGATCATAGGTAGGCAACTCAACCTTAGCATGCCAGCTGTTGTAAGCAGTGAGATAGTCACAATCACAACTAAACAGTTATGTCTTTGTTCTGTAAGTGCTTCAGGCAGCCGACAGCAGAAATCTGGCCTAAACAGTGATGAAGCTAGCATAAGAAGTATATTTTGAAGATGAATTGTCTCCCACAGGTTCATTTGTTGTGCAACTGCTCACCCGCTAATGGGCTTTAGGAAATTAATTGGATTCCAAGGTTCTAAGCTAATCAATTTGTGTTATCATTTGGTAGATTCATTGCAGGGTGGCGTTAATGGGAGATGAGGAAAAGCCGGAGGTAGAGCCTAGAGGGACCAAGTAGGTCACTGGGAGAGTGTCCTGAAAGATGTCTTCTGTCGGCTTCTTCTCTGCTGTGGGGTGAGCTGCACTGCTCAGGTATCCGATCTCCTCCATGATGTTTGGCCTGGCCTCGGTCCCAAAGCAGTACAAGCAGCTGGCCATGTACCACAGCCTATGAACCCATGGACCACAATGCTTCCTCCACTCAAGTTGTTCTTTCAGACATTTATCATTGAGGTAATAGGTACTATAAGGGATCCAACTCCATGTCTCAGGTGTTCTTCATCTCTGTGTTAATCTGCAGGCAAGTTCCAAGATCTTTGACCAGTGGAAGTTCTTGTAATTCCATCCAGACATTCAGGACCCCGGGGGGGATTATCTCTTTCACTTTCCTTCTTTGAAGTCTCTTTATTAGGAGTAGAGAATACCTTTTTCACTGTCTCTGGTGTGCTTCTCTTCTTGTTTCTTTAGCTGTACTCTCATCACATGCTGACACAGCTCATGAGGTGTTACAGTAAACTTTAGAGACTAACTACCAGGTCCACCCTGCATGCTTCAACCTCCTTACTTCTGACCTTGCATCCATGTTCACAGAAATGGTAATTTGTTGGTAGTTCTGGATTTTTTCATGCCATTAAGAACCAATACGGCTTAGCCTCATGCACAAAGCGTGGTAGAATATCTTCTCTTAGCATGTGTTCATGGTTTCTTCCAGTTCTTCATGCTGATGGGATAATCTAGGTGCTTACAAAGATTCACAAGATGTGATGAGATCCACATTTTATTCCGGGACATTTCACTGTTGCATTCTGCACCCAGACCTGTAACTTCTTTCAGTGTGCTTAGAACCCACCGCAGCACTCTCAAGAGTATACAGATCTAATCCCATGCCCATTCTGGGGACCCAAGTCCACCTTATTAATAAGAACATGAAATTTGACTTTTTATCCAACTCTACTTAGGTATCTCCACGGGTTCTTCAGTTTGGATGTTGCATGTCCTCAAGAAGTTCCTGTTTTAACATCTGGAAACTTGGGGTGACCCTATTCGAAAATGGAAGAAACTTTGAGATGTAGAGTGTTATGGGAGAACCTCAGGTTATTATGGCAGGCATGTCCTCACTTGGGTTTGCTTTCAGTCTGATGAACTACCCCAGCTTGCACTACCACACATTCCTTGCATTGTTATCCCACACTCTCATACGGAGCCAAAGGAATAGATCTAACCCATTGGGGCTGGAGCATCTAAAACTGAGAGCTCAAGCAAGCCTTTGCTCTTGCAAGTTAGTTATCTCAGTGCTTCATTATGAGGACAGAAAGGTAACGGGTGCAGTAAGTATGTGTCCCTTTATTTAATGGTAGCCTTTGTGGACCCATCTGAACCTTGCCCTACCCGCAGACCTTGAGAACCCATATGCCTAGTCATACTATTGAGGAAGGTAGGAAATATATGTTACAAAGTTCATTCCATTCTTCCTGGTAAGCCCAGATACAGCCAAACTTAGTACATTGTCTACTTGTCCATAGTGTTCCCCACTGTCCTGATAGAACATGCTTCATGTTTTCCAGCCAGGAAGCATGGCTGTTTGGAGCTATCCCAAGCTCCAATTGGTCTCTCAGAGAAAGTCAGACTCTGTTTCTAAATTCCTAAAGATTGGCTGTTCTCTTTTCCCCTATCCATGCTCATCAAGCTCTGAGTCAACTCTTTCTTTTCACATGCTTGTTCTTGGAATGATCATCAGGTTGATTAATTCACACCATCTAGGAACAAGTGTCAATCCTGATTAAAGTGATACTCTTACCAGGCTTATTTAAAATGTAATGGAAAACGGTGTTGATCCCAGAAGAATCAATCTGTAACATCGTAATTGCTGGCAATAAAGACATACACTAGGTTACAGGTTCTAATCACACTTTCTGCCGACCGTTAGTGCAGCATCCCCCAGTTGTCTGTGGAAGGGGCTGTCTTCCCTACAGAGCCCTGTTCCTTCAGAAGACCTTCCCTCATTTATTACTTTGTTCTCAGATCCTAGTAAAATTCTGGTTGCAGAGCTGTTTCTTGTGGTTTTGTTGTTGTCTTTGATATATTTTTTAAATCATTTTTTTACAACAAGACTGTTACATGGACTTTGGGGGAATAAAAAGAAGAAAATGAAGATGTAACTTTCACTCTTCTGCCCACTAAATAATCTGTACTTTTTGATCTTTCTCTGGGTTTATATTCTGTAAGTCCCCATTGTTCCATGTACCTGTTTTCATGGCATCACAATTCCCTTGAAAAGCAAAACTGTAGCTGGAGGGCTGATGTGTGGATCTTTACATGACTAGTGGAGATTCTAGTTGGAGTATACCTGCCTTGGGTTTGTACAGGGGACTTAGGCGTGACTCACTTTTAACCTCCTGTGGATGTCCAAGTGTACCCTCCAGATTCCTCTTCCCAGGTAAGGTTTCTCTAAATTTTTGGTGTCATTTCTATACAGAGTTGAAAATTCTTGTTTCAGTCTGAGCCTGTGCTTCATGATTGCCTTTTGTTAGATCCACTTTCTTTGAGCGGAAGTAAGATTGTAAACACGTGAAGATAGACTACATAATCCTCATGCTGACTCCCACTGATAGGGCATGGTTAGAAAGTCAGGTAGCAGTAAAGTTGGGCACACTAAAGAGTCTTGTACCCCAGCTAAAGTAGCAGAAATATGTATCACATTCAATCTCTTCTCCTTAATTATAAGAGTAATTATCTCTTACGTTGTTTATTCCACCTTTTATTCTTTCAGAAATTGTTATGGTCAAACAGGTAGTGATGATGTCTGAGAGGAGGTGCCTGCCCTGGCGTGATGGTGGACATGTTGTTCATTTGGCTAAGCAGGTAACCCCTCTCTGCTCTTCAAGGAACATACATGATTTAGCCAGAAGCATCCTTCGGAACTTTACAGAACATATTTGGCGAATACTCCTCTCGTCTCTGTGCTGTGACTTCTATAACGATGACAAGCTTTGAGTTTGGCTTCTGGGGGCTATTTTTTCCATTATGCACAATGAGAGAGCAGAGTCAAGACACTCAGGGGTGAAAGGAGGGAAGGTAAGAACAAGAAAGAGTATTGACAACAGTGTCTCAGGACCTAGATTTAGCAGATTATGACAATTGCATAGTCCACTTTTATTTTGTTATAGCTAATTTGAAGGAGTTTCTGCAAATTGCATCAGGAAGATTGCAGCTAAACAAACAAGCATGTTCCCAGTTTGTCTGCCTATGTACAAATTATTTACACTTTCTTTATGATAAAGATGTATATTTTTAGTCATTTTTAAATTGCATTTTAAAGCCTATAACCTGAATCCACTGAACTGGACACGGTCAAATATTAACTCTGAGTAAAGTAAAGAAGAACAATGAGAGGCCAGCACAGGCTTTGTGCTATAGAACGTGCTGGAAACCACTTGACCAGAGGAGCGATTGTTGCCGCCAGCCTCAGATGAAAAGAACATCTCATTTGAGATCTAGTCGCTTTGTAGGGAGTCGACTAAATTGTGGTTCCATAGTAACTTCAAAAGCAATTAAGGAGGATTGAAAAAAAGAAAAACTAGCTTTGAACTAAAATTAAAATTACATTCAGAAGAATACTAAGGGGTGGTGAGGTGAGGAAGAAGGAGAGAGGAGCAGGAATGGGAAAGAGCAAGAATTTATGATCAAATTCTACAGAAAATAATGTGGTTGGGTTCCATCCACGATGTGGAGGATTCCCATTTCCTCTGAGAAACCCTCTTTCATTGCAGCCAAGACTTGGTCCTCAGACACTGACTGCACCACACTGAATCTGTAGTAGTCCTGGATCCCCGTCCTCAGACATTGATTGCACCACACTGGAACTGTAGAAGCTCCTGGATCCCCATCCTCAGACATTGGCTGCACCACACTGGAACTGTAGTAGTCCTGGATCCCCAACTACAGGGTGGTTATTTTGAGTATAAAGGGATGTTTTGTTTGTTCCGAGATCCACATTATACAGTGTGGCCAGGCACTAAAGACTCCAATTAATGATATCTTCCTAACTACATGAAGACTGTTTCCATTTCACACGTGATCAAATAACACATTAAATAGTACTTATTAATCTTAACCTCATCTAACTTCAAAAGAATGAGACTCAAATTATGATTTTTATTTCTTAGACTCCGCGCAATTCCGAGGGGATTCACCCTCATCTAACCCTCTAACACTAGCTTGGCTACTCCCCTAACTGTGTTTCCTAAGTACTTGCTGTTGGAAACTCTCGGGGTTATTTCTGCTGCAGCAGTCTCGTGTCCTGAGGAGGCATGTCACTCTGGTGTGTGCTGTTGGTCCGTCATGACTCATGGAGACCTCCTGCTCTCTTAGTCTTCTCCTCCTCCGTGTTCTTTCTCCATCTCTCTCCTCTTATCCTTCTCCTGGAAGTCCCTCCCTATGACTCCCAACCTGCTAACTCAAATTCCACCCCTTTCCATTCCTTCCAGTAATTGGCTGTTTTGTTTAACCAGTGGTTTTAAATTGGGGAGCAAAGTGTACACAACAACGGCTGGTATACTTGAAGATCTACTTTTCTTGGAGCAATCAGATCTTGGGGTACAAAATCTAGCATTTGAATACAAGCCGCACGGTACCAGTCCCCTTCAGCAAGACCTCAAATAGCCACTTCCAAGGCAGAAAGCTTTCTCTGAGGGAGACGGGCCATAGCTCTAGCTCTCTTCCCAACTCATGGCTTCTTGGAACATGTGCTTAGAAAAGGCATGTGGACCTAGGAGAGATTTCCAGCTGAGGGGATGACAAAGCCATGTATTTTGAGTTACACAGCTCCTGACCAAAAAGCAATGCATTGCAAAATGAACGAACTCAATTACAATCATCTCTCAATCATCAGCAATAAAATTTTTGTGAGGAGAGCAGGTTACTAGCCAGTTTTATGTGGCTAAAGCCCTTCAATAACATGTGAATAACTCAAAGCTGCCATCCAACTCTCCCCACCCCCGCCCCCTCCAGCTATAAAAGGGACTGTTTATAAGCACAATGTGATGAGTGTCATGTTAGGTCAATTTACTCTTTTAGTTTATGGCAAATAATTATTTAGCAGATGGAGTTTTCTGTAGGAGATTCCATTTACTTGGCTTGTAGAAGGTTGATTGTACTGAAAAATAACTTCTGGGATACTGTTTGAGAGAGAAACACAGACTTACCTTATTCCAGAGGGAAAACAAAAGATTGTCTAAACATCAGCTTAATCCATACCATGTAGCAGGGGGGCCCATGTCTGTCCTCCACAAGGAAGTCTGGGAGAGCAGAATAAATATTCGATGTGGCAACTCCAGAAGGAATGTCTGTTGTAAACTCTGAATTATGAGGTGTTCTCAGGAAACATGTATTTTATCCCAGGCGAGGGCCAGCTGAGGTTGAAACGTCAGTCTCCAGTGATTAGCTCTTTCACTGAGACGTCCTGGAGGAAATGTCCAAGGCCTTCTAGGGGAGTGTGTGTGCTCTGGGTTGACTGCTCCTGCCTATTTCCAAGGAACCGTACCCTTAACAAGTGAGGAAACACTGTAAGTTTTGACGTGCTTTTGAGATAATTCAAAAGGGTCTAACTTCCGTGGGCTGAGAATCCTACAGCTGCACTCTCAAAGTGTCTTTGCAGATCCTTACCTAATGATTCTAAACACACAGAGACAAGAGTATGTACACACGCATATGCATTCATATCATATGCCTTTACATGTGTTTTTTTTTCCCCCTAGACAGGGTTTCTTTGTGCAGCCCTGGCTGTCCTGGAACTCATTCTGTAGAGTAGGCTGATCTCGAACTCAGAGATTCACCTGTCCAGAGGGGTGAGATTAAAGGCATGTGCTACTATTGCGACCAGACAGGTGTTGATGTCTTAGCTTTGCACCTTAAGAAGTCTTTCAGATGGGAGCTGGGAGTGGCACTGCATGCCTTTGAGCTCAGCACTCAGGAGGCAGAGGCAGGTGACTGTCTGTCAGTGTGAAGCCAGTCTAGTCTACAAAGATAGTTCCAGGACAGCCAAAGCTGTTCCCTAGCTCT
>NW_022196898.1:94528570-94532676 GCF_008632895.1 Mastomys coucha
AAAAGGAAAGTCTTTTAATTTTAATGACTGATAAAAGGGATAATATTTTGAAACCAGTAAAAAATGTAGTTTCCTTTAAGCCTTCTACCTCTGTTATTAAGCATAACATGCCACAGTAACATATGACATCTGAGAAATATGGGTTGGAGGATGTGAATTTCTTTTCTTTTTTATTGGTTATTTTATTTATTAACATTTCAAATGTTACCCTCTTCCCAGTTTTCCCTTTAAAACCCCCATCCCACCCCTTCCCCTGCTGAGGATGTGCTTTTCAGAACAAAGTTATTATCACTTACTGACTCTCTCCATCCCTGCTATTCATATATTGGAAATTTAATCTCTAGTAATATGGGATTCTGAAGTGTGGCCCTTGAAAATCAAGTATGTTATGGAGGTAATGCCATAAAAAGTTACAAGTGAAATGCCTCTCTCTCTCTCTCTCTCTCTCTCTCCATCTCTCTCCTCTCTCTCTCTCTCCCTGTCTCTTCTCCTTACCTGTCTCCTTCCCTCCCTCCCTCCTTCCCTTCCTCCCTCTGTCTATCCCTCCCTTCTCTACTTCCTTCCTTCCTTCAATGTCTTCCCTCTCTAATGAGAAAACACAATGAGGAGAATCACAAGCAAACACAAGAAAGAGATACTTCACTAGGAATCACATTGACTGTCGCCTTGATTTTGGACTTCTCAGATTCTTTAAGTCTTCTCAGATTCTTTAATTATATGAAATAAATTAGTCTAGTCTATGGCAATTTGTTACAAGTGCCTGAACTAAGTCAGTGATCAAGGGAATTTCCTATTGATTGAGGAGACAAAGATGAGCACATCTTCTGTTGTACAGGATGGTGATAAAGTGATAAGTTGAAATTAGGATGAAAGATAATAAGACGTGCTCTGAGGTCTGACTTAAACAAAACAAATCAAAACAAAACAAAACAAAACAAAACATTGGGAGTTTTCCAAACTTAGGCTGTAGACTTCAGTGACATTAATGAGATACAAGTTTAGAGTCAGTCACCTAGGAGATGATGTTGCTCTCCAAGACCAATGTCAAGTATACCTGCTCATTTCAAAGATGAATACAAAAGTGCATCCAGCTGGGAAACATGAAAAACTAGGACAGTGAGTGATGTGGACAGCTGTCTAGGTACCAGCATGAGATCCAGCTTGCCCCCAACACCAAATCATGAGGTCTGACTTTATCTCTTCTATTGAAGCATTGTTTGTCGTAGGAAGAATAGAAAGAGAAGAGCAGTTCCTTTAGGAAAATTTACTGAAAAATAAAATATCCCAAAGAGGCTATGTCACTTGAGTGGCTGAACACTGTTAATCGCCCATTGTTCCCTGTGTCCTAACCCCAGGGGCCACCCAGCAGGGCGAAGGCTTGTGAGATAGAGTCTACCATTTATTGAAAATAAAGAGGGTCCCTTTTCTCTGCACATCTGGTGCGTTAATTGCAACCCTCCCAACATAAGTAATACCTGCAGCACAATTTTAGAGTCCCTGCTGGGACAAATGCCATTTCCAGGGTCTGTCATTCTATGGATCCAGAAAAAGCTCCACTAAGTAGAACTGTGAATGCAACCCCATGTCTCTCTTCTTGGACACCGGAACCACCTCCTGCCTCCAGGTTTGGGCAGAGCATATTTCTGAAAATGAAAACGCATTTTGGTTCAGGTTTTCCAATGCAGCTGAAGAGCCTAGTGGTGTCGTGGAATGCTGGTATGTAAATCCATATCAGGTTCTCAAATTGTCACATCTACAAATAAGTCTTTGAAGGTATTCTTTTTCTTCTGATAACAGGGTAGAGAAGGATTCAGACAATGATAGGAAAGAAGGATGACAGAGTTCAAGTCAACATGGACTGTAGCAGTTCACTCAGAAATCAGAACAGCGTTTCCAAGCCCATCCAGAAAGGTGGGCTGAAGTGTGTAGAAAAGTCCTTCCATGATGGAACACATATGATCCACAGCAAGTCAATGAGAAGTCTCCATGTCTTTTCTATCTCCTTGGTGTAAGGGGTTAAGGCAATAGCTCAAAACCCTGTGTAGGCCCTTGTTATCCCTTTCCTTGTTCACCAGCATGCTACAGAGTCCCCTCATGGTGAGAAAATGCAATATTACATGTGGCATTGATTCCTTTCCTGTTCCTGGGATAAAATGCCATGGCCAAGGTAACTTCTAGAAGCACTTACTTGGGCTCGTGTAGCTGGAGGGCTAGGAGACTGTCCTCCTGGGTCGATGTTGTAGCAATCAGCGGGAATGGCAACAGGAGCAGAAGCTCAGCACTGGCACCATCAACCACAGGCACCAAGCACTGAGTGAACTGGAGATGGTTTCAAACTCTCAAAGCCTATCCTCCTGAACACTTCCAGATTGCCCTGCCAATGGGAGAACAAGTATTCAAACACACAACCTTGTGTTTGATGGGTTCTCATTCAAACCATCACATAGAACCAACCCAGTCTTGGCAAACTTAAGCAAGTCAGAAAAAAAGAAAAATTATCAAAGAATGTTGGTTGGGAATGCGTAGGTCTCAACCCCGTCTCACGTTTATTCGCGGCTCCCCTGTTCGCAGCAGTATACTCACTAGAGTTAATATGAAACCTTTGTGCTTATTAGCATAATAGTTCCAGGTAACTCAGGCTCCCCAGACCTTCTGTGTTACCTTCCACATTTCCATAAGATTTCTGGCAAGGAGATTTGCATTATTCTTGTTAAAACTTGTACAAAGAAAAATAGAAGTCATTGTTTTCAGATGTAATTTACAAATTACCTCTTAGGCAGAAATCTAAGTTGCTGTTAAGGAATTCACTCTCTGGAAGGAGCGCCTCCTTTTCCTCTTTAATTCAAAGTACGGGACTGTCATTTCTGTCATTAGGTATTTCAGTAACTTTTTCCTCTTCAGACCAAGGTCAAAAGTCTCCTGTTGTTAGTCTCCACAAAGGTGCGTGAATATACATGGTCGCACACCATGCATATTTATGCTGCACAGGCATTAAAGCAAATATAAGAGGGATGAACTTTAAGAACCGAGTAAGACTGAAAAGGAGTTGTTTGGACATTGTCTGTTTTATACTTTTATGAACTTACATGATGCAGATGAAGGAATGGAAAATACACCTAGTCTTGCACCTGAGCAAACTCCTTAAGCGTGAAAAGTCTAAGAGTAAAAATAGGAAAGATATAAATATGCATATAGATATCTTTGTCTTCCCTTCTCTGTAAGGTTTGGTTTCAGGACACTATGTATCTCCAGGCCTTAAAGAGTCAAATCTCTTGGAGATAGCAGTACAGGATTTGCACGTAACCTATACACAACATCCTGTTTACTTTGAATCATATCTAGATTACTTGTAATACTTAATATAATGTGAATATGTTATGTTTAGTTAATGATTAATAATATTTATATAGTTGTACTATATTATTTAATGAATGATGGCTAGGAATTAAAGTTTGCCCATGTTCATTCAGTACAGGAATGGTTTTGCTTCCAAAAAGAAATGTGTGAGGTTTGCTGACCTTCAGGCCATGAAATATAGATACAGAGAGAAGACTATATATGTGTGTGTATGTGTGTGTGTATGTACATGTGTATATGTATATGCATGTATGTGCTCTTTTAAGACATTCTTATGTATACTTCTTACTCATTGGCATACATAGAATCCTTGCTCCCATGCTCATGGATTGGCAGGATTAATATAGTAAAAATGGCCATCTTACCGAAGGCAATCTACAGATTCAATGCAATCCCCATCAAAATTCCAACTCAATTCTTCACAGACTTAGAAAGAGCAATTTGGCCAGGCGTGGTGGTGCACGCCTTTAATTCTAGCACATGGGAGGCAGAGGCAGGCAGATTTCTGAGTTCGAGGCCAGCCTGGTCTATAGAGTGAGTTCCAGGACAGCCAGGGCTACACAGAGAAACTCTGTCTCAAAAAACTAAAAAAAAAAAAAAAAGAGCAATTTGCAGATTCATCTGAAACAAAAAAAGACCCAGGATAGCCAAAACTATTCTCAACAATAAAGAAATCTCTGATGGAATCACAATCCCAGACCTTAAGCTGTACTACAGAGAAATTGTGATAAAAACTGCATGGTATTGGT
>NW_022196898.1:94534123-94556673 GCF_008632895.1 Mastomys coucha
TGTAGAGGCTCACAGCCATCCATTGAACTGAGTACAGGGTCCCCAATGAAGGAGTTAGAGATAGGACCTATGGAGCTGTGGGGTTTGCAGCCCCTTAGGATGAACAACTATGAATTAACTAGTACTCTCAGAGCTCCCAGGGTCTCAGCCACCAACCAAGGACTGCACATGGAGGGGTCCGATTGTTCTGGCGGCATGTGTATAGTAGAGGATTGTAAATTCGATCATCAATAGGAAGAGAGGACCTCAGCCCTGTGAAGATTCTGTGCACCAGTGTAGGGGAATGCCAGGGCCAAGAAGTGGGAGAGGGTGGGGTGGCAGGCATGGGGAGAGGGAAGGCAACAGGGGTTTGTTCTTGTTTTTGCTTGTTTCTTTGTTTTTTGGAGGGGAAACTGGGAAAGGAAAAATTTACATGTAAATAAAGAAAATATCTAATAAAAAAGTTTGAAAAAAAAAAAAAAAGAAAAAGAATCCTTGTCCTGTGACATATGGAGTCTCCTATTGACCTTTGGTTCCCTTGTCCTAGTTGAACCAGACTTCATGACACTGAGATTTAGTGTGTACCTCCAAAACCACTTGTAGCAACTGACAAGAGCTTTGTGAAATGAAGGTTCTTTTCTAGATTCTCAGATCTAATAAAGGTGCTGAGAAACCATGCCAACTCCCATGTGGCTCTTTAAAGATAATTCTCTGTGTCAAATAATCCAAGTTGCTTAGTGCTCAATGGCCATTATGCTTTCAAAGCCTGAAGTCGTGTGTGTGTGTGTGTGTGTGTGTGTGTGTGTGTATGTGTGTGTCCAAATGCGTGTATGTGTGTGTCCAAATGCATATGTATATGCAGGTGAATGTGTACTTGTGCGCATGTCTGTGTGAGGACTATAGGACAGCTCTAGGGGTCACCTGTAGGAATGCTGCTCACTTGCTTTCAGAGAAGCTCTGCCACTAACCCTGGAGGTCACCAGCTAGGCTAGGCTGGCTGGCCAGCAAATACCAGGCTCTTCCTGCCTTCCTGGCACTTGGCTTACAAATGGATGCTGCCATGCCTTGAAGTTTTTGTGCCATCCCTGGGGTTTGTATTCGAGCTCGTATTCTTGATTGATTGTGAGGCAAAAGCTTTACCAATTGAAAAACAAACAAACTCTCATCAGCCCCTGAAGTCTATCCTTTATTATAGACTCAGGTTCTGATAGATGAGTCCCTCCAGAAGTTTAGCAAGGCTGCTCCTTAGCTGGGTCTCCTTTCTGCTCTGAGGGAGGGAGTGGTACTCAGAGAAACTTAGCTGTTGAGAATGCCAGTCTCTAAGGACAGTTTCCATACTTGCGTCCAGGTGGCCAAGCTGGAAGAAATGAGAAGTGACTTCCTTACCTCTTCTTTGATGGGCTCTGTGACGACTAGGTACTGAAATAAAATTAAAGGTTGGGGAAGAGTGAAGATGAGGAAGGATAGAATCACAAGAACTTCATATAAGATGGGATCTGACAGGTCCCTGGAGATCTGAGTCATATGCAGCAGAAAAGGTCAAATTTCATCGCTAGGGGTACTAGAGCTTTACTTGTAACTTTTATCTCCTGGTTATTTCTTTTTCTGTAGCAGAAGAGTTTGCAGGTTGTCAAAGAGAAAAAAAAACGTAATTTTTACTGAAAAATGTCACTAAAAGTCTCGATGGAGCAAAGGCTTCCTCTTCAATTTTGCACAAATGGTCTTGAAATCTGACCATACCAGAGCTTTTAGAAAGGCGTTGTCTGAGAGGTCTTTTCATTATGTTTCTTCCATAGAGAGCAGCAGCAACCAGCAACATATTGCTTGATTCTACCTGACTCCTGAAATATTTCTTTCCCACTGGAATAGACTCAAGACATTCACAGTGGTAAAGCCACTACCCACCAAATAGTTACCTTTCACACAGTTACATTTAAATAGAAGATTGACACATTGTCTGGGTAGTGCTTACCATTTAAAAAATAATTACTTCTTCCCCATTGCTTATAATCACTACTTTAAGCTCACAAGTGAAATCTATTTCCTCACCTCAATTTTGCGTCCTCTGCCAGGTCTGCATCACACCGTGGGACTTCTGGGGACTGCTGGGTGCCTGGCACTGATCTTTTCTTCCCCTGGGGTGGGGAGAAACTGCTCTTCAATTTTACCCTTTTGGGAGAAACATCACACTGCGTACAAGATGGTTTAGAGTCCTCTGATTTGTGCAGACCTGCATTATCTTATGTTACTAAACAATTGGGCTAGCTTCATTGTCAAGTATACATCCAGCTGTTCACACATGTGTACACTTAAAACATTTATCTATTTATGCAGGACATATTTTCAATGTGTCCTCTGCAAGCCATTGTGTAATGATTTTGAGATGATGACTTAGAATAGATGATGTATATATCTTTGAGAGCATTATTTCTAGCAGGTCCTATTAGGTTGGGGAGAAAATTATACCTATTGTTAATTGTTTAGGTGGATATTGTCACTTCCAGATAATATGATAAGAACTTTCTGCCAAAGCAAATAGTTGGTATAAGGAACTTCCGTTGGTAGTCATGAATCTTGACAATAGTCTACCAATCAATTTGTTCTGTTCTTGTACATGTGAAGGACTTTCTTCAATATTAGAGAGTAACCCTGAAAGGTACAGAAAAGACATGGGGACAAATTTGAGTTTCAGAAGTTATGAGGTTAGCTCTAAATTACTGACTTCTCAGTCAGATCATCTGACAAGTGAAGGGAGATTAAATCATTCCATTGAAAATAGTTTCTTACCGCTGCTGCTGGAAATATTAAAAAGAGACTCCTCAAACTCTCTTGCCTCGCCTGTACCAGCCGGCCACATCACTATGTCCGGCAGGCTCCTGATGTTTTCTCCCAGCTAGCATGATCATCTTGCTTACATTCAATGCTCCACACCTCCACAATCAGTCATCTAGTGGCTAGTTACCTGGTAGAAATATGACTCTTAAGGCTTAATTATCCAATCAGGTTTATATATCAATAAGATCACAATTTACAAGATGCCTATACAATAATTTCAGAGCCAAAAGATAAAGACAATGTTTTAACCCAATTATTCTAACCTTGTGAAAACCTTAACTACTTGTGGCTCTTTAAAACCATGCAGGGTGTGGCTTGTCCTCCTTTTCTTCAGCCTCCATGATCATTTCTCGTTGCTTCTCTGACTTCCCACCTCCTCACTCCTAAACTTCTAGCTCTGCCTCCCTGTTCCTGTCTAATCACAGACCTGTCACTGCCCTAATGTGATTGGACAGAGAAAATGCTGCAACATACTGCTGGCTAGAGAGAACCATTTCTGAAGTGAGGAGGAAACATACCTTGGGCTTGGCTGAAGGTACCATTTTAGATGCCACTGGTGTTGTAGCATCTAAAGGTGGATGGAAGCTTGACTTGTATACCAGGGGAAGATAATGGTCTGCTAAAACACAGTAAGATGCAACCTGTTTCTGACATGCTCAGAGATTTTTGGGTACCTTGTACATTCATGACCAAGCCGTGTGTTGTGGTGTCCATGACATCCTTACTTGCCCATGCCTGAGGTTTGTTTGGCATGCACAGTGTTACTGAATATAGAATTTTCTCTTAGCTATTAAGTGATGAAGCTGAAAGAGACCAATACTTTTCAACCTTTAAGAATGTTAGAGTCACTCAGCCCTGTTTTATTGCATATTTTTCTACAGTGCATCAAAGCCAGATCTTTCGATCTCAGTGAGGCAGGGGGATGCCACTCTTCCAAGGAACATGGCTTCTTTAGTTTAAATTGGGCTTTATGTAGAAGTGTTTGACTTTGCATTTGAATCAAAAAAGTGGAAAAGACAGAAAGAAATGTGAACAGTTGATAGTTTCCCTAATGGCAAAAAGATCAATTAATTTACAACGAGGAAAAAAGAAAAAGCTGCAGTACAGATTTACAAAATGTTCATTATCTATGGACTTTGGATATGACCCGCTGTCAGCCCTATTATCTACAGCAGAGATCTGACAGTTCCAATCCTGAATTTGGGCACCAGTTGATAAATTAAAAATCATTTTAAAATTTAATATTAAAATTGATAATTGCTCTGTGGGAAATAGATTTTTCTGAACTTACACCCTTTTCCTGCAGTGTTGAGCAGATGATAAGCGATAAACTGCCCGTTTGTCACTATGATAGATAGACAAATCCTACTTTTACCCTTGTTCCTCAGGACTCATACATTTCAATTAAGGAGAGTAAGTGCTGCCATTTGTAATACACCCACAGTTCTTCAATGCTTCCTCGGGGCTTAAAGAACTCTCTTTAGAAGTAGAACATCCCCTATCTGTCCATACAGCCATTGGAAAGTATGTCCCATCACTTTAAGAAACATGGCAGGAAGATGGAAGAGGGTGACTGTTTAGTATCTATGTCTTAGAAATTTGGCACGGAATGTAGGATCTGAAAAACAATTGTCCATGTCTTAGTCCCAAACCTTCCTCTACTTTGTTAATCCTCATTAATATTTCAGGTTTGAGCATGATTGTCAACTGGAGTGTATGGGGTTCCTTTTCCTCCTTCTGGAGTGTACGGGATTCCTCTTCCTCCTTCTGGAGTGTACGGGGTTCCTCTTCCTCCTTCTGGAGTGTACGGGATTCCTCTTCCTCCTTCTGGAGTGTACGGGGTTCCTCTTCCTCCTTCTGGAGTGTATGGGGTTCCTCTTCCTCCTTCTGGAGTGTATGGGGTTCCTCTTCCTCCTTCTGGAGTGTATGGGGTTCTGCTTCCTCCTTTTTTTTTTTTTTTATACTGACTCTGGATGCTATGTGTCTTTGCATCCTATTAATGATTTGACTTGGCCATGTGACTTCCTTGAATCTGCTGGCTGTTTGGAGATATGACATGTGCATCCTGTACATCCACTTGGGGTTTAGGGTTGAGCCCTTGGACTCCTCTGCTTAGCATGTTCTAGATCCCAATTGCAGCTTCACCCTGGACTGCAAAGGAAGGTATATAACAGTGACCTAAACATGACCTGAAGCTGATAGCCTTCATCATCCACAAGAATCGGAAGCAAAACTATCCCTGAGGATCCATAGAATCTGAGTGAAAAATGTGCTTATTGTTGAATTGTACATGTGTGCGTCTTTAAATACATGCACACATACATACAACCGTATATTAGTTATGAAGAGATGCTGGTTTCCTAAGGATAATTCCCTAAGGAACACAGCTCCAAGTCCAGAATTAATTGCAACTGCAATGAATTTATGCCTCACTCACCACACTACCTCTACTGCATGGAATGTATAGTTAAGGCTTTAAAAATAGGTGTTGTATGATTGAGTGAGACCTTCATAGGCAGAGCTTCGATCTAGCCCACATTATGTTGACTTTGCTTGTTTTAGTTCTGTGGGTGGATGATAGCTTTCTTGAGAGTCTGTGACTTTGTTTCCAGTCCTATCTGCCTTTGAAGGCTTTCTGATCTGGAGAGGAGAGGGGATAGATCAGTGAGTGTCTCCAGAAGAGAAGGATCAGTTGGCTTCACAGAGTTGAGAGACAAAACTTAGTCTGAAGGTATAGGGCATTCGGCAATGTGTAATATTCCAGTAGACTTCCTAGAAAACAAATATTTCATCTATTTTAGGGATATTCATGCAAAATTTTGAAGCAAATAATAAGGATAGGCATTTGTGTTAAGTGATTATTGTGAGTTATAATGCATGAAATAGACTCTGTTCCTTTTACAACATTCCGATGTCCATTTCACAAAGGAAAGGGAGGCAGAGACACAGCAAGTATTTCCCCAGTTTACAGAGACAGGAAGTAGTAAATGGTGTCATTTCTTTGTTTGGCTGTTGTTTTGTCCAGGACTGAAGACTCCAACAGCATCTTTTAAGATCAACCCAAAATTCCCAACATTATGGCTACTGATTCTAACCCCTGGACCTTAACACACAATTTTGCTTTCTGGTCTGGTTCATTATCTCCTATCTTCTTTTCCTTTCTCAGAAAAAACAAGTCCATTCATAGTTACAGTTGTGGGAAGTGGGGAGGCGCTCCTGCCTGTGCCCTAGAAAGGAAACCGCTGCAGGAAGGGGGCCACTAATTAGATGGTCCCAGAGCTTCATGAAGCTGGCATGGTTTCTTTATTTTTAAGGCTTCAAGGCAGGGGCCAGGCTGGGCAAAGAACAATGAGTGCATCGCAGAGGTGATGCTTTTAATGATACAGTTGCTAATGAAATGGCACTCCACGGGTTCACTTATTAGTAACTTAGCTCAAACAGTCATGTCCCACTGTCAGCTTGCCACTGAAGACCCAGTGTGACCTCAGAACTGTCAGCTCCACCTGAAAAAGAGCAAATGTAGCAGGAAATCTAGAAGCAGCAAGCATAATTTGGAGTGGGAAGATTAACAACAACAGAGAGGGCCGTGGGAATGTCTGCATCTCCAGTTTGCTGGGACATTAAGCAGAAAGCAGAGCTTCTATGAAGAACAGGCTAACCTTGCACTACTTGGGTTGCATCCCATTTGTAAACAATGGAGTGGCTTGATTGAATGTTTTTGAGGACTTAGATGACAGTGTTGGTATTAGAGGAGTGATGAGCACAACTCCATTCTCCACTAATTATATACTGTGGCTTTTCCTGATGTTTTTCAGGGCACAGAGATTTCTAACTTTATGTTTGGAAAATGATTTATGTATGGAAAACACATCCGTACAAATCTTGCTTGACAACTGGGGCATCGTGAAGGATATATAGATGTAAAATTTTATGATGCTTTCCATTTCTGTAACTTTATTTGTTTTAATAACTCAGTATTTCAGATAAATTATTGAATTATACCTGTTAATATGCCTCTGCCACATGGGAATTGTATTTACCTTTTAATTTAGAGTTGGACAGGGAGTGCTGTCATGTTGGGAACTGTCTTTTTGAGGGACAAGCCGTATCTTATACCTCTGGTTGGCTTGGACCTATGTTTAAAGACTACTCCCTAAATGTACACTCATAAACAGAATTTTCTCCTTTAAATACTCATCTGTGTCCTTATTAACAATTCATGGTGCTACTTTCTTTTTTGCAAAGCTAAACAACCACATAGTTTCCTTGAGTCTGAACTCTGGTTATAAACAAGAGTTTGTCCAAGGTGACAGGAATTCCCAAGAATCACAGTGTGAAATCCAACAGTTTTCATCCTCACTGATGTACAAGTCACGCTTGTTGGTAATACAATTATGGAAAGGACAAGCCTCTGCACCTTAAATTAGGCAGCTTGGGTTAGAAAAACATTCTAAGTCAGATGCGCGGTGGAGTCCTCTTGGCGTTGACCCTTTTCACGGTATCCTCCCAGGGACCTCTTCATTTCTTCCCGGTGTCCATGGGTGTCCATGGAACCCACCAGCTTCTCCCTCTGCCTCCCATGATTCTGGAGTAATCTGCTCACTCCTCTCAGAGTCCCAGGCAGCAGCCCTCCCGCTTCTGTTTCCCTTTCAGCCTTTGACTATCTAGTCACGGAGCCAGGCAGTAATGAAAATGGGTTTCATTAAACAGGAATCCTACTTATTTTCTCAAACCACTATGCTAATAATCTCCCTGCTCAATATAAAGGCTTAAACACATACCAATATAACTAGTTTTTTTTTCCCCAGCTATTTTTTTTTCTCTAAAGAAGATTATTTCTCAGGGATAAAAATATCCCTCTTCAAACTCCAAGACTTTGTTGTTAGAAATGAAGACCGAAAGTGTCTAGAACTCATCCCTGCTTCCATGAGGGGATGCAAGAAGAAATTCCTACCTCTTAGTCATGCAGGTTTTCAAAATGACCGCAAAAGAGATGTGAAGAGCTAAAACATTTCCTCATGGAAGCATGAATTTTGCAGGCCCTTATAAATAAATCAAGATGAGTATTAGAGTCAAGATATGAATATGAGTGTTAGAAATAAGGTTCTCCTGCCCCTACCCTAGACATGTGTATTATAATGCAAGAGAAATGACAAGTCGATAGAAACCCTAAGAGGCCTTTGGGTCTTTTAAGTAAAGCCATCTTCACAGTGAGATTGTGACTCCCCCTCCTCCCACTGGGCAGCTGTTATTCCAACCTCTGTTTTGACTGGGGTTGAGGTCTGTCAGTTTCTGCAGCCTCAAGCTAATGACTACAGTTTTCGACAGAGCATCTAGCTTTCCGCTTTGAAACCATCCTTATTGGCTGTTCTTCCCACACTTCATCTCAGCCTCTGTCTCCCTTTCCTTCTGCTTTGTCCTGTCTGGAAGTTTGCCACCATCAGCAAGAAGTCAATTTTGACTCCTCAGTCTCCGGAGCTTTCAGGGCTCTTTGCAAATACGAGGAGCTTGACCCTGGAAATATTTTTTCCCCCAGAAAAAGAAAAAAGCTCCACTTGTCAATCAGTCATCCTGGGCATAACGTCTCACAAAGGAACTCGGAGTAGCCCTGTCTTAATCCATCAAGGTTGGGAGAGGATGGGGAACAGAAGGTCAAGGAAGTAAATGACTACGATAGGCTTGAAAGTCTAGCTTCAATTCTTACACGCACTGCCTTCATGCCACACAGACACTGAAAAGCGCACAAGAGGATGGACGAAGACAACATGCTTCTTGGTGGAGGAGTTTGAGGAGCAAGATAACAGACTGACTTTCTGTTTAATTGAATATTAACTGCTTGTTGTGTGGAGCACGTGCAGGCCAGGGCTGGGTAGGGAGCACAGAAAGATGAATATTTCTTTCGAGATGGTCACAATTCACTGATTCCTCCATCCCACTGTGTAGATTTCAGCGGCTTCCTTCATTTGTCTTGTTTTACAGTGAGCCGTCTCTCTGTTTCTCTCCCCCAAGAGGTTATAAACAATTTTAGAGCAGAAGTATTTTTTCCATCTTTGTAAAACCTGTAAACATTTTCAGAGGGTAGGTGCCCATTTATTATTTGCTGAGTTGCATTGATTTTTACCTCCTTAATATATTTTTAAATGTATTGTTTTGCCAACAACAAATACCCACAGTATCTGTCAATGCCTTAAGTACAAAAAGGAGGCCCGAGGAACGTGAAGTTAGTGTGCTCTTAGGTGACTCTTAAAAGCAAAGATTTTCTTTAAAACATCAAATGTTTACAAAATAATACCCAAAGTACTGAAAGACACACAGAAACACACAAAGAGACCCATGTACACACATATGCATACACATATATGCATGCATAACCTACTTAAAATATATACAATTATAAACATGAATGCTTAAAACTAAGAATAGAAACCCTTTGAAAATGTTGAAGAGGTAAAGAGCCAGAAAGTGACTCCTTGATAAATTATTATTAGATATCTTCTGACTTTACAGTGCTGGGTTTTGAAGGGTTTAGACATTAGAAAGCCAAACAGTGAAGCCATGTTTTTCTTATGAACTTTTCTAGGTCTATAGAATGACAAAGAACACTTCTTTTTCCTGTCTTGTAGCTAAAGGAGGCCACCTAACAGCTGAAAATTCAGGTGTGTACAGAAATCACACAAGAAAGGACTAACTCCATGTAAGAAGATGAAGATAGGAGTAAACTAATGTGACTACATAGCAAGTTAAGTGTGAGTGGCCATTGAAGAGGAAACCTTTGAGCCAAGACCTAAGATATGAGGGTTGGCCAAGCAGGGATCTACATATTTCTAGTAGAGAGAGATCGGTGAAAAGGGGGGAGGGAATAAACCAGGCTTGTTGAGGGATAGTGACAGACCAGTGTGGCTGGAGTAGAAAATCTTGAGGGAAAACTATATATAGTAAGAAAAAGCACCAGGAGACTATCAAAAGGACCAATGCATAGGATCTTTTAGACCACTGCAAATAAAATGCTGAACAGAACAGGCATCCCATGGAACATTTTTAATACACAAGTTATTCTATCTGCTTTAAATTCTAGATGGTTTACTGCTAATGCTGTGATACAAGAATTAGAGATACCTACATGGACGATTTTGAATAATATAGCTGAGATGTAAAGGTTCTTGATGTATTGTCTGACCTCTACATCAGACTGGGAACTCCCACAGGGAAGATGTCTTTGTCTGTACTGTCTGTCCTTCCTACCACAGGCTCTGCCATAACATAGAACCTCAACAAATGCACCCTGAACACTTGGGAGTGTACCTGTATCATATCACAGACAATGGCTGGGGTTCCTGAAAAAGGTAAGCATATAAGGTGATCAACATAGAGGGAAGGAAAACATTGTAACTTATAAGGTCTGGAACATATCCTAGTCCATACTGGGTGCTCTCTGTTTAATGAGCATCATGAATTAAAACTGCTAGAGATAGAAAGTCCTACTAAGCACAAGACAAAAGGAATCACTGTCTTGGATACGATTCTACTGTGTGTATGTGTGCACGCACACGCCTTCACATGTATGTACTTGTATATACACACGTATATGCATAAAAAAGCCAGAGATTCATGTCGAGTATCTTCCTCAATTGTTCTATATGTGATTCTTTTTGAGACAAGTTTTGTCAAGAAAGTTGGCATTGCCTATTAATTGGTCTAGACTAGGTAGCTAGTGGTGCCAGGGCTCCTCCCCCCCCCGCCCCTTCCCCTATTCCTGCCTTTTTATTTTGGGTGCTGAGGATCTGAATGCAGGTCTTTAGGTTTGTGTGGTAAGCTTTTTACCTCCCGAGCTCTCCCCTGAGTCCAATGTCCCAGAGTTCAGTAGGAAGAGGGCTACTTGATCCCTTTGTTGAAAACCTGATGCCTGGATACTGGGAAGTAAATTCAAAAGGTAGTTCCAGGCTAGCTTGTAGAAGCTCTTACATCTCTGCATCCTGTGAGTGTTCTAGATATTATTCACGTTTTGAAGTCTGTTTGTTTATGTAGCAGGGCGGCAATAGGTTTAAAGCCGAGCTCGGAGAAGATCTGTGTAACTCTGAAATTACCTCTGGATCATTTAGCTAGAGAATAAAACTAGATGAGCAGTTGTTTCTAAGGTCAAAATTACAGTTTTATCGTTTGGAGGAACTGATGTGGAAAACAGAGGAACAGCAAACCCTGGCATCAGTGGTATTCTCCTAAGCCCTTGCATATGTATTACCTCCGTGGTCGTCACAGCAACCCTGCTAGGTGGCATTGTTATCACATTTTACAAATTGAGATGATTTATGCAAAGGGGATCAGTGCAGTCTGGCCTGTAGAAGATACTCCAGAAATCTCAGCTGAAGTAGAAAAATAAGAAGCACCGGCTCAGAAAGCCTAAACCGATCGCCCAAGGTCATGGTGCCGGAAATAAGTGCCAGAGCCAGGACTAAAGCCAGTTTTCCCTAGTCTCTGTGTAATTCTCTTTGCTTATGGCCTCACAGAAAAATGCCTCAGACGCTAAAAAAAAAGGCAGATGAAGAAAGTAAGCATGACTCTTATTTGCTGGCCTGATACAACTTCTAGGGTAGAAAGTATTAAATGTAACCTAATAATTACTAGAAAGTTTATTTTATCTTGTGAAATAAAATAAGATTTTATGTTATCTTGTGCTCTTGTTACCCACCTGGTTTGAGAGGTTTTGGGACCCTCAGGAGGTGATGATTAGCTGGTGAAGTAGGTCTTTTTAGGTCACAGCCAAATCTGGCTGGAGCCTGCTTTTTGCTTTCTGGTCACTGCCATGTGAATGACACCTTCACATGTCCCCACTGCTTGGCAGTATTCGCCATCTTCCCCACTGTGCAGGATTCAAGTGCCTGAAACTGTGATTTAATGCACAGCTTTGCTTCCTAAAGCATGCTGCAAGAGTGATTGACAGTCTGACACTATACACGTGCTCTCCGTGTTATGTGTGTGTGTGTGTGTGCGTGTGTACGTGTGTGTGCGTGTGCATGTGTGTGCACGTGCATGTGTGTGTGTGTGTGTGCGTGTGTGTGTGTGTGTGATTTGTTCACTAAGAATAGATGGAACGGATTTCATACAACAGAAATAATTTATGAATTGTGAAGGATGGTGTGAAGACCAAAGTATTGTTGGGTTTACTGTCTCCTGTGGCCTCATTGAGTGAGTGTTCCTGGCTGCTTTACCACTGTATCCTCTGATGGTCTCTACAATTCTTTGTGTTGGTAAGTTTACTATCTCTAAACATTCAATTTCCTCTTTGTATGGAAGAATAAACAAGTTTCTACTCTCGGAGTATCTTTTAAACCCATCTCTTTAAAGATGGTGTTTCCAAACGTAGTCACATTCTACAGTGCTTGGGGTTAGAGTTTCAACACACAAACTGTACAGGATATATGTCAGCTCACCCTCTCTCTTTTTCTCTTTCTCTCTCTCACACACAGATACATTCACACACATAAATTCACACACAGTTATTTTTGATTATTATTCTAGACAAGAGTAGAATGCAGATTGTTATTGCTGTTCGGAAGTCAGTATTGTATGCAATGCCCTCCAATGTTTCAAAACTGAGTTGTTTGTTTAGTAAACATGCTATGGGCGAATCCACAGTGACACAAGGTATGCAATTCTGCACTTGTTGCCATGGTAGGAGTTTAGGAGCAACTCTCCATTGCTTCAGTTTTAATCCTGACTCCATTCTCAGTGTGTAAAGCCATGTCCTGTTTCTTTGATTTCCTCCGCCTCTGTGACTTGGAGTGACAGGGTCTCATATCAGGTATGTGTGGAAATTATCACCAAGCTATGTAAATACGTGTAGCCTAGGGCCTGCTCCATCATAGCAGCTTGACAGTGCTATACATGTCTTTATGAAACAAAAGACTGTGTTTGGGTGAGTGTTCCAAGGGCGGCGGGGGGAGGGAGGGTAGCTTAACCAGGATCTTTCTAGGATCCTTAACAAAGCAAGATTGGTATCTGGTTCCTGATGCTATCGTAAGATCACCGGTGAAGCCTGAAAGTGAAAGGCATAGCATGGGGAACCATGAGCATCAGCACAATCTGAGTGAGGGTAGACATCTTCCTCTGAGAGGGAGGCAGGGAGGGAACGCCGGAGAACTCCCTGGACCCACACCCTTGCTGCATCCTGCCTCTTCCTGAATGGAGCCAAAGCAAGGATGCCTTTTAAACAATCAAAGAGAGTGACGGGATGTCCCTCTGAAAGACAGTTTTAAAAAAATTCAGTGGCCTTTGCCTTCTGAGTTCTGTGGCTCTGCAAGATTCTTCACCAACATCTGCCTGCCTCCTTTGCCTCTCTCATCACCTGCGGCTGTGTCTTGAGGATACCCACAAAGCCTATGGAGAAGCCCTCATGGTGAGACACACACAAGGGAGCTGAGCTTAGAACTGCATTTTTCATGTCTTGCCTACAATCAGAAGGTAGTACGACAGGGTTCCCCAGCTCCAGCAGCAGCTTGATTGAACTTGAGCCTGACGCACAAGTGTACCATACAAATATCTGAGGCAATAGATGTTTGGTTTTCTTCCTTTGTTTTATGTGTGTATGTGTGTGGAATGCATGTGTGTTGGCAGGAGTGGTCCTCTTTGTGTATGGGTGCATATACATGCGTGCGTACATGCACTTGGAGGTTCAAGGTTCACATCAGACTTCCTCAGTTTGCCTCTACTTTGGGTATTGAGGCAGGATCACTAAATTACATCCAGAGCTCACCAGTTCAGCCTCTCTGACTAGCCTGTTTGCTCCTTGATTCACTGTCTATGCCTCATGTGCAATGGGTTTACAAACGAGCAGCCATGCTGAACAAGTATCCATTCTGAGGATCCAAACTTTTGTCTCTACGCTTGCCTAGGAAGTGCTCTGAACACTGGGACATCCACTCAGCCTCGTATTTCTTATTTTAAACTGAGAAATTTGGTGGTACATTGTTGTGAAGCAATTTCAGCCAGTGTGCACCAAATCTGTTGTTTTTCCTGATATAGAAACAGAAGTAATTGTATCCTTAATATTTCAATAATATGATGCAAATTTGAGTTTCTTTTCTTATCTTATAGCTATTTAGAAATCAGGACTATATGTAAACAGATCAATAAAGAATCCAAATAGCCTATCCAGTCAGGGAGTAACTTTATATAGATTTTTTTTTTTCACTTAGAAGTATCAGTAAGTGACATGTTATAGACTCACCACAATAAAATATAAGCAAAGTTATTTTATTTTTGTCCAGTCATAAAGAACCAGGCAAGGCATTGTTGAGAAAGCACTTTGAGTCTCACAGCAATAAATCACAGGACAATTTGGGATCAAAGCTCACAAATGAGATCTGTGCACGGAGGCCCAGATCTTCAAAGGCATCGGAGAAGGCATAATAATGGGGACCCTGGGAAAAGGAGGCGTCCACCTGCAGGCAAGCATTTAAATATTGCCTTACTGGATACATCTGCAAATGTATTCATCATCCACATGTATGACAGCATTGATCAATCAGATTTGTAAAGCAAGTGTGTGTCTATTTTTCATGTTTTCATGTGTTGTCATTTCTATCTGTTTAATCATCCAGTGATGAAATGGATCAGATTAAATCATTACTGCCTCATTTTACAGAATTAACTCTATTACCTAAGGGATATAGATTGGCTAAGGTGTCTTTCATTGTGAAAGTATGAAATTTTTAGTTCATAGTACAGAAAATATGCCTACTTTTAATCTATTCATCTATCTACTTATTTACCCAGCCACCTACTTACCTGCCTGCCTGCCTGTCTAACTTCAAGTCTGCCTTTCTGCCTACCTGCCTGCCTGCCTGTCTACCTTCAAGTCTGCCTTTCTGCCTACCTGCCTGTCTACCTTCATGTCTGCCTTTTTGCCTACCTGCCTGTCTGCCTGTCTACCTTCATGTCTGCCTTTCTGCCTACCTGCCTGTCTACCTTCATGTCTGCCTTTCTGCCTACCTTACCTGCCTGTCTACCTTCATGTCTGCATTTCTGCCTACCTGCCTGTCTACCTTCATGTCTGCCTTTCTGCCTACCTGTCATCCTTCCTACCTTTGTACTTCTCTATACAAGCATACATCCACCTTCCACTTATCTTTGTATGCATGCATGCATCTACCTGCTTATTTCTTCTCCCATCTATCCCCTTGTTCAGGTCCCTGACAGTCTCAGTATTTTAGTAGCCCTGGTCATAAGAACTTCCAAAGAGTGTATGCGCTCTAACTTAGGCTTCAACGTGCAGAGGCTTAAGGTGACCTCAAACTCTTCTATAGATGCTTATTTTAATTAGATAT
Source organism: Mastomys coucha (assembly GCF_008632895.1). Classification (NCBI taxonomy): domain Eukaryota; kingdom Metazoa; phylum Chordata; class Mammalia; order Rodentia; family Muridae; genus Mastomys; species Mastomys coucha. The sequence continues at coordinate 94,549,261 of NW_022196898.1, forward strand.
GTCATGAACCATTTTGTTGCTTAAACCAGAGCATAAAGGAAGATGAAGAAAGGGTAGAAGTGATGTGAAATATCGATCACTATGCTGGTAGAAGCAGGAACAGTTAAGAAGTAATTGCAGAAGGAGAAGCAGCAGTTCCTGAACACTTTGAAGGTAGTGGCAAACATCGTGTCTTGTTGCAAAGTGCTGTGTAACAACTAGTATTCACTCTTACCCTCTCAGGATCATCAAAATGTTAGAAGATGGTCAGCATATGGAGGGGGACACAGCTGGGCTATACGGGCCATCTAATCTGCTCAGCAGTTAAGGGTTTGGAAGTGAGAAAAGAAACTTTAAAGGTTTGAGCTTCCTCTCCGAGCTCATGCAAACACTAAGAAGTGCGTGAGCCAGGATCCAAACTCAGCTCTTCCTGATGGAAAACTCTCCATTCAGTCCAGTATCTGTACCCCTTGAATGATGCTTGTCACAAATAGTTTAGGGGGAAACAGACAAACAGACAAAACAGAAAACAAAAAGCAAAAACGTTCCAGGTTCCTAAGGGTTGTCCAGAGCTGAATCAAGCTTGTCCTACCCGCTATCCCTCTAAATGCTGTACATCCAGATTGTCATCGTAGTGACGCTCTGGTGGGAGAATGATACATTTTCCGCCAGACACAGACACTGTCCAACAATTGGGATTCGAGTCAATAGGATGGGGTGTTTGTTGTGTTGCTGAGTTTCTCTTATCTTCAGAGTATGGCAGCCACTGCTATTTGGTGATTTCCAGGGATGTTGAAAGCGTTGCGCTTGAAGATAAAGGAGTGGGCTGCTAAGAACCTGGTTTGTTTCTAAAACCCCCATTTTCTCTAGAGTCAGACACATTCTTGTATGAGGGAGGCCCTTGTAGCAACTCATAAATGGCTAAGAGGGATTTCTTCAGTAGTTGTTTTTCCTTCCTTAAAGCACAACAGAGTTCAGCCCTCTTGTCAGGAGCACTTGGCCATTTTTTGTGTCTTTAATTCTTGTCAGGTAGATCCTTGCCTGCGTGTTCAAAGCTTAATTACCCAGTCTTCATCATTCCTCAATACGTTGATGCTTAATATTTATTAAAACCCCCTTTGCAGTGAAGCAAACCCCATCCACCATCTGAAATCTAATTTCCTTGACATTTTGTAGATAGCAGTTGTGAACTAATAATATACAGTGCTATTTGAAATCATCATTCCTCATGCTATATGTAAAATTAATTTTTCCTTTTGGTTTTTAATGTATTTCTCTTATTCTATTCAAAGAACAGTAGGGTGCCTTGCCAATGATAATTTTGACCATCTTCGGTAAATTGCTGTTCAAAATGGACCGAATGGTGTTTTTATGATCATTTCTATTAAATTTTCTGTGATATCATTTATGGATTAAAGGATAACTAATGGGGTAAAAATAAACTCAGAGGAACCTATAATCAAAGATTTATTTCTTTCTCAAACAGGAGTGAAAGAAGACTAACTCATCTTACATAATTAAAAGTAAATATCCACTAGGAATTTTCCATTGTTCAATGCTTGAGTCGTGCTTTCAAGACCTTGTCTGTCTTTTCCCTCTGCAGCATTGGAGCCCAATGTCGGGCTCCACTTTAAGGAACATGTCAGAGTGCTTCATTCTAAAAATCCAAATAATAAAGCAAACTTTTAGGTCAAATAAAACGTTTTTTTAAATAATATTACTATATCCATCTTTATAGCAGTGAAATCATTAAATGTAATTTTAAAGAATTTAGTGGAATCAGGCCCCTCCAGCCAGGAAAGCAGGCCCAAATCCAACTGGTAGTGTCTAGGAACTCATAGGCCACCCCAGCCAGGGAGTCAGAGCAGGGCTTTGCTCAGCTATCATCAGAGACGCTTCCTCCTGCAGCAGATGGGAACAAATGCAGAGACCCACAGGCAGACACGAAGAGTATGAGAGACCTTGGAACTGAAAGGGGAAGTGAACACATGCCCTGCTCTAAACCTAGACGCAATCTCTAATTAGTAAGCCCTTGCGAATCAAACTTGGTCTCGTCCGTGGGCATCTCAGTGGAGAAACAAAGTCCTCTTAGGGCAGGCTGCCTGCCTTGCAGTCAACAGCCAGCAGGCAGTGAGCTCAATGGTGTCTTTCGTGGGTTCCTTGTCTCATAATTGCTGTGTCAAGGCCTTTCTTATTCTTTTTAAATTTTATCATTTACTTTTTATTTTGCTTATATATTTTTTCTCTATTTTATCCTGTCCTTTGCATATGTCTATTGTAGCTTCCAATTTTGTGTTTTTAAAGGGATTCCTGAGTGTGTGAACAAGAGGGTCTCTGTTCCCTACGCCTTTACTTGGGCTCTTTTCTTTCTGTCTGCTTATTTTGTCCAGTTCAGATGTGTTGGTTTTATTTCTATTTTATTATATTTTATTTTATTGGTATTCCTTAGAATCACGTTTGTTTTCTAATGAGAGAAAGAAAGGGTGGGTCTGGATGAGAAAGGAGGAGGGTAGGAACTGGGAAGAGCAGAGGACGGGGAAGCCATAGTCAGGATGTATTATGTCAGAAAACAGTATATTTTCAATAAGAGGAATGACTTTTTAAAAGAAGAGGTTAAACAAGTTTAGAAATTTAGAGAGAGAGAGAGAGAAAGAGAGAGAGAGAGAGAGAGAGAGAGAGAGAGAGAGAGATTGATTAGTGGATCATGAAGGCTATGAAGGCACACAAATCATGGCATCATAATGACTTATTCAGTGTATCAGGATTCACTGTACTATGTGAAAACAGATGTACTTGTGTGAGGTGGGGAAGTGGGAGGAACAGCAAGTTAGAGTGTAGAAGGCCCAGCTCTTCCCCTGAAGAGATGCAGGAATGGAGGACGGGTGTATTGACTCCTGCAGTGCAGTACTACTTTACCCAACAAACAGGGCAAGTGCCAGAAATGGAGTAAAAAGCTCACCTTTTGGGTGGCTGGAGGGGTGGTCTGCAAAGGACACGAAACCTGCAGTGTCTTGAGAAGGGGGCTGTGTTCTTGATGGAGGGGTGGCATGTACAAAGGTCTTTCAGTATGATCGACATTGGTATTTTCCAGATCACTGAACTGAAGGTACTTTAAATGGCTTCACCAACTGTGCAAGATTCCCTCATTGTGTGGAAATGGTGGGCAGGGAAGAAAGCCTAAATGCTTGCCTTTCCATTCCAACCTGAATGGACTGAAGTCCATGTGAATGCTTTCCCCATCTCCCCTCACTACAATTCCATCTCCTGGACATTGCACCCTCAGGGATTTCTGGGAACTAGCCTTCTGACATCTGTTCCTTCCAGGTTCCCTTCATCTGACTGCTCTGCTCTTGACTCAACACTGACTTTATTTATAAAGCTGTCCCAGCTCCAGGCAGACATCGTGGTCAAGACAGTTCAAATCTGAGAAGGAAGGACCTTTGGCATTCTTTAGACATGGAGGTTCAAGTTACAGTTAAATAGAAGTAGAGAGGGATCAGGAAAAGTGTTCTCCCACTCAGGAGAAACAGAAGCAAAATGAAATCTATTTTGTATGATTTATCACATTAAATAACTAATTGTTATCTTCCAAGTGTAAACATGGAATATCTAGACCCAGCTGAGGTCAATGTGACAATTTAAAATCTCACCATTTGATTTGTTTAGATGTTGCTATGTATTTTCTCATGTGAATTTTTATCCCTTTATGGTGATCTTACAACAATTTTCTATGAGATTTTAGCCAGTGACTCAGCAGACTAGGAAGTCCTTAAGTAGTTAATAATCTGAGTTTGTGTTCCCGTTTTCATGAAAATGATTTATTTGCACTAGAGAGACTATGAAAATTATGGCAAGACAAGAAAACAACTAGCCCTGTCCTTTATTTAGGCTTCAAGAAGATTATGTGGCATAATTCCTATGCTCTTGATTTCTTGACATGGTACTCTGGTGCTGGGGTGGGTACACTTGTGAGGGATCTAGGGAGAACTATCTCAGAGTCAAGTCTGACCTTGACCTGTCCTGTTACTGAGGCAGTAGGGACTGTAGTTTGTCAGTTGCCTACGCCTTCCAACCCTTTCTCCCTAACAAGTCTTCCTGTGTGACCTGCTACAGAATTGGGTGTCACCTGAATCTAGATAACAGTTCTCTAGAGAAAGGAATTAATTTGAGTCATTATTAATATACTATATAAAGGAGATGTGACATAGATTAGAGCACCGATAGTGTCTATTCCAACTTCCCCTTCTTTCTGGAGAACAAAACAACAACAACAACAACAATAGCAGCAGCAGCAGAAGCAACAACAGCAACAACTACAGCAATAAGAAAAACAGCAACAACAACAACAACAACAACAGCAAGGGCAACAACAGCAACAACAACAGCGACAGCAACAACCACAACAATAACAACAACAACAACAGCAGAAGCAACAACAGCAACAATAGCAGCAACAATAACAGCAACAACAACAACAGCAAAAGCAACAGCAGCAACAACAATAGCAGCAACAACAGCAGTAACAACTACAGCAATAACAACAACAACAGCAATAACAACAACAACAGCAACAACAACAGCAACAGCAGCAGCAACAGCACAAGCCAGATCTGAAGAATTTATCTTTTCCAGTAAAAATCTGACTTCTACTAGCTCATAAATTTTCTCACATTATTCCCACAAAGCCCTCCCTAAACTTGTGTCTATACTGGCCTCTATTCTAAGCAAGGCAGACTTAATGTACCAACAAACAATTCCTTTCTTCTAATGCCCTGCTTTGCTATCTCAGAGGAATGCTGTTACTGGTGAGAAAAATGTTCCACAGGTCATTGGATAGGAGATTGCTTGTAAGATTTTAAAAATAAATACTGCAGTATCCAATCCTGCCTCCAAATAGCCACAGTAATTGAAGAAAACATCAGTCTCCAGAAGTAATCCCCCAACACACAAAAAACCCCCACAACATTACAAAATGATTTCCCCTGTGGGTCACATCAAGAGACAAGACTCCTATCAAGACCTCATCTACACATCTGCTTTTGTGTAGAGACACAGTTCTGAGCTTAAAATACAATCTACCTAGTCACATGGGTCTGGTAGATCTTAAAGACAGCCTCCCATTGGTTTATCCAAAATCATATTGCTGACTCTAGTTGGAGTTTGACCTCAACACTTGGTGTTCTATCTACTCTCTGTTACCTCACATGGTCTGCACTCTTGTCCCTATTCCTATCACCTCACTGAAAGACATCCACATTTTAATGTCCCTGACCCTCTGTTTACTCCAGTAAATCCATGCTGCCTCCTTCAAAGCCCATGTTCCGGTAGCTGCATTTAGAATGATCCATTTCCAGTACAGACTTATGCTTAGGGAAGCTTTCCCAGGAATGACAGACAGCAAGGGAAGTATAGTGAGACCTCTGCAGTCCACCTTTACCTACTGTTGGGGTTGGTGTCTTATCTTCCTTATTTGATGTACAGTGTGGAATTTAGAGTAATGCAATGGTTCATAAGAAAGATTTGCCAGGACTTTGATGTATAGACTTGAAGATCTTGAAGCTGAGCTTGGATCTGGTGCTATCCCATGGTTAGTTCCCAAGCAGACCAGATGCTACTCTGTCTCTGTGACTTTGCACAGAATGCCATTTATCCATACTTGGAGAAATACAATTACTAATAGTTTCTGATACAATGAAGGTCAAAACTTCCATAATGTCTACTTTTCTCTTGACTTTACACATCATTCTTCACATTTTAAATATGACAAACTCTTAATGTATTTGGCACAGAAAGAAAAGCAAATTAACAAATGAATACCAAACAATGTATCTTTGAGGAATTATTTTATCATGCAGCCTCTGTAATTAAAAATTTTTAACCGCCAGACTTTGTTTGAGCTCATTGACAATTTAAATAAGCAATAAAAATGCATATATTTCCCTCAGAATTTCTAATTTCTCACTTTATCTCTCTCTGTATGTGTGTGTGTGTGTTTGCATGCACATGTGCATGCCTGTGGATCTTTCCTAACTGTTGTAGGTTTACTAGTACCTGTTCAACTGAATTTATGAGAAACAACATACTAAGAATAGAGAAGTTAGGTGAGAGTCAGCCTATGGACTCAGTACAATTGCCCTGCCCCTCCAGGACATCCTTGGGAAGTGTAAGGAAAGGGAGAGCAGAGACTCCAGCCAGCTCTGCTCACTATGCTAATATTTTTAGTGGATTTGCCCTGACGAGAACTCAGGAGGGAGAAATTGGTCATTTTCATTCCCACTCAACTGATAAGAGGCTGTCAGTGAGACACAATATGCCCCAGATGATTACAGGTTAGGACTTTGCTGCCCACATGACTCAACGAGGCCACAATTTCTGATAATCTCATCCCTCAGGGGTAGAGAGAAGGAACTGGGAAGCAGTTAGTCTGGTTCTAATTCTGAACCACAAGGGCAAATTGGTTGATGATGCAGAGTGATTGAATCCCTGGGGGAAGTGTCTTTCCCATGTCATCTTCCAGCATCAAGCACGAATGAGAAGACTGGCCAGTGACAGCGATGTCCTCTGGGCTTTGAGAGGGCTGGGGCTTAAAAGGAGTGGAGACCAGACTGACATAATCCTATAGCAAAATTTCGGAAGGGGAAAGGTTTGGGAGAACTGGAAAACAATGAGGGACTGGTTTTCACTACGTGGCTTTAAATGACCCGAGAGAATAACAAATTGGTTACATGGTATCCAGGGTAATTCAGAGAACAGGAACTTCGGACAAGCTCTGGTTTTTAAAACTTTTCAATAAAGGAAGCCTAATCTATCCAAATAAGTGTCTCCTCCAGGATAGTAACATTTGTTTAGTCAGAGCCTCCTGCATTGTTTACTCTACACCTGTTATTTTATAGAATGAAGCTTGAGATTCAGAGTGCTAAGTGGAAGGTTAAATGTCATAGTGACTCCCTCCCACAACACCACCTTCAAATTTCGGACACTTGCTGTTTTTATAATCAGTGTCTTGTAAACATTGATTGAGTTTTATGGGAAGGCCCTTCTTACATCCCAATGCTCCCCGACTTTCCACTAAGAAGAGCACTCCATGCTTTATAAACATGGTGACCGTGTTTCTTTTAACTTCTAAAGATATTTGACAACCAGAAGCACCCCACATAATCCTATGGCGTGCAATTGAAATAAGCCTTAGGAACAGCAAGCCGTAGTGTGTACTGGTTATGAGAAAATGATAGACGGTAGGGATTTTACTCTTCAAAAACCTTTTACCTGAAAGTAGAAGTTACAGAAACATTAGGGTGTACAAATAAGGAGGGCTGGGAGACTCCTAACAATCTTAGAATTGATTGAAGTTTTGAAAAATCTCAAAAGATGTATTTTAAATATCATTTGTAGAAAGTTATGGTCTGGGATTCCCCTTTGATAACATGTTTTCCT